>NC_066625.1:30280134-30580622 GCF_025201925.1 Gopherus flavomarginatus
CACTGCCGTGGTGCCTCCTGCTGGTCGTAGCTAGGAATTAGCTCTCTTGGCCACCAAGGATGCCTTTTACTAGCAGTGTCCTCACTCGCCGTTACTTCCACTTCCTCCACCATCTGTACCTGCATCACTCCTGGACCATGGCGTCCTCTTTAGGGACATTGCCCTCATGGCCTATGCCTCAGCCCACTGTCATCCTCACTTTGAGGGACGGTGGTCCTCAGTCCTTGCACTTGCCTCAGAGGCCAACTGCAGTCTCTAGTCTACTAAAGTCTGGATTTAGGCCACTTTTCTCATTCGCAGTAGGGGTGAGATGGGGACAACCCAGGCCTGCCCACTACATCTGAGGTTCCAGCCCAGGGACCCTATAGCTGGCAGCCACTTGCTGCCCCTCTTCCTATTCCTGCTGCCCTACTTTCCTTGGCCACTTCCCCATAGTCCTAGCACCTTCCCTGCCCTGCTTCAGGCCTCAGTCTGGCCATGGTCCGCCAAGAGTTCCCTCTATTTGTCCACTACCCTGGCCCAGCACTGCAGTATCGCTGGTGCGCTTCAGCAGACAGTCCCCTCCCCCTATGCCCTTTATATAGGGGCTGCTCACAAGCAGACTTCCATGTGATTGGTTCTACCCATGAGCCTTTCCTGACTGGGCAGTGGTATCTGTGCAGCCTCTCCAGAAGAAGGGTCTAAAGCATGCTTTAACCCTTCTTCTGCTGGTGTTGGGGCAGCCACTCCACCACACACAATCCCAGAATGATGATTGCTTTTTTTGCAACAGTGATTACACCGTTGACTCATATTAGCTTGTGATTCCACTATGACTCCAGCTCCCTTCCTGCAGTACTCCTTAGAGTAGTCATTTCCCATTTTGTGTATGTGCCACTGATGGTTCCTTCCTAGTGGAATACTTTTGCATTTGTCCTTGTTGAATTTTCATCCTATTTACTTCAGACCATTTCTCAAGTTTGTCCAGATCATTTTGATTATAATCCTATCCTCCAAAGCACTTGCAAACCCTCCCAGCTTGGATATCATCCTCGCAACAAAAATGTACTCTCTATACCATTATCTACATCACTGATGAAGATATATGAACAGACCCAGACCCAGAACCGATCCCTGCAAGAACCCCACTCGTTATGCCCGTCCACTGCACTGTGAAACCACTGATAACTACTCTCTGGGAAGAGTTTTTACCTAACAAGTTACCCCACACCATCCCATTATAGTACCTCACATCTATGGTTTTCTTCCATAGATCATTGTTTACTGAGAAAGGTCATGCGAGACAGTACCCTAAGCCTTACTAAGTCAGGATACACCATATTTAACTGCAAACCTTTGCACCATAGCAATCCTCATGGCTGTACCATGACCGGAACAGTCCCAGTGGACAAAACTACAATGTTCTCCGAATATTCTCAGCCCTTCACTGACTGGTGGTTGGTCCCTTCATTTCTCTCCAGTCTTCACCTCAATTTTCACTCCTCCCCATCATCTGCCTTCCACTTCTCCTTTAGCTGATCACCTCCTAAGTAAACCATCGGCACAAAACAGCATGTAACTCATAGGACATTTGCCACCATCACACTGTTCCACTCTGCTTGTGTTCTAGCCTTTTTTCCCCAACCCTGGTGTCTGTGCTGTGTATTTAAACAATATTGTCTCAGTGGTTTCTTTCACTCCCCCATCTGTCTGTATCCATCTGTTGTGTCTTTTCTTAAACTTAGCTTGTAAGCTCATTTGGGACTGGGCTGTGTTTTTCCTATGTTTGTACAAATGCCTAGTTCAATGGGGTCCTGTAGGAGTCCTAGGGCTCCTAGATTCTATGATCGTACAGATTATTAATAGTAATACAGTCGTGAATTGCACAATAGTTGAGTGAAAGGTACATTAACATTAAATAGCTTTGTACTGTAGAGAGCTAGCCACTGCAAACAGCATAACGCCATCTAACAGACCTGAAACATTTCCATACAGTTCTTTTCAAGAAAAGGTTTAGAATAAGAACAATCAATAGAGTTGGTGCTGGGAAAAATGCTTCTATTGTTGTACCAAGGTGGAAGAACTTTTTCCTTGAGTGAGTTAGTTCGAATGTTCAAAGAGAGACTTTTAAATCCCACAAAACTGAGGATAAAAGAATAAAGGAATCAAGCATAATTACACCAGAAAAGATTTGGCCCATTTAGTTCCCATTACATCATGAGAAACTTGGGAACAGAGGCATTGACAGTCAGCCTCACACCGATGGCCCACCTAGTTCAGTATCCTCACTCAGACAGTGGGCAGCACCAGGTACCTCAAGAAAGGTGCAGGAACCTTGCAGGAGGCAACTGTAGGGTCATCAGCCCCCTGCTAAGGAATCATCCTTGGGAATTTGCACCGTTACCTCCATCCTTTTTTTTTGTTGTTGTTCCAGTGTGGTTTATGGGCATCCACATCTCCCACTGAAGTTAATCAGAAATTTGGGTCCATGAAGACTGCATGGCTGTGCCCGTAATTGGGCACAAACCATAAACCCAAATTTGAAAACTCCCAGGCTTTCCAAAAACTTTGATCTACACCTTAATCCAGTTGTGGCAACTGTGGCCCATTTCTGCTTGGCTGACAGATTCTTCTTGCTAACCTTAGATTAGAAGACAGATAGGTAAACTACAAAGCGCCTGTCACTTTTGCTATCTAAAGGCCTGATCTAAAGTCCCTGGAAATTAATTGCAAGACTCACCCTGACTGCAGTGGACTTTGGATTGGGTCCTAAGTGCTTTAAATGTGGTCATGAATTTAACTGATAGTCTCCAGTTCCCGTTTCACCTGTGTTCCCTCACTAAGTTTGGTCAATTTAACCACAGCTTACACCTTTAAGTTCCGCTTCCTGGTCAATTTTTGAACCCACTGTGTTTAAATGGGTTGGAAGTTGTCCAAAATGACTTCTTCCAACATGGAGCAAATATCAGCTAGCAGACAACTAGCTCTGAGCTCAGCCAGTGTAGACCGGCAGGGAGGCTAGCACAGAGGAGAAGACAATGCTTCCTCGTACCTGAATGACCAACTGATAGCACACAAACACTCTGTAGGGCAGAGGGGCCTCAAATAAAAAAAAATCAAAGTGAAGACAAAAAACTCAAGTAGCTGCAGCAGACACCACCACCAAGGGAACTTTACGCTACTGCTGGCAAATCCAATTAAAGCCACAGCAGATGGTTTGTAGAATCTCAGTTAGGCAGGGCTGTAAAAAACCACTCAAATAGCACACTCCTGCAGGAGCAGCTCATTGCAACTGAAAAATCCCTGAAATTAAATGAAGATCAAAAAAATGCCAAGTGAAGACTATAATGAAAAATGTGCTATCACTGACACAAGGAAGAACAAAGGAATACTGGTCATTCCCTCTCCATAATATATCCCATATTCAAGTGGGACTAGTAGTGAAGCAATAAAGTCCTAGAGCAATAACTGATTAAAAAATAATCTTTATTCTGAAGAGAGAAGGGATCCATAGAGCCTAGTCTGAAAATCTAAGAACCACATGAGCAATTAATGCACGCATGGGTCCCTGAAAACATCCTTAGGCAAAACAAGTTAAACTCTGTAGAGCAGGACAGGCCAAGTAGCAGCATTTATATCAGGGCACACACACAGTCACTGCTGGCTATTCAATTGGTAAAATAGCTGAAATCCTAGAGTGTGCCCAGCCAGAGAATGAGATTTAGAAAGAGCAGGGTTGTAAGTAGAAAGAGGTGGCTTATTAAGTGCATATCTAAACAGATTCATCGTCTAGCACCAGTGATAGTAACTAGCAGGCTGAGTACTACCAACACCACCATCATAGCTGTGTGCAAAACAAAACAGAAGTGTGCAGGATTTGGCAATGGGTTTGAAAGGAGCCTATGTGCAGAAATGCTGCTCTCTGAGTGAAAGTCTGTATCAGGTTCAACCCTGAAAAATAATGCATTGCTCCCTTCTTTAGAAACTTAGAAATGTGTGACTCAAGCCACCAAAAAGCAAGCAAGCAGGGCAGCCTTTATACTTTTTACAGTAGGAGAGCACAACCAAGAGGAAGCAAATGGCCAATGACAAGCAATCAGTCACCAAATCCCAACACCGGGACATTTTCAAGGAACCGCTCAACTAGATATGCATCTCCTCAAGCTGCTGGTGATCCATCATCACTATGCTACAGCTCAATTCACTAAGGAGGAAACAAAGGCATGCCAGTGCTCTTTTAGAACATGCAAAGCTGTTCAGGATTCACCACAAGTTCCCAGAACTAAAACGAGGAGCTTTATGCTTCTTTTAACATCTAGAAACTGCTGAGACCTTGGTGATTCCACCAGAAAAGATCTACCTTTGCCATGGATTAGTGTACCCCCTCATATCATCTTGCTCCTTACCCCAACACAACCGCCACCATCTCTTTTCTTGACTGTTTTCTCTCATCTCTCCTTTTCTGACTCGTTCTTTCACCACCTTCTCAGCTTTTTTCTCCCCTCCCTTCTTCCTTTATTTGACTCTTTTTTTTTGCCATCTTGCTTTGTGACTGCCTTGTCTTTACTTCCCTTGCTTTGGATGGGGCTTTTCACTGGTGGTTGCATGAGACTGGTTGCCTGTGGTCCTGCAGCTTAGCACAGTTCAATGAGTTTGGCTTATGGGCCTCCTCCCTGACCCTTCAGCCCTGCAGTGGCTGGCTGCATACCAGGGGCACTGTGGGAGCAAGGAGAGAAGGGGAGCAAACTTATGGAGCCATCCACTGCATGTTCCATAGCCACAGACACACACATGCCTTGGGGACAGTCCAGAGCCATGTAACTTTCTCCCCCATCTTCCCCATTGTTTGTCTCTGACCTGCATCTTTCCTGCACTAGTCTGAGGCTTCCCCACCCAGAGTCAGGCTGATAAATGCTGCATTTAGCTCTCCATTGTCCTGCACCTTGGGCAGTCATTCACACCAGTTTGACTCTAGCTCTATTTGGCTCTAAAGGCAGGATTCTTCCCCCACATGAAGGATACAAATATTTTGAAGCAGTCATTATTTGAAGGGGAGGAGGGGCCCAAGAGGAGGCAGGGTCAGCTAGTGGTCAGAACAGAGGCCTCGGAGCCAGGAGAACTAAGTTCCATTCCCAACTCTGTCCTTGAGCTGACAATGTGACCTTGTGCAGGTCACTGATCTCTGTTGCGGCTTCTTGGTTCTGCTCTCCCACAGCATTAAATGGGGCTGCATTTCCCTGCATTGCACCGTAGTCAACAATGAACTAAAGCCTTTCAGCACAAATGCTGTTTTCCACTAATGGCACCCCAAGCACAACTGACTGTGGCTGATCAGCACAACCCCACCACCACCACCCAAATTGAAGAAAGGAGAATGGACAGTATTAGTGATAGGAACCAGAAACCAAAGTGACTCAATCTTTACAGCAGGCTATGCAAAAGGACTGTCAAATGTCCATATAAACAGCATACCCAATGGCCAGATGGAATTCAGTTGTGGTGGTCTATTCCCATCTACTTGAAAGGATAACTCTTCCAAGTCATCTAGTAGATGGATGGATGGATGAGTGGGCAGAGAGAAACATGCTTCTTTGTCTGCGAATCAGTCATCCTTAGCAAATGTTACAAGAGGCCTCCTTAGGGGTGGATGATCAGGACAGCCACCCTGAGCACCAACACCTCATTGTGTTAGGGAACACCAAGTTCCCATTTTGGAAGGGAGAGGGGTTGTTTTGTTGTTTATGACTTTTGGGTTAGGGGGCTGAAAACGTTTTCCACCCTGGGCAACATGATACCTAGGGCTGGCCCTGGTTACTTTTTTCGAAGACATTTGATACCTATCAGCTGTTAAGATAGAAGAGCATCTTTACATTTCTCCAACTCTGGATTAACTATGGGCAGGAGACATTTTGACACTTGGCTATTTTAGAAATTGATTCTCTGCTTCCTTTAGAAGAGGGCTGCTCTTATGGGATAGTCATGTCCTTCTAGGACAGTACTTGAGGTGGGAGCCCAGAAGGCTTCAGCCAGTATATTGTTCCCTTGCTCTTTATCTAGATGTACATTTTCATTCTCATCTGTTTGGGCTCCTAGCTGAGGGCTTCATTCTGTGCATCCTCACACTAGCACATGTCAGCCTCTATGCCTGTGCAGAGCCCCACTGAAGGCAGCTTGCAGAACTCAGACCTTAGTGCCTGCTTTCAGAATTGATGCAGCTGCACTGGGACCAGCAACAATGCCAGCACAAGTGTAGATCAGACACAGGTGTTTCTACTGTCCTGTTACATAGTCCTGCCAGGACACAATGCTGTAAATGCCTGAGCTCTGTCTAGTCTTACATCGGTACTGAAGAGCAGACACTACATTTGCTGGTGTGGACACAGCCTCTAACAAGATACCCAGTGAGAGCTACATCTTGTGAGGTTCAGAATGCCCTGAACTCTCATTATCTTCCCTGGGATTAGAGAGCGCTCAGCACCTTGCAGGAGCCACTCAGCAGCTCATAGGATCAGGCTCTAAGGTGATTGGCAGCTTGGCCTAATCACATTGCAAACTCATACATAGTCTTCTGTCTAGATCTGCTTTAGCATTACTGACCTGCATGTTTCCTCCTCCCACTGAACTCTTTGTTTTGGAGTATTTTTCTACAGCTGCATTAGGCTGTATTTTTCCCAAACCGAATGTCCTTTGATTCTTTCCTGCTCACATTTCTAAGGCCATTGTGTATCATTATACTACTCCTCCGTTCTCATTGCTGTTCATGATGCCTCTCAGTTTAATATAGACTGAGAATTCCGCTGATGTGCTATTGACTTATTCCAAGTAGCTGCATCACAGTAAGGCCTGGTTTACACTAGGACTTTACTTACATCAGTATAGCTACAACTCTCCAGGGTGTAAAGAATCCTCACCCCGAAGGATGTAGCTATATGGACCTAGCCTAGATCTATGGAAGAATTCTTCTGTCAACCAAGCTACCGCCTCTCAGGGAGGTGGGTTCAATATGCCAATCAACATAAGTAGTGTCTATATTAAACACTGCAGCTGCACCGCTATAGTGTTTGAAATGTAGATGTACCCTAAAGAAATGCTAAAGTAACTTCTTGACATCTACCTTGTCCATTAACCCACTAGACCACAGGGATACAATGTTGTCCTTTGGGAGGCATGAGATGATAGACAGTTCCCCAGTTACTCTGGGCCCAATAAAAGGAAAAGCAACAGAGATGGAACAGCAGCTCAGACTTGAGTTTGATATACCATAGCCTGCAAGCCCCTGGATCCACAGCAGTAGCTGTGACTAGCTTTTCCTTTTGTGCTTTCCACATTTCATTTGGATTGAGTCTGGAGTCAGAGATTTTGGGCCCAGGTATATAGATTTGTACGGAACATTATTTGTTTGGGAGGCAGTTGTGCTCTTTTATCTTGAGCTGTTAATATTTTATGATTCGTCTGCACTTTCAATGATTGGATTCTCAAGTACATGTTTACAGTACTTCGATGTGAGATCCTTTTGCCATGCCACTTGGACTGCACTCCCTCCAAAGAATTAGCCTATCATCTGTATATTTTGAGCCTTCTACTTCGTTGCATTGCTGGAAGCTGAAAGGATGAAGGAAACAGATGCTTGAAAGAAGATATAAAACTGTTTCTTTGTCACTGAATGGATGTTGGGAATTGAATGCTGGCTCAGATATTCGGAATATCCTCATTTATCACAGATTTAGGGTTTAGTGGGTTCTACTGGTCTGACTTGCATCTCTTGATGTCTCACTGCAACACAACAGTATCAGTTTAATGGTGGAGGGACTAATTCTCATTTACACTATGTCCTCTTTACATTGCCACAATAAGAACCACATTCTACCACCCTTACTCACACTGAGTAATCCCTTAATCCAGGAATAGTCCAGCTGAATCTGGCCCTAAATAAATCCATCATCCGAGTTAATTGCTGCACAGAGCACTGCCTATTGTCCTTTTAATAGGACTGTCTTCTAAATAAGACAGTGTCAATAGAAGCCTTGGAGGGGGGAAGAAGAGTTTTCTCCTGTCTTTCATCTCTTACTCTTTTTTGGAAAGTCTAGGTCAGATCTTCACCTTGTAATGAGTATTTCAGAAACTCAGAGCCCCATCCTGCAAGCTGCTGAGTGCATCCTGTAAGGTGGCACTGAGATCTATGGGAATGGAGCGCTCCCAGCAACACATAGGAGGTCCTCAACACCTCACACGATCAGGCCCTCCGTCCAAAGTGGCCTATCTCTAGGATGACAAATTTCCACATACAAGATGAATAATTAGAGCATTTTTTTCCTCTTACCAGAATAGCTAGGCAGGAACAGACCTATCTCCTGATCTCTGTTGAAGTGCAGCATTACATAAGCAAATACGATTTGGCAGGTGTCTGATATAATTAACCACAGATATAGATAACCACCATATATTTTCAAGACAGCAAACAAATCTATTAAAAAAACCCTCAAAAAATATTACAGCCTCACAGTTCTGAGACAGTGAAACAGCAAGCTCCCTGTTACCTAAACTCAGGATACTCAGATGAAATTGGAAGAGTTAAATGGCTTGTCACTGATTTCTAGTTCACCAAGCTCGTTCCTTGAGCCACCTTTCCCATTAAGTGCTGCAACTTATGCTTTGCCCTATTTTCTCTTATCCCAATATCTACACCCAGTCAGTCAGGATGGGATGCAAGTGCTCCACAGTTCTGTTGACAGATCTTGTTTATGCAAGAATAAAAGCAATTTAGGCTTACTGTATATACATGTAAGGTCATTGTTAACACAACGCCTTGCAAACCAAAGAGCTTTTATGAATTTAACTGATCATGCGAGAGCAATACGTAGGGGGCATAGGAACCACTTTGCCCCTCACTGAAATATGCAACTCTTGGGGTGAAGCACAGCAACTGTTTATTTGCACTAAGCAACACTACAAAACAGGTTAGAATAAGGAATGAAGAAAAACACCATTGTCACAGTTCAAGGGAACTGCACCTGTATTTACCCCTAGTGGTCCAGCAACGGCACCCACTGTCAGGTTTCTGGCTCCTCAGCAGTCACCTCTCTTGGGCAGAGACATGCATCTCTCTCCCCACTGACCAAGGTATTTTCAGGCTGTACAGTTCCCTGGCTCTACTGTTGTCATAAACAGATAGCTAAGGGTTAATGTCTCTTTCACCTGAAGCACCTGACCAGAGGACCAATCAGGAAACCGGATTTTTTCAACTTTGGGTGGAGGGAATTGAGTGTCTGAGTCTTTTTTTTTCTGGCTGCCTGCTTTCTCTGAGCTTTGGAGAAGTAGTTCTACTTTCTAGTCTTCTGTTTCTAAGTGTAAGGACAAAGAGATCAGATAGTAAGTTATATGGTTTCTTTTCTTTGGTATTTGCATGAATATAAGTGCTGGAGTGCTTTGATTTGTATTCTTTTGGAATAAGGCTGTTTATTCAATATTCTTTTAAGCAATTGACCCTGTGTTGTATCATCTTAATACAGAGAGAACATTTGTACTTATTTTTTCTTTCTTTTTATATAAAGCTTTCTTTTAAGACCTGTTGGGGTTTTTCTTTACTTCAGGGAAATTGAGTCTGTACTCACCAGGGAATTGGTGGGAGGAAGGAATCGGGGAGATCTGTGTGTTGGATTGCTAGCCTGATTTTTGCATTCCCTCTGGGGGAATAGGAAAGTACTTTTTGTTTCCAGGATTGGGAACAGAGAGGGAGATTCACTCTGTTTTGGTTCACAGAGCTTGTGTCTGTGTATCTCTCCAGGAGCACCTGGAGGGGGGAAGGGAAAAAGGATTATTTCCCTTTGTTGTGAGACTCATGGGATTTGGGTCTTGGGGTCCCCAGGGAAGGTTTTTCAGGGGGACCAGAGTGCCCCAAAACACTCTAATTTTTTGGGTGGTGGCAGCAAGTACCAGGTCCAAGCTGGTAACTAAGCTTGGAGGTTTTCATGCTAACCCCCATATCTTGGACGCTAAGGTCCAAATCTGGGACTAAGGTTATTACATGGTGGCAGTGGGTGGGAGATAGACAGAATCCAGAAGCCAGTAGGAATATTATATTTTTCTTTTCTCTGCTAAGGGCTTTTTAGCAGAGAGAAGCAGTTGGTTTTAAAAGGGAACCAGAGAGAATTTTTTTTTTCTGCTCTCTCTCGCAGTTTGTGGCTTGCATGTTAAGGGTCTTTTGTCATGCAATAGCCCTCCCATTAGGAGGCAAGTACCAGCACTTATAGGCATGCAAATAAAGTGGTTTTTCTGGTTTCCCTTCATTGAACATTAGCTAGAAAGAGAAAAGGAAAATTAGCTAAAGGCACTGTTGCTAGGCAGACTTCAGGAGGCAACAGAGAACCTGCAGTTCAGAAGATAAACACCAGAGGGCACCCCAACACAAGAAAACAGGAACCATGACTTCTAAGGCAAAAATTGACGCCGAAGAACAAATCAAAGAAGCTGAACACAGGCGACAACTGGAAATAAAACAAAAAGAGATGGAGATGAAAGAAAGAGAAGAACAGATCAAAGAGGCAGCCTTCCAAAGAGAACAGGCAGCCCAAGAGGCAGCACACAAAAGAAAACTAGAAGAAGAAGAGATAGCCTACCGAAGGAAACAAGCAGAAGAAGAGTTGGCCCACCGCCGAGAAATGGAAAAGCACCAAAAAGAAATGGAAAAAAACAACAAAAAGAGAATGAAGAGAAGGAAAAACAGAGAAAACATGAACTGGAGTTGGCAAAAGCTGGGCTGCATGTGCCAGCCAACCCTAACAACCCGGCGCCAATTATTGCTCCACAGCACAGGAAATTTCCCACCTACAAGGCAGGTGATGACACCGAGGCCTTCTTGGAAAATTTTGAAAGAGCCTGTCTTGGGTACAGCATTCCCGAAGACCAGTACATGGTAGAATTGAGGTCACAGCTCAGTGGACCTTTAGCAGAGGTGGCAGCTGAAATGCCTAAGCACCAAATGAATGACTATAAACTTTTTCTAACCAAGGCCAGATACAGGATGGGGATAACCCCAGATCATGCCCGTCGGCGCTTCAGAACCCAAAAAGTGGAAACCAGAGGTGTCATTTCCCAAACACGCCTACTACATTGCAAAAAACTATGAGGCCTGGCTAACAGGAAACAACATTCAAACCTTGGAAGAACTGAACCTCCTCATACAAATGGAGCAGTTCTTGGATGGTGTTCCTGAAGACATCACACGGTACATACAAGATGGAAACCCCAAGAATATCGCTGAGGCGGGGGAGATTGGAGCCAAATGGATGGAACTGGCAGAAAGCAAGAAAGCTACTGTCAAGGGGAACGATTACCCCAGGGGGCACACAGACCATAAACCCTACAACCGAGGACAGCCAAAGACCCCACATACCACCCAAGTAAAGCCACAGATACCCTACCCTTCAACCTCACCAGTCTCCAGTAACTCACCTCGGCCCAGTGACCCATCAGATGGAAGATGCTTTAAGTGTAATGAACTGGGACATATCAAGGCCAAGTGTCCCAAGAACACCATGCGAGTGCAATTCATTACACCACCATCACACCAAAGATCCCCAGGCCCGGATGCCTCTCAAATACCCTTGGAGCGAAGGGAAAATTTGAGAGTGGGCGGAAAGAAGGTTACTGCGTGGAGAGACACGAGGGCACAAGTGTCAGCTATCCACCAATCCTTCGTTGACCCCAAATTCATCAACCCAAAGGCCAAAGTTACAATTTACTCCTTCATGTCACAAGCTGTAGACTTGCCTACAGCTCAACTGCCTGTCCAGTACAAAGGCTGGTCAGGAATGTGGACTTTTGCAGTCTATGACAATTATCCTATCCCCATGCTACTGGGGGAAGACTTGGCCAACCAGGTGAGGCGGGCCAAGAGAGTGGGAATGGTTACACGTAGCCAAACCAGGCAAGCTTCCAGACCCATTCCTGTTCCTGACCCGTCCACAGAGGCCCCGTCTGTGTTACCAGAGACCCAGACAGAGGTAGAGGACCCGGATTCCAGGCCTACCACTGAAACAGCCACAGCATCTCCAGTCCCAGGCCCGGAACTGGAACAGCAACCAGCACCAGCAAGTGCAACTACATCTTCAAACTCAACGCCAGAGGGCGCCAGCGAGCCAAAACTGGCAGAAGCAACAGACAGCCATACCCAAAAGGCTCAGCCAGAGCCTGAAATACCCTCAGGTGCACCAGCGGAGAGCGGTTCACCAGCAACGGAAACAACCCCATCACCTACATCGCTTCCAGAGGGACCAAGCCCAAGTCCACAGTCTGAGGAAGAACTGGTGACCCCAGCCTCAAGGGAACAGTTCCAGGCTGAGCAGGAAGCGGATGACAGCCTTCAGAAAGCTTGGGCGGCGGCACGGAGCACCCCACCGCCTCTCAGCTCTTCTAATCGATCCCGGTTTGTTATAGACCAAGGACTTTTGTACAAGGAAATTCTTTCTGGTGGACACCGGGAAGAATGGCAGCCGCAAAAACAGTTGGTGGTTCCAACTAAGTACCGGGGGAAGCTCTTAAGCTTAGCCCATGATCATCCCAGTGGCCATGCTGGGGTGAACAGAACCAAGGACCGGTTGGGGAAGTCCTTCCACTGGGAGGGGATGGGCAAGGACGTTGCCAAGTATGTCCGGTCTTGTGAGGTATGCCAAAGAGTGGGTAAGCCTCAAGACCAGGTCAAGGCCCCTCTCCAGCCACTCCCCATAATTGAGGTCCCATTTCAGCAAGTAGCTGTGGATATTCTGGGCCCTTTCCCAAAAAAGACGCCCAGAGGAAAGCAGTACGTACTGACTTTAGTGGACTTTGCTACCCGATGGCCAGAAGCAGTCGCTCTAGGCAACACCAGGGCTAACACTGTGTGCCTGGCCCTAACAGACATCTTTGCCAGGGTAGGTTGGCCCTGCGACATCCTTACAGATTCAGGGTCTAATTTCCTGGCAGGGACCATGGAAAAACTGTGGGAAACTCATGGGGTGAATCACTTGGTTGCCACCCCATACCACCATCAAACCAATGGCCTGGTGGAAAGGTTCAATGGAACTTTGGGGGCCATGATACGAAAATTCATCAACGAATTCTCCAATAATTGGGACCTAGTGTTGCAGCAGTTGCTGTTTGCCTACAGGGCTGTACCACATCCCAGTTTAGGGTTTTCACCATTTGAACTTGTGTATGGTCACGAGGTTAAGGGGCCATTACAGTTGGTGAAGCAGCAATGGGAGGGGTTTACGCCTTCTCCAGGAACTAACATTCTGGACTTTGTAAGCAACCTACAAAGCACCCTCCGACACTCTTTAGCCCTTGCTAAAGAGAACCTAAAGGATGCTCAAGAAGAGCAAAAGGCCTGGTATGACAGACATGCCAGAGATCGGTCCTTCAAGGTAGGAGACCAGGTTATGGTCTTGAAGGCGCAACAGGCCCATAAGATGGAAGCATCATGGGAAGGGCCCTTCACGGTCCAAGAGCGCCTGGGAGCTGTAAACTACCTCATAGCATTTCCCAATTCCTCACTAAAGCCTAAAGTGTACCATGTTAATTCTCTCAAGCCTTTCTATTCCAGAGACTTACAGGTTTGTCAGTTTACAGTCCAGGGAGATGATGCTGAGTGGCCTGACGGTGTCTACTACGACGGGAAAAAAGACGGTGGCGTGGAAGAGGTGAACCTCTCAACCACCCTGGAACGTCTGCAGCGGCAACAAATCAAGGAGCTGTGCACTAGCTTCGCCCCGTTGTTCTCAGCCACCCCAGGACGGACTGAACGGGCATACCACTCCATTGATACAGGTAATGCTCACCCAATCAGAACCCCACCCTACTGAGTGTCTCCTCATGCCCAAGCTGCTATAGAACGGGAGATCCAGAACATGCTACAGATGGGTATAATCCGTTCATCTACCAGTGCATGGGCATCTCCAGTGGTTCTGGTACCCAAACCAGATGGGGAAATACGCTTTTGCGTGGACTACCGTAAGCTAAATGCTGTAACTCGTCCGGACAACTATCCAATGCCACGTACCGATGAGCTATTGGAAAAGTTGGGACGTGCCCAGTTCATCTCTACAATAGACTTAACCAAGGGGTACTGGCAAGTACCGCTAGATGAACCTGCCAAGGAGAGGTCAGCATTCGTCACCCATGCGGGGGTGTATGAATTCAATGTCCTTCCTTTCGGCCTTCGAAATGCACCCGCCACCTTCCAGAGGCTGGTAGATGGTCTACTAGCTGGACTGGGAGAATTTGCAGTTGCCTACCTCGATGATGTGGCCATTTTTTCAGACTCCTGGCCCGAACACCTACTACACCTGGAAAAGGTCTTTGAGCGCATCAGGCAGGCAGGACTAACTGTTAAGGCCAAAAAGTGTCAAATAGGCCAAAACAGAGTGACTTACCTGGGGCACCAGGTGGGTCGAGGAACCATAAACCCCCTACAGGCCAAGGTGGATGCTATCCAAAAGTGGCCTGTCCCAAGGTCAAAGAAACAGGTCCAATCCTTCTTAGGCTTGGCCGGATACTACAGGCGATTTGTACCACACTACAGCCAAATCGCTGCCCCACTGACCGACCTGACCAAAAAGACCCAGCCAAATGCAGTTAAGTGGACTGATGAGTGTCAAAAGGCCTTTACCCAACTTAAGGCAACGCTCATGTCTGACCCTGTGCTCAGGGCCCCGGATTTTGACAAGCCATTCCTAGTAACCACAGATGCATCTGAGCGTGGTATAGGAGCAGTGCTCATGCAGGAAGCAACAGATCACAACTTCCATCCTGTCGTGTTTCTCAGCAAGAAACTGTCTGAGAGGGAAAGTCACTGGTCAGTCAGTGAAAAGGAATGCTATGCCATTGTGTACGCCCTGGAAAAGCTATGCCCATATGTTTGGGGACGGCGGTTCCAACTACAAACTGACCATGCTGCACTAAAGTGGCTTCATACTGCCAAGGGGAACAACAAGAAACTTCTTCGTTGGAGTTTAGCTCTCCAAGATTTTGATTTTGAAATTCAACACATCACAGGAGCTTCTAATAAAGTTGCTGATGCACTCTCCCGTGAGAGTTTCCCAGAATTCAGTAGTTAAAAAGTGTTCTTAAAATGTAGAAGTCTGTTAGTTATATACTTAGGAGTATATGTAAAGGTGTATGTGTTGTATTAATCTGTTTATTTTCAAGTTCTAGAAGGAAATCGCCGCCAGTGAGCTTCCCCACTGTCTGCAATTTGGGGGGCGTGTCATAAACAGATAGCTAAGGGTTAATGTCTCTTTCACCTGAAGCACCTGACCAGAGGACCAATCAGGAAACCGGATTTTTTCAACTTTGGGTGGAGGGAATTGAGTGTCTGAGTCTTTTTTTTTCTGGCTGCCTGCTTTCTCTGAGCTTTGGAGAAGTAGTTCTACTTTCTAGTCTTCTGTTTCTAAGTGTAAGGACAAAGAGATCAGATAGTAAGTTATATGGTTTCTTTTCTTTGGTATTTGCATGAATATAAGTGCTGGAGTGCTTTGATTTGTATTCTTTTGGAATAAGGCTGTTTATTCAATATTCTTTTAAGCAATTGACCCTGTGTTGTATCATCTTAATACAGAGAGAACATTTGTACTTATTTTTTCTTTCTTTTTATATAAAGCTTTCTTTTAAGACCTGTTGGGGTTTTTCTTTACTTCAGGGAAATTGAGTCTGTACTCACCAGGGAATTGGTGGGAGGAAGGAATCGGGGAGATCTGTGTGTTGGATTGCTAGCCTGATTTTTGCATTCCCTCTGGGGGAATAGGAAAGTACTTTTTGTTTCCAGGATTGGGAACAGAGAGGGAGATTCACTCTGTTTGGGTTCACAGAGCTTGTGTCTGTGTATCTCTCCAGGAGCACCTGGAGGGGGGAAGGGAAAAAGGATTATTTCCCTTTGTTGTGAGACTCAAGGGATTTGGGTCTTGGGGTCCCCAGGGAAGGTTTTTCAGGGGGACCAGAGTGCCCCAAAACACTCTAATTTTTTGGGGTGGTGGCAGCAAGTACCAGGTCCAAGCTGGTAACTAAGCTTGGAGGTTTTCATGCTAACCCCCATATCTTGGACGCTAAGGTCCAAATCTGGGACTAAGGTTATTACAACTGTGAATTCACCAGCAAGTCAGACTGCCTCAGCAGACCTGCTTTGTGCTCTCCTTGGAGGCTACATCAACATAACTGCCAGCTGTTAGGAATTACCACACAGCTCTAACCAAGCACACTTATTCTTAAAGTGAAAGCATTACAAACATAAAAAACAATAAGAGTGCCTATATGCAAGCTAAAATCTCAGCAGAGGTCACCCATTAGTCTTATGGGGCCCCAGTAGGTCAAGTCCTTCCAACTTCTCCACAGGTATTGGGCTACCGTGGGAGAGAAGGTCCTGTCTATTTGGTGGATCAGAAGAAAGTTTAAACTGATTCAGGGCCTGTTTATCCAAAAGTCCTTTCTCTGTTGTTCTCTGAAGAATCCAGTTGGAACCAGTATATGCAGGTCTCCCTGGGGTGGAGAGGGGGATCTCTCTGGAGAGTTACAATCTGAGTAAATTAGCCTAGTCACCCCCTCACTGTTCTTAGTTCCTGGAGGGCTGTAGTCACCCTCCCCCATGGAATTACATTTATACCCTGGCAGACAGTAATACATAAACTTCATACAGAAAACTGCCATAGCAGTCACAACCATATCCCACTGACACTCCACTGGGGACTCAGATAGAATAAATGCAACACCCAAAGAAAAAACATAATAAGTAAAAAAAATCCTGCAGTGTGAATGATAAATGCTCACTTTTACTCCTGTAACACACTGCCCAATTATGTCTGTTTCTCATTGTGGCTGACCCACAGAGGCCAGGTCCCAGTCCTTGCTTCCAGCTAATGAATTCAAGCCCTTTTGCTTAGAGGGTGAAGATCTATGCTAGAGGTTCCAACTTCAATCCTTGCCAACAACCCAACCAAGGGTCACTACGCTATTCATTCACACTGCATTTTCACTGCCTCTTCTTTGTTCCTTTCTTCCTGTTTAGACCATAAGCTCCTCAACTTCAGACTTCATCAAAGAGCAGCTAACTCCATGCTGGAGCTGCACAACTGATACAGTTATAGTCATACAGAATCCAGTCTCCCAAGTTGGAATTTGGCAAGAGTAATGCAGCTTCTCCTATGTAAGCTCTCACCTCCCTCACCCGCCACTGCAGGAGCCTTCCAAACAACTCCAGGGAGTCTCAACAGGTTCTAGGTAAACAAAGTGGAATAAAGGCTTCAGGCTTAGTTCTCCATTGCTATGGGCCTCACTAATACAGAATGGGCATTGCTGAGAGGCAGTAGCAACTCCCTTCTCAAAATTTCTTAGAATGTTAACACCAGGCTAGCCTGGAAGAGCTGGGGCCTCATTTCAAAGCATCCAGTAGGGGAGAGTTGTGCTGGCCCAGCTGCCAGATTACAATACTGATAACTGTTTCATAACCTCAACTGTGTGACTTGTAGCCTCAAAAGCAATGTTGTGTCTTCTTCTAAAATACGTGATCTAGCACAGCTAGAAATTATGGGCTAAAGGCAAGAATTCATAGATTAAATTCTCTGCCCTGTGTTATGCAGAAGGTCAGACTAGATCAGCAATTCTCAGACTAGGTCGGGACCCCAAAGTGGGTTGCAACCTTTTTTTAATGGGATCACCAGGGCTGCCATTTGACTTGCTCAGGTCGAGGGCTGAAGCCAAAGCCTGAGCCCCACCACCCAGGGCTGAAGCTGAAGCTAGAGCCGCACTGTCTGGGACTGAAGCTGAAGCCCGAAGGCTTCGGGCCTAGGCAGTGAGGCTGAGGTTACAGCCCCCGCCTCCCCTCCCGCCCTTCTAGCATGCAAGTCCTCAGGCTTTAGCTTCTCCCCCACCCGCCTGCCCTCCTCAGGCTCAGGTTTCAGTCCTCCTCCTTGGGGTCATGTAGTAATCTTTGTTGTCTGAATGGGGGTCTCAGTGCAACGAAGTTTGAGAACTGCTGGACAAGATGATCTGAATGGGCGTCGCTGGCCATAGAATCTCTGAATCTTTTGCAAAGGCCTCACATTTTCTCAAAATCCCCAAGAAAAGAGACCTTAGCAACTGTGCCAATTATAGAGGAATCACACTCCTGTCGGTGCCAGGGAAGGTCTTCAACCGAGTCCTCTTAGAGAGAATGAAGGATGCCGTTGCTGGCCATAGAATCTCTGAATCTTTTGCAAAGGCCTCACATTTTTTAAGGGGCTGGAATACATTTAATTTGGAAACATGAATATTTATCTAAATATGTTTAGAGCAAACAGCTTGTCACAACTTACCTCACTGTAAATACTCATTAGCATTTACCGTTAACATTTCTGTTTGACAGACAATTAGGGTGACAGCGAAACTTGAGCACCTGAGCTTGCGAATCACCTTGATGCTTTATAAATACTCCACAACATGACAGAGAGGCCACCTTCACCAATCTGCTTTACTTGCCACATCAAGAAAGGATCAGAGGGGTAGCCGTGTTAGTCTGGATCTGTAAAAAGCAGCATGCGTCTGACGAAGTGGGTATTCACCCACGAAAACTTATGCTCCAATACATCAGTTAGTATATAAGGTGCCACAGGACTCTTTGTTGCTTTTTATCATTAAAGGAGCGTTCAAAGAACTGGGCATTAATGAAAGGTTATGAGCCAAATTCTGCCCTGATTTACAGCCACTGAAGTTAAGTGGTGTGATTTAGGGCAGAATGTATCAGAAGTCTGGACACAAATCTATCTCTGAATGTACGAGCCCTTATTCACTGAGAAAGTATTAACTTTTGTTGCAACAATAAGTTGAAAGGAATAAAATGTGCATCCTCCATAACATCTCCCACCATTAAAGGCATCTGCTCTCCAGTTTAACATTGATCCACAGCCATGGGGTCCTTTGGAACTCCTCAGTGCTGGTGGATGTCCTCTTCCATCTACGAAGAGTCCAAAGGTTCTGCTGCATCCTCTCAGGCATAGACCTGGCCACAGTGATTCATCCTCCTCCAGGCTTGCATTTTATTACCCATAGGAATGAAAACAAGCCTCTGAGAAAAGCTCTAATTAGCAGAAAACACAGCAGCCCATCTGGTTTGCTACAATGGTCTCCACAGGTTGATGGTGCGTTGCTCTCTGCACTCGCTCCCCATGGAATAGAGTCCAATTCCAGTCTTTGTCCTGATAGTCAAAGCCATCCATGAGACTGGCCCTAGTAAACTAGAAAATCTCCTGTCAGTCCACAACCATGATCTCCCACAACAGCTACATTACATTGGAACTGTGAAACTACTGACCGAAAGGGGACTGCAGGGTTTGGGACTTTCACAGGAGCTGGCCTAGACAGTGGAACTCCTTGACATTAGAGATAAGAATTGGTCACAGGCATATAACCACTTCCAGAAACAGGAGCCTTTGCCAGCAGAGCACTGAAACATGTGTACAGAGCTGGTCAAAAAATGATCATTTTTTATAAGAAATTTCCAAAAATAATTTGTCTTTTTATTAAAAATATTCCATTTTCTGAAACTATTTTTGATAAACAATATCAGTTTTCTGTAAAAAAAATGGTTTAAATTTTTTGTTTTTTACTGAAGCCTGAATAACTTTTGTTTATTGCAGTATGTTTGTTTTGTGCAGTTTGTTTAGTCAAGAAACCAGAAAAGTTTGGCCAAAATGGACATTTTCTATGAATGGAATTCAATGTCAAAGTGACCCAAACCAAAATATTTTGCCGACAAAACTTTTACATTGGAAGATGTCAGTTCACTGCAGCTTTTCAAAAGGAAGCCAGATTTGATCAAATATTCCTGTTCAAAACTTTTTTGAATAAAATTTCAAAACTGTCAAAACATTCCATTCTGACTTCTTTTAGAAGTTTCATTTTTCAATTCAGAATGACTTTTCTAAGCTTGTTAATTTATACTAAAAGGAAAGATTTAAAATTATCAAAATCAAAAATCAAATATTATTGAAACATTTTTTCAATTGACTTGACCTGAAGGGAAAAACAGATCCTCAGTTAACAAAAATTTTCAAGATTGACATTTTATCCCATTTTGGAATGGGAAAATTTTCAAATCTTAAAAACCTCACAGGCCGGGAAAACGGTTTCACTCCTACTTTAATAATATGTAACCAGCAATCCTGGTGAATTACATAAAATCATCTAGTCCTGTGCAATGCCAGGCTAACTGCACTTCTCCATACACTCAGAGTGGCAAGGCGAAGCATGAAGAGTGGCTGTTTGGAACCGAGTGAATTATGCACTTGCTTGTGTTTTCCTCACAGTCCGTGTTGCCAGCAGAGCTTGTCACATGAAACAGGCTCATGAATCTAGCCACTGATGTTCATTCATCTGTATCCAGGTTTAAATGGAAGTCATATGGTGATCAGCTCTCTTATTCTGTTTATCAACATGATAAATCCTATAAAACGTATTGAAGGCTAGAGTTTGTCACAAGCACATAGCTCACAGTAAAGGGAGCCATATAGCTGCATCAGCCCAGGAGCATACCAGTGATTTGGGGCTCAGGGCGCTACAGGTCTCTCTTGCTCTTCAGAGAGGGGAGGCGGGGAGGTGTGTAGCAAGGTACTGCTGTCCTGTACCAGCGGTGAATTACTCACACTCCCCATCCACCCCCTACCACACTGACTCAGCAATGCTGCCCAGCAAGCAAGGGATGGATCCAAGATTCCACCCATTCCTCGACCCACCCGCCTGTTCCACAAAGGGAGTAAGTGGCCTGTAAGCCCTCCCACCCTACCCATCCCCTCACACCTATCCATCTGGACTCAGTGTCTGGGCAGTCCCTGAGAAGTGTAACTGAGGGGTTCACTTCTTACTCCCCTGTGTGGATGTATAGTCCAAATCACACTCTCTCCGCAAGAAACCAAGAGTGCTCTCCAGGCCCAAAGCACATATTCAGAAAGCTCAGCACTTCCTCCGATCCAGCACAATTCAAACCCCAAGGAAAAGGGATTTGTATCCCAATGGGAGTTTATAAAAGGAAGAAAACAATTCAATCTGGACTGTCACCAAAGGTTTGATTTCTAACATTCCCATCAGAATCTGTGATGATGATTTGTTTGTTAATATGCATCATTATTATTTCTTGAGGACGCATGGAGCTTCTTAGTAGGGTCGGCAAAATACACCTCTACCTTGATATAACGCTGTCCTTGGAAGCCAAAAAATCTTACCACGTTATAGGTGAAACCGTGTTATATTGAACTTGCTTTGATCCACCGGAGTGCACAGCCCCGCCCCTCCGGAGCACTGCTTTACCGCTTTATATCGAGTGGCGTTATATTGAGATAGTGGTGTAATGAAAAAGCATGATGAATCCAGCACTATTACTTGAGGAACAGAATTTTGCTAGCTACTGAGCTGATCAAATAATGTAAAACAGTTTTTCATGAAATGGTTTATTTGATGAAGAATTAATATGTGAAAAAAGGACCAGATATTACTCACTTTCTTCCTTACCCAGCCCGTCAGATCTAGGCAGGATAACACAGATACACTAAACATCCAGATCCCCTTCTGACCTCCCATTCACCAACCCCTTCGGTGAGAATGAAAAGGGCTGCTGATGGGCTTTTAACAGAAAACAAAACTGTGGTAAAAATGAAATTAGTAAAACAATACAATTATTAAAATACAGTGTGACAGTCTTGCCTTAACTAACTATAACTCTTTAGGCCACATCCTGCTTTATTTGCATCAATGGGGAGTTCTTCCATGAAATTCAATATGATCAAGATTTGACCCTTTGGAAATTCAAGTCATTCATTGCTTGCTTCATCTTTAGTGATTTTTGTGACAGCAATAGTGGTAAGCCAGCCTGTTCCAGGAAGGGCTACCCCTGCCCTATCTTTTCCTTATACTTCTTCTCAGCTAGCTGGAACAGTTGAATCCATTGATCTGGAAAGAGCTTGTTCAGTAACTGCATTGTGTTTCCAGGATCTGCCGCACCACACCTATGTGACATCCTTATTTATTTCCTTTCAGAGACGTTCCCCATGTTTATCTCGTCTCATCCTCTTTTGCATTCCAGGTCACTGGATTGAAGATCATGGAGTGATTCACAATCTGATGTTTAACCCGGAGACCCTGAGGAAGTTTTCTCATAAGGCAACCCAAAACAAGACAGAGTGGTGGGACAATGGGGTATTGCCATTATGGATCACCGCTCAGAACCAGGTACCATAAAAAGTCTTGACACTATATAATGATACCTGCACTTTGGTTTTCATTCTAGTAACTTAACCCCTTTGCTTGAATGGAACATGTACAGTACTACATCAAGCAACACTGAAGCTAAGCAGAGGTTATATCAGTGACTTATTTCACACATCACAGCTAAGTGCTGATGGCACAGCCAAAGAAATCTATAAGCCCTTTGAAGTCAATGGGAGTTCTTCCATTCACTTCCGTGGGGTTTGAATCAGGCTCAATATCCTCATAGGATACAAAAGCAAAAGGACAAAGGAACATGACAATGTGCATGTAGCCTTTGCCCTTGCAGAAAGCCATATTTGCATATGCAAACAGGATAACTGCCTGCTTATCTATTGGTGTATGTAATTATCAGCTAATAGGTACTTGTGTTTGCAACAGTGGGTTTGTACAGCATGGTGCTTCACATGCATTTTGACAGGCACTTGTTTTGTGCTAGGCTTTAATAATATGGCCCTAAAGATCTTTAGCTTACACTGAGGTTGCATTTTATAGGATTTTGTGCTGTATTTCCTCTGGTGTTTGCAATTTGTGTTTGATTCCTTGCATTTGTCTGATTGCCAGTTACATTTGCATATTTGTTCCGCTTCAACCCCATCACTCATCATCTGAGCTTTTTTTGTCCCCTCCCTTTCCTCTGAGTTTGTAAGTGATTGTTCAGCAAGCGCTTTTAGTGAAGGACACGCCAGACATCTGAATTGGTGACTCATCACTCATCTGGCAGGTAAACTTAAAATTGCTGCATCCAGTTCTTAGTAACTCCACAGTTACCCTCTAGCAGATTGCAAGCATTCTTCCACAAACCAAAGAACTCTTGTTTACAGTTACAACAACCTGATTGCTGCAGGCCAACTAACTCAGCATGAGAACTCTATTCATCAAAATTTTACTTGCATGGGCTGCCTGGGACATGGTCTTGGACAGAATTCACCATAAAAAAAAATCCATTGCACTCCTTGGTCCATTATGGCAAGTTTGTGGAGATTGATGAATTAACCTTTAGTAAAGCGAAAATGTTTTCTTCCTATTAAAATGATGTTGCCAACATTCTATCACAAGGCAGGATAATTGGTATGCTTTCGGAGGAGGATATCAGAGCAATGGTTGAATCACCCAACCGCCTTTTGTGAAAGAGTCCCATTATTAAGTGCACCTACACTGGGCACCAATTCACAAATGCCACAAGATCCTTCAGCATAGCCTAGCCAAAAACTAGAGGTTTGATTGAACCAAGAAATTTATTCAGAAAAGGGATTCATCTTTTCAATAAATATACCAGCATTTAATGTGGCTGAACAGATTTCTGTTAAGTTCAGGGTTGTTCATTCAAGTCCAAGCTTCTTGTCCTCACCTTCAAGGTCCTTTTCTACTCTACCACTGATCACTCTTCTCTCTCCTCATTGCAGAGAGACTACGTGAGTGCTTACAGTTAAGCACATGCTTAAGTGCTTTGGTGAATCAAAGCCTAAGAAGGATTTTTGATAGAAATGGTTGAGAATTAAGGTGAGTAGATTGTATTGATGTTCAGTATGAGAGATCAGCAGGAATGCCACTGACCGGGCATCTATTGAGCCAAGAGATTGCCTCTCTCCACAACCATTCATGAAGTAAGAATCACACTGGGTCATTCGGTCAGTCACAGAACTGAAACTTTCCATGACCAGCAGTTAGATGTTGTCACTGTAGGATCTTCACTTTGGAGCTTGCTTCTTCCAGCTTTCCTAGTGAGTTTCAATACACAGTGCATTGATTTGGCTGCTCTTTGTAAACTGTTCTTATTGGTGTCAGGTTCAGTGTGTACCTTGGGAAAGGGGGACCCAGTAAAACTTTCTTAAATTAATGTCAAGCTTTGTTCTTCCACTCTTTGTGAATGGTGCTGGGTTGAAAGCAAGAGAGAATGAAATGGCTTAGAACCTTCCTTATTGAGAGAACGCCTGTCAACCTCCCTGTCAGAGAACCTGGCTGCCCTGTACCACCCACTTCAGCCCACGTGTGGCATGGTCAGTGATCTCTGCCTCAGTTCCCCCCTCCCCCCAAGGTGGGTCTCCTCAGCTCTCTACATGTGCTGGAGATTTGGCTTAGCCCTCCGGTCAAGTCACAAACAAAACGTAATCCCTTCCAGAAAGAGTCCAACTAAGAAGTCCCAACAAGCAAAAAGGTTCTTCTGCCCTTCGGGAGCTACTCTTGGCCCTGTTCCTAGCCACTTTCGAGAGTCTTTTTGGTTTTAGGATAGAGCGCCGAGCACCCAAGCTCATTTCCCTGGAGTTCTGCCCTCAACCACTTTGGGCTAGGAAGCAGCTAATTGATTATGGCACAGATGTGGCTCCCCCTCTGCCCCCCCTCCAAAGAGGCCAGTCACCCTGTGACACTCTCTCATACCATACTGTTTAGCTTGAAGATCTACCTGGAGCCCTATTGGTCCTCTGTGGAGGCCACACAGCTTTGGAATTCACTCTTCCTGCCTGGGGCTGAAATAGCCTGGATTGGATGGTTTTAGGATTTAAGATGAAGTCCGTCCATTTTCCCCCAAGAATTTGAGAAGTGGGGAGAATTGCAAGGGTGATTAACTATTAGAAGAAGAAGATGGTTTAAGTTTCAGTTTGCCTGACTTGGTGGCTGGGGTTTACAGAGAAGAGGCTGGCTGAGGTATAGCGACAGTGGAGTTTTGATATTAATAGTTTAAAGTTTCATAGAGTTTAAGGGCCAAAAGAGACCATCAGATCATCTAGTCGGGTCTCCTGTATGTCACAGGTCATTAAATTTCACCCATATGACCCTACAGGAAGACTTGAGTTAGACCAAAGCATTTCAGAACTAAGGAGACTAATCAGGGACGCAAAAAGTAAGACCAAGGGGCCACCAGAGCTCCAGGCCCCTCCAATGGCAGGGAATGATCAAGAGTAGCTAGAATGTGTGGACCACAGTTCTCAGTGTGTGTAAATATAAATAAATACAAGACTACAGCATACGTGTAAGTTTGTTCTTCCAAGGTAACAGAGCCCTCACCCTCCAACCCAATCTGGTGGGATCCCCGTTGGAGGTGGGAGGATGCAAAAGCAGAGGTGAAGCACAAACAACTTTTGGCCACTACCAGCCTTGGCTGACTTTAGGCTTTTAACCTTGAGGCAAAAGATTTAATATGCCATTACTGATCCCCTGAGTCACCTAGTTCCCTGCTGAAGTCTGGTCTAATCAATGTCAGCAATGAACAAGATTTTGTAGCCATTAGAATCAGGGATTGGCAGTCAGTATTTCTGTGCTGCATTCTCTCCTCTCCATTGACACACTGGCTGACCTTGGGCAAATTTTTAAATCGGGAGGAATGGGGGTGGGCAAGGAGGGTTTGAGCATCCAATAAGGTGCTAGGTGGTATACAATAGCATGACAAGAGATGGTTCCTGCCCAGAGACTGTACACAAGCTGAATGTAATAAGGCACAAGAGAGCAACAAACACACAGGGAGGTCATTTACACATCCTGTGCCTCAGTTTCCCAATTTGTAAATTGCATATGGTTAAGACTCATCTGTTCACAGGGATCTTTGGAATCGTATTTCGTTAGTGTCCACAGAACAATTTGAGGTTCCCAGATCAAAGTCCCTCATCCCTATTTCAGCCTAACTCAGTGCCTAGATGAATACAAAGAACTATTACAGGCCACTGACGTTTTAAAATATTAAACCATCTGTGCATGTCTGGACTGTTGGTAATTAAATTAAATGTTGACAAATGTCAACTCATCAATATTAGGTTTTAGAGTAATAAACAAGATTTAAAAAATTAATAAAATCGATCCACTGTTAAACGACCTTGAAGGGAAATTTGAGGAAAGATTTATTTCACTGGAAGTAAGTTGAAAAGGCTGGAATAAAAAAAAAAGTCAATGGAATGGTAGAATGAGGAGCTAGATCATTAAACCATAATACTGAAGGAGGATGACACTCTAGAATACCCTTATATGGCCTTGCTTGGATTACATTACCTCAGATATGTCTGTTCTGGTAATTCTGTTTCCCATGGGAAATGTAGCTTTTTTTTTTTTTGAACAAAGAAATTCACCCTTACACAGCAAGAGAGCTGATATTAATTTGACTCTAATGTGGAACAGTAATAAAGCCCTAACTGAAGCTCTAGGTTCAATTCAATGGGTTTTGTATGGAAAGCAGAGTGCAAAGGAGAGTGCAAAAGTAGCGCAGAGTCCCAAACTCCTTATCCTGGGGAAACAGACTACAAAAAGTCATCATGCTGTACGCACAAGCATTTTCAAGAATAATAAGCATAATCGTAATAGTTGTGATCATTGTAATAAAGGAATGCAGCAGTAACAGAAAATAATGGTCCCAATAAAACCAACAATATTGTAAATTGATTCCTGCTAATAAAGTTGGTTATGTTAATAAAATGGGGGAAAGAACTGTAAATACCACTTGTTTGGGCATGATATTTTCGTAGTGTTTTATTAAACTCTTTGTTGGAATTAGGGATGTGAGGAATTCCCCTAAAAGGATTTGACCACAGTATGATTTTAGCCTCTTAGGCTGCAGAGAATTCATGCATTCAAAACGTTCACAAAAAAGTATATGAAGCCAGTTAGTCACATGATTATAGCCCACTCTAAGGCGAGTTGGGAGACACTGAGGTCTAGGGCAGTGGTTCAAGACCCCCACAGGTACTGCAAAAAGCAATGAGGTGGGTCATGAGGCATTGAAATTGTATTACCATAAAAAGCAAAGAAAATCTCACTCCTCCAATCCTTGCATCCTTCTACTCTTCAGAGTCAACTATTCTAGGTCAACTTCTACACACAAAACATACACAAGAAAGAGCACTGCAGCATTTTTCACTCATACTTGTATAGTAAATGTGAAGGGGGGGAAGATTGTGAAAAATCTTTTGATTTTGAATAAAAGGATGGACAAGCTGAGAAAGTTGAGAAACACTGATACGGACAGGGCAGTGAACTGGGAGTCAGGACAGCTGGGTTCTATCCCCATCTCTGCTGTGACCTGGGGCAAGTTACTTCTGCTCTCTGTGCTTCTGTTTTCCCTCCCACCCTTTTCTCCTGTCATATCTGTTTAGATTGCAAGCTCTTTGGGCAGAAACTGTCTCTTGCTGCATGTGTACAGTGTCCAACACAGTGGGGGCACCCATCTCAGGGCCTTTAAACATGATCATAGTACAACAACTTCCAAATTCTTGAAGCCAGTATAAGCCCCTTGAAGTAGAGCTGTGTGCGTGACTGATTTTTTTTGATTCCTGACTGAGCTGAAAAGAAAAATGATTGGGGTGGAGTGGGGGGGGGATTGTTTTGGGCTGACCTAAAAAAAGGATTTTTTCAAAATTTGGGGCAAATGAAGAAGTGTGGTGGGGGAGGGGGAATTTAAGGTCAAGTGAAATGTTTTGTTTCATTTTTGTTTTCTTTTTTAATAAAATTTAAGTAAGTTTTGAAACAAATGTCATTTTGTATTGAAAAAAAGATTTCATTCTGTCTGTGTCAAACAAAACATTTTGATTGGTTTAGAATTTGGGTGGGAAGGAGAGTAAACAAAATTAACTGAATTTGATACAAAATTCACAAAACATCTGCATTTTTCAGTGAAAAAGAGTTTTAGCTATTGCTTCCTCAATTGATTTTTCAGTCCTAAGCAGTACATACAGCTTCCTGGAATTTGGCTCTGGAGCTGGTACTGTATTGATCATATTTTCTTCTATTATTTCAGTAATATTCTTTCATTAATGATATTACTAACTAGGATATGTCTTCTGCCTTCTGTAGTGTTTCTCTTTGTAAAATTAACTTTGAAATTATTTTTGACCTTTCGATAATCCTAAATGATGTAGAAAAGAATGTCACCAGAAACTTTTTTTTCAGATTTATGAGCCTCAGGCTAATAATCTATAATTAAAGTCAATGGAGAAAAAAAATTAAGTGCTAGTTTGAAAGTCATTTAATTAAATCAAAATACTATAAATTATTTATGGGGGTAGGTTTTCCCCCCTAACTTCTGTGTAGGAGAAGGAAAAAGAATCTACAACAGCCCTGAGAGATAACTGACTCCTCACTGCAGCCTCTTTCATACCACTTACCCTCAAAATCTCAATGTTTCAACCACAGAAAACTCATTCAGTGGGCATGTTCAAGGTCACAGTGACAGAGCCCCGGAGTCCTGATTGCCAGCTCCTGCTCTAATTGCTGTGGCAAGGCACCTTCTCTGTTTCACCAGCCTCAGCTGGTTTTAGCTTTGGTGAGATGGGCTTGGGTAAAACAGTTCCTCTTGACTGCACAGGGGCAGTCCATCCCTTCTCTCAGCCAGTCTTTTGAGCTTGTTTGTCTCCCTTATGGGAGGGAATGCAGCCTCCCCTCCTGGTGAGGCTCACTGCTCTTAGCCTGCTGGCAGCTTGATTCTTACTCTTCCCGCCCCCCCAACATACACTCTTCCCAACAGGGGAGGGGTTAAAAATGTCTCAGGCAGCCCTTAGTTGGAATCAGCCGTTCCTAATTGACCTCAGGTAACCTCCTCTCAGCTGATCCTAATTGATCTCTGGTAACCCCTTCTCAGATGAACCTGATTGACCTGTAATCACTGTCCTCAGTTGATAGGGAGGAGGGCCTTTTAATCTTCTGGGACTGTTTTCTACACCCCCTTGCAGCCGTCTGTCCTGAGTTTATCACACTGCTAAACAGTGTTCTATGCCTGGGAACAGTAACTAAACCTGGATCTCCATCCTCATAGTGGAGAATCCCAGGTGGCTCCTTTTTATTAACATTTTATTCCTCAGTCCATACTCTCTCGGTCTCAGATGTGGTTCAATAAAACTGCTGTCAAGGGAGCTGGTTTTGGAGGCTAGCTAAGCTAGTTTGGTGGGAGCTTAGTGTTAGTTCTGTGTACTGTCAGATACTGCCACACAGGCACAGATTCAGTTCTCAAAGCCTGTGACTAACCAGGAAAGTGTCTGTATGATGTTTTTAGGAATATTGGGTTTGACTTTGTTTTTCCCCTATTCAAATTTGTATTGCTGACTGACCAAATGCATGGAATTCAATCAAAAGAGGCTCAGGTACCTGCTTCAAAAGAGTTTTAAAATGGCTGGGCCATCAATTGGGGGAAGAGCCATCCAAAATAGGAGGTTTTTCTCTTCTCAGCCTCAGGCTGAGATCAAAAGAAATAGAGGTTAAAAGAGTTTCCTTGGCAGAAGTGGAAGGGGAAGGTGGTCTTCTTAGCTGGAAGCTGACAAGGACACAGAGTCAGCATGCAAGAGAGGCTAACTTGAGAGTCAGGCTCTGCGGCAAGCAAGTTGTAACTCAGTGCCCAGAAAGAACAGGGGACACCCAGACTAAGTCATGCCTATCTAGGGGAATGCAAAGTATAGATAAGACAATATGCTGCTAGGTCTATGTTAGCCTTGAAATCTATGTCACCAAGCTATTCTATGTTCAGGCCCAACAGGCAGCCAGGAGCTCTTCCTCACTGCCCTGGTCCCTGCTGGCAGTGAGCTGTCCACGGTGCTGCAGTTCCTTTTGGCCAGCCAGGAGCACCATATGCACTCCTCTGGCTCCAGCAAGGAATTGCCTGTCTCTAGTGCTACATCTCCTTTTTATATGGCCCTCCTAGGTCCTTATTGGCTGTTCCCTGTAGCCTCTCTGGTTGGCTAGCCCTTTGCAGCCTCTCTAGGCCACTTGGAAGACTTATCTCCACTGTTCCTTTCCTGGGATGGGTTTGGCAGGACCATGAGGCCTCCTGCAGGAGGTCTTTAAGCCTAGTCACAGGTCCAAACTCAGTTACATCCATAGAATTGGAGAAACCCCACAGAAGTGTAAATGAGAAAAAAATTGATCTGTGATCATTTTCTTTTAGTTGTTCCACTACCAGTCCTGTCTCCAGATTGCTATTAGCCCTCTGCCTTTCTCTCCACTGCTAAAAAGTCTAACTGGGGATAAGGTTATAAAGCAATGATCTCATAAAAAACCAATACCCTATTATAGCAGTTCTGTGAGGTTCTGTACATCACAAAATTTTACATTTCCTCATGGGCTTAAGAGGCAAATGGCAACACATAAGAGACATTTTCTAGTTCATACAGGTCTCTGACGTTAGAGGTCTCTTTAAAACAGCAGACAAGATCCAAAGACTGTTAAGCTAAGGTCAGCACATTTCTAAATGAGACTAAAATGTACACTTTTCACAATGAAGGTAACTGGAGCAGTTTACCAAGGGATACAGTGGATTCTCCGTCATCTGAAGTATTCCAGTATGATCTCTTTCGAAAAGACTTTCTCTAATTTAACCACAAATTGATGGACTCAGTTCAGGAATCATTGGGTGAAATTTTATTGCCTGCTTAGGTGCAGGAGATCACACTAAATGATCAGGGTTTTCTGGCCATAAAATCTGTGATCTAAAGCTCACTGAAATAAGTGGGATCCTTTCCACTGACTTCAATGCACTTTGGATCAGGCCTTTAAAGATCAAACCTACTTACCAGATGAGTGGCAGGCCACTGGCAAACATTGAGGGAACTGTTCCTCAGTTTCCAATAGCAGAAAGAATGCTCTGTCATAGCTGAACAATTTAGACATGCTGTTCCTCCTGCCCAGTGAGAATTAACTTCATAAGTGGCTTATGATGTGCTGGTCTAATCCGAAATAGCCTGCATGTAAACCATGGGTATGGATTAAGGCAGTAATGTGAAGGCCTACATGTCTCAAGTTGTAAAAACAATAGCTTAGCCAAACCAAGCCTTGGTCTCCATGACAAACTTATGTTGCTATAGCTACACTGCTTATGGGTGTGAAAATCCACACGCCTGAGCAACGCCGTTATACCAACCTAACTTCTGGTGTATACAATGCTATGTTAATGGGATGGCTTCTTCTGTCCACATAGTTGGAGCCCCTCAAGGAGGTAGAGTACTTATGTCAATGGGAGAAGCACTCCCGTTGGCATAGGTAACATCTTCAGTGTGCACTACAGCGGCACGGTAAGTGTAGAAAAGCCCAAACTAAGGCATAAGACACCAAAAGCCATAGCATATGCAGCTAATCAGAGTAACCCTAGATCTTAAGGTATCACTGGTTAGCTGCTTATGCTAAGGCTTTTTGGGGATTATGCCTTACTTAATTGGCTAAGCTATTGTCTTTACAGGCTCAATACATGTAAGCCTTTGCATTACTATCTTAATCCATACCTATGACCTATGTACCTATACCTATAGGCTACACCTCAAAAATAAGCTATTAACACTGCATTTAATAGAAAAATACTTTAAAATAGACATGTTTCTTTCTTTAAAAGAACCTTGATTTCAGCAGCTTTCCAGGACATGCATCATATCAGAATATTGTATTATGGACGTGCTCAGTGGAATAAGTACAGAGTCTTGTGTGACTTCTCTCCAGTATAATCTGAGAGTTTGTACAAGACTGTGAGCCAGAGAGTGGCAGAAACAAAAGCCTATTTCACATTTTGGGTCAGGAGTTCTTTAAAATCAACTACAATATTACCATGCCAATGGTGACCTCCAAGCAAGTAGGAAAATCTGAAGCACAGTGAAATGTGTCAGATAAATTGCAGGGATCAAAAGGTCTTTAATTATATTACAGTGAAAATATACTTCATGTGCCGTGTGTGTATGTGTAAAAATGAAATCTGAGCCCTTTGGCAGTGCAATTGATAAAATTCTTTCTTAATATGTGCCACTTGCTTTTTGTTCCTCCTTCAGTTGATATTTTCTGCATAATTAGAGCCATATTTTCTGCCCCTTCTGATCCCCTGATTTTTGGGACCTAGAAATATCATGGCTAATTTCAATTTTCATATCAAACCAGTGAGCCTGGTTTTCCGGTGTGTAGATCCATTTTACTTCTCTATATCACTAGTGAATTCAAGAAGTTACACAGGTGACAACTGGAGTAACTAAATGGAGAATATGGGGGCAGTATGTTTCTGACCCTTTTGGTTACAAAAGAGAGAGTACCTTGGATGGTAAACTAATTGCAAGGGATGCACATTTTTGACTATGACTTTTCCAGAAGCCATAGGATCCTCACAAACCTCTTCCCTAACACTGGTCTATGACCAACTTTTCGGTGTTCTGGGAGAGCCTCAAACCAATTCAGAAAAGAAGCCAGGGATGCTGTAAGCTTCCTCCAGCCAGTTGCCTGCAGCTCCAGCCAGTTGCCTGCAGCTGAGCAGGCTTCTCTGCTAAGCAGACATTGTGACCCCTGGCTATGTGGTAACCTGCATGGAACTGGAAGGAAGGAGCACAGATTGCAGAAGAAAAGAGTTGGGAAAAGGTACAAGGAAGTCAGTCAATGTGCACATGTCTAGAATGCTCGATGCAGTTGCAGTTGCAGCAGCTCTTTAAACAGTTCTGTTAATAAAGAGCCAGTTTAGTTTTACAAACATAGAGTCCTTTCCTGTTATTATCCAGCATGCGGTACATGAAACAGGCTAAAAGGAGGAGTAGCTCACTAGCTTGAGAGGCCGCACGGGCCAGTGGACTTAGACTAATTGAAAGGCAAGAGACTCACTTTTATTTTAATCCTAGTTCTTGGTCATGATCTTGACATTTAACGTCTCTGCCTGGTGTGTAAATCTGAGATAATACTACGTATTGATCAACTGCTCATGTGATTAATTAGTTAAGCTCTGTAAAGCATTTTTAAAGTGCTGAAACTCACTATAATGCACACATCAGAGACTGAGACCCTAATAGCTCTGAGGCCTCAAGCTTATTTGGACAATAGCCCAATGGATAATAAATGAAATGCTGACAATGCGCTGATTCCAGCACAAGAGGTTGGCCCCCACTTCTCTTGCAGCAACAGGCAGGTGGTGGCCTGAAGATTCTCCGCCCCCCACCCTGCCACTTCCCACGTGTCACGCGCCTGCCTCTCCACCATCCAATCCCTCCTTAACACCCACTTCTTTCACTTAGCCCTTCATTGCAGATCACTGTTGACTCTGGTCCTGCTCTTACCTCATTGAAGTCAGTGGGACTCTTGCCACTGATTTCAGTGGGATGAGTGGGGGTTTAAAGTTGGGGAGCTTAAGAGCAGGGTTCACCCTTTACATGTGTATAATGCATCTGCTCAAATTAGATTGCATTCCCCACAGGTGAGGGGCCATGTTTATTGGAGATAAGTAAACGCTATGTACAGAAAGCACCTTCACCTCTCAGAATCCATCCCTGCTCACATGCTTCACCTTATCATCATTTAAATTTATCTCACACTATAATTTAAACATAAAAAGAAATCCAATGACCTTGAGCTAATCAGATTGTGGCCAAATATACCACACAATCCCTTTCTTTGTTTGTGCTTCCCTTCCTCCTTCCTTTGTCTGTATTCTGACCATTTATATTGAAAGCTCCTCGAGTGGGGGAAAACATGTTTTCTTAGATTCTGTAAAGCAGAATGCCCACCAACAGCATCAATATAAATTATTCATAGTGCCATTTAATAAACTTGAAAAGATTTGGAAAAATTGGCATTATCATCAAAATTCAAATTTTTAGCACCGGCATCATCTCTGTCCTACTTTCTGGAGCAGAGTCATGGAAATGAACAATTGGAATGAATTGATCTGATCAATTTCTAAGTAAATGCCTATGAAAGATATTCAGAGTCCACTGGAAAGAGTTTCTTGCAACAACAGAAATTCTAAGTAGAACAAACAAATCTAAAGCATCAAATACGGTAAAATGATTACAGGGCCATATTTAAGACAAGCTTTAAGAATGCCACCAACATGACTTCCATGGCAAATGATAATACAGATACCACTTGGAAAGAGAAAAAGTAGGTAACCTAGAGCAATATTATGCAAAATAGAGAGAGAAGCCAATCCATCAATGTGGCACTCAAGCCTGAACAGACCAGCACAAGCCTAAAATAAGTGGGAGAAAACATGAACACTCTATGCCCTGAGGCTGTGGGAGGAAAAGGAACGAATATATAATATGGTTGCAGACAGGCCACCAACCAATATTCATATTCACTGTGAATATGAACTTTGGTTGGTGACCTGTTGTGTCTTTCATGTTATCCTGTGCTTTTCTTAAAGCCCCAACTTCTGGTATGTTATTTCATGACAATCTCTGCTTTCATTAAAGATTCAATTTCTAGGCCTCAAGGTGGCAGAGGAAAGCTGGAAGACATGAACACCAATTGCTTCAGAACCACAAGACAAATGAAAAGAACCCAACATTACTCATGATTTTTATTAGTCCCATGATTTGGGAGGGCTGACTCATGAATGTTGAATATTTGGGGTTGACCTTCCTAGGTCCAGTTGTGTGACGCAGGCTTATCACTATAAAAGGGCAAACAGGTAATCCTAGATGTAAATCTCTCTAAACATGGCATAAACTCCAAGATGGATCTGGATTCAGATCCAAAGTAATCAGTTTAGGCCTTTTCCTAATTATAATTCTCAACTCTCAATCTCATTCTGCCTGTGTCAATGTTCCTGCACAACCCAATCCAAATTCTCACTCTCCCTTCTTGTTTTGTTCTTCAATATTTTTAGTTTCCTTGAATTGCGTACACTAATATTCTACCATCCAGATGTGCACATAATTCACTAAAGATATATTTCATGCCATAACATTTTTCAGTCAATATGGCTCCGGCATACAGCCTGAAATCTTCCTCATTGCAGCATGAGCTTCTTTCATAATGCACTGCCAACATGCTTCAATCCTTTTTTGGATTGGGTAACTCTGGATAGAGGGAGCGAGAGAGAAGATAGTTGGTTTTCCTGTAACTTTACCTTTCCATAGCAAGTCTACCACCAATGTTTCAATGGTATCTGTAGCAATGATATTTTGAGGGGATCTGGGAACAAGTAGAGAGGAAGTAGGGCTGAGAGTGGATAGATACATCCCGTCTACACATCATTCATCCCTTAAGAACTAAAATGAGACTGCAAGTTTATTTCACATATGCCATCAAATTATGTTAAATGTTATTTTTAAGATATATGCTTTGTATTTGTCCTAAGAGCTATGTTCATCTGCATTTTCTTAAATTTTATAATTTTATATTTCATACACCACACATAGCTCTCATGTTTTGAAATCTGTTTAATATACAGGTATGGTACACAGCTGTCAGAAGTAACTGACGTTATAGATTTTGCCCTGTTATTAATAGTACAAATATCACCTTCCATCTATTCAATTTTTCAGGGAAAAAAAACAGCCTCATTCCATTATCCTGGTGGTGGTGCCACTTACAAGGGGCAGTCAGTCAACAGAACTCTACTAGAGTCGTTTGATCATCCTGACAGCAATGAGACAGAGTGGAGAGAAAATATTGATACGGTTATGAGCTGGTTTACCAAAGAGAACTTTGATTTTGTCACACTTTACTATGGAGAACCTGATAAAGTGGGGCACAGAAAGGGCCCTGAAACAGAAGACAGGAAGATTATCATTCAACAGATTGATAGAACCATTGGCTACCTTGTAGAAGCTATTGAGAAACATAACCTGAAGAATGCGCTGAATGTCATCATTACATCTAATCATGGTATGACCACGGTAAAGAAGAAACCTGAAGTACAGGAGATCTTATTGTCCAATTACATCAAATTCAGCAACTTGGTCAAGTTTGACATACTGGACTATGGTGGCTTTGGGATGATAACCCCCAAAGTAGGAAAAGAAGAGGAACTATATCAGGCACTGAAGAATGCTCATCCTCATCTAAAGGTGTATAAAAAAAGAAGAGTTTCCTGCACACTTCTACTATGTGAAAGATGAACGAGTTTTACCAGTCCTTGTTTATGGTGAACCTGGCTATAATGTTAATGGGGTAAGTTCATTACTGAATCTAAAACCACAATCAGGTTTCTTGGCAGCCATAGAGTAACCTTTAGAAGATTCCACAGACAAGTCACTTTACAATATTGTTCACAAGTTGTAATTGGTGTTGGTTTTGCTCCATAATAAATTAAGCAATTTCCAGTGCTGGTAGATAAAACATGTATTTTTACCACATCCTAAATAAGGATGTATTAGCCTATGGTACTGATTGTAGCCTCTTGGGGTAGGGACTTCTTTTTTGTTAACATGGTGTTTACACAATGCTTAGCGCAATTGGGTGCTGGTCCACGACGGGGATCCTAAGAGCAACTACTATGTAAACAAATATGTACATACTATTTTATCCTGTTAATTACAGGAAAACAACAATTACACCAACAGAACATTTTCATTGCTACTGAGGGATGAGATGGATTCTCTGTCTCTTGATGTCTTCCAATCAAGACTGGATGCCTTCAGTTCATCCTTCCATCTTCATTTTAATAAGTTATGGCATCTGAATGCCATGTCTTCTACAGTACATTTAGAAGAGTAAGAAAACTGAATCTCAAAATACAGTGTAAGGATTCTGGAGAGACACTGTGTTCACCTATAAGTTTGCAAGTTTAAGAACATAAAATGATTGATAGATTTTCACATCAATTTCATTTCCTATGAAAGTTTACACTATTAACTACAAGGACACGATCCTTTACAAAACCCAAATCACACACATTCCCTTGCTTTTTGTGTTTTTTCTCTCATCCTACTACAGTACCATGCACTTTCAGGGAGCTTGTTTTTAAAACTATCATTCTTTTCTCTAAGAGAAACAATATCTTCATCCATGGACATCATCTCTTCACTACTATACTTGTTATGAGCCAGAGACTTCCGTCCTCACTCAGAGGACTAGAATAGAACTCCCATTAACTAAAGTTCCAATTGCATAGCCATCTGGGTTCAGATGAATTGCTGGAGTTCTGCAACATGTCAGTTAGATGTTCCTATTTAAAAATATTCTTTATAAAAACGAGGGTTGGGTGGTTTTTTGGTTTTGTTCATTTTGTTTTTTACTATTCTAGGTGGAATTCTAGAGGACTAATTTTGCATAAGCCTCAGATTGAGAGTACTATATGTGCAAATCACTTAATAAGATGAGACTTTCAACATGCATATCTCTCCTGCTTATTATTTTCTTCAATAAATCTATTTTATGTAGAAATTTATCAGTGTTGGTCATAGTCCAAATTTGTATTTGTTGGAGAAGTTTGAGTGGAACTGGATGAGCTCTAGTTGAGTTATGCACATATGAACAAGTCACAATTTTTCCACACATTCATATAAAATTTCTGTGAGCTTGCAACTCCAAAACAGTTGGACTTAGAAGCTGCATACTTGATCTCTTTGTAGTTCTCTCTGAGTCTTAAAAAGTAAATCAGTTTTGAAGATCAGTTGAGTAGATTGAAAGTTATGATTTTTTTAATGTGCACGTGCACATGCATTAGGATCTCTATGACTTTTTAATGTATTTCAATTAGACAGTTGTTAAGGAGGATCAGTTATAGATAGTTCAGTTCAAGACAGCTATGAATTTATTGTGAATATTCTTCAGAAGAGAAAATGCTACATATGCACAGCTTGGCTAAGACTCATCCATTTTCCAAGGCTGACAGCTAAGCTCCTGGGCTGAGTGGAGTGGGAGAATATGCCCATGAAGCTGAGCTTCCTGGGCCACAGCCTCTGTGATGCAAACTGAAAGAGCTTCACTGACCTGAGCAGACCTTAAATCAAACTTGGAATTTTAGACATTAATGAGAGAAAAGACCTATTAATCTAATCCAGATTGGTTTGAAATTGTCCAAGTGACAGGACTACTTCCCTTGGGACACTATTCCACAACCCAGCAGATCTCACTGTCCGGAAGTTCAATGGCAATTTCATCCCATTATTCCTAATGAGACTTATTTGGTCCATCCTAAACAAATTCTCCTTCCTTGTATTGTCACATGCCAAGTCTTTTTAGTCAACAATCCTAGCTGTCGCTTACCCAGCCTACTTTATCCAACATTTAATTCTTTTATTCCTTTCATTGTGATCAATCCCTCTAGCACCATTCTCACTTTCAGAGCCCTTCCCTGAACTCCCCCTCCAACTTCTCAGCATCAGATCATAAGGTGCCCACAACCAAAAGTAGCATTTTAGATGTTGTTGTCCCAAGAACTGTACAGAAACTAGCACCCCCCGCATGCCATATGGAGCCCGTGAATGTGACAACCATGGCTGTATTTTACTGCCATATTACACAGCAAACTCTTCTCTCATCTACAGCCCACGATCATGCCAAGGGCTATATTGCTTTCCAGGTTTCTCCTTCTCACGCAGCATGTGTGTTTGGTGTTATTTTCCCCTCAATGTATTTATTTGCATTTTTCTAACTCGAATCTCACTGTTACTTACTCTGTCCACATCTGATCTATTCAGATCCCTTTTGCATTATTTGTCTCCTCTCACCATGCCTCCCCCCAGCTTTAGTACTATCTGAATATTTCAGTAATACTCTGCTCTTGTAGCTCTAAAGAGATTAAGTAGGAACACACTTGATTTCTTTATGCTCAGATGTCCCATGTAATCCCTAGACTGGTCCTTATCTCTTTTATAAACTATCCATCACCAGGTGACAGCTATCCAAACTTTGTCTTCATTGTTCTTGTGGCAGACATTTTTAAAAGGAGTACAAACTATTTTAAACCACTGTTAATTTCATTCACAGCTTGCTTAGCAATGGACCTGAATGCTTGTGGAATGGGCTGTCTGTGCTAGCAGCAGCAATTTTTCTTCCCACCCACAAGGTTTCACTTTTGAGGTCTCAGAGGCTTCAGTTTTGTACAGAAGAGGCTAAGCTCAAGCTACAACCCACTTATTTGTCAATTGGGCATAGAGCCCTGCCTCCTCAGAACCATTTCCATCTCTTATGGAGTAACTTCTATGGAGTTCCCAGTCACTCCTCTGAGTGCCTGACAGAGGCACAAATCTTTATTCCCTCTTGCTTACCTCCACCCATGGATGATGGCAGCAAGTGGTAACCTATCTGTCTGCTGGCACTGGGTCTCTGTACCTTAAGTGAGGCCATTTTCTTCCATGGACTTTTCCCCCTCGTGTATTTATTCTCCCTGCTCCTCCTTCCAACTATCTTCTGCTGCTGTTTACTTATCCCTGCAAGCCTTACTGACTTGGTGTATTCTTGTGGGGTTGCCAGCCCACTTGTCCTTTTAAGCTCAGCCACTTCTTTTAAGCTTCAGCCCAGCAGTTGCTCTTCTCAGAGGCAGGGGACGCTGTAGAACTTGAATGATGATGTGTTTGGGGATTTGCCCGCTCTCCTTTTCACTGCAGACACACATGGAAGCATGTTTGAGAAAGTTATGGGCAACTGAAAAGCAAATTGGAACTTAACTTCAATTACAGCAGACAAACCACCGCCTGTTCATTAATTAGTTTGGGGGGGAGCCAGTTTTTTATTTAGAAAACTAGATCAGTTTATACAGTAGGTGCGATGGGGCAATCTAGTGAGGAGAGCAAAGGCAGTGGAAGTCAGGTAACTCACGTTCTATTCTCTTTTTTCCCCCACTGACTTGCTGTGTGAAAGACCTTGGGAGACCCGCTTAATGGCTCTGAGCCTCAGATTACCACTTTGCATAATTGTAAGTAATTTGTTCCCCTTGGTCTTTGAAAAATCATCCTCAGAATTCTAGAAAGTACTATCCCCTCCCTGACTCTAAAAAGACATACTAAGGGATCAGCTCTTCTCTGTTGCTAAAATAGAGATTCTTTCAGTCACTGTGCAAAAACACTATCATTCTCTTCCCCACGTGGATACCTCTATGAAATGAGTATCCATTTGCCCATATTGATATAACCAGTATTTTTTCCCTGCTGTTGGACTGACAGTTACATGACAGATTTGGGGGAGATAAAAAGCTATAGAGCTTGTCCTCTAAGTGGACAAACACTCAATAGTCTACACTATAACTTTCAATTTTGTCCTCAGAAGTTTTGGTCATCTTAATCTGAGCCAAAATAATGAGCCTACAGCTACTTTATGGAGCAACAGGGATGTTCAGTAGCCAGTTCCTATGGTTTGCTGACTGCTCATGGTTAGAATTTAAATCAGACGGGAGATTTGGATTAGACTATTTAACATTTGTTGTTATCTTGGTGTATTATGATGGTTCTGGTAAATTGCACTATAACATTTTTGGAGCAATACCTATTTTCTACAATGGATCACTGCAAGTATTTTAAGAATGCAAACCAACTTTTCCTAAGATTTTTCTAGAAAGTCACCCTTTCTGCATATCAAGATAAACGGAATCAGGCTAAAGCCATAAACCCAGTAACAGAGTGAAAAGCTTTGGTGGAATGATACTCACACCACTGTTATTTTTGGCAATTACATGTCCTGCATTATCACAGTCCCCTAATATTTAAACAAGTTAGCTTGTCTGTGGCTTTCCCATGAGCATCCAGCAGAAGGCAGAGCATTGTTGTGTTTCTCCAGGAGCACTGCAGGAAGCAGATTGTGACTTTCAGAGTCACAATCTGCCTCCCAGTTCCCCAGCTGTGCAGATACTTCCCCTGGAGAAGGCCTATACCTGCTACAGCATATTTTCCCCCATGGTGTCAGCATAGCTATGCAAGCCAGTGCATTGTGGGGGCAGGAGCAAAGGCTCTTCCCACTCCCACAGCTGGATGGAAGCCAACGTAGCAGCCCCATTGAAACAGCTGTCCTTCCCATGACCTGGATAACCAGCGCAAGGAAGCATAAGGTGCTCCTTGCTTCCTTGCCCTGCTGCATAAATCAAGGCACGATCTGGCCTTAGCATCAGAGGGGAATCAGGTGTATTGACCATTGTCAGAGTTACAACAACATTTTGGCTCCATATTTTAATAAAACAAACAAAGAAAGTGGATGTACTTTTCTGGTATAATCTGGAAAATCTAAAGAGGCACACGAGCTGGAATTGTCAAAGCTCAGTGTTACGCCAACCTAATGCATCAATTAGCAAACACAAAAGCACATTCTTGAACCCAATGCTTTTCTTCACACAGTTCTTACCGAAATTGCCTTCTACCTCCCTCAATTCCCTTGCAGTTTCAGCTGGCTACTGTATTTTCCTTCACTGCCTCATGTAAGTTTGTTTGTATTGCTGCGTGCTATTATATAGCAGTTGGATTTCACCTCAGAAGCAGAAGCATCTTTAGATAGGACTAGTGACTAAGTGACTGCTGTATGGAATGTTAAATTTGAGAGTGCCTTTGGGATGAAAGGCCTAGATAAAGCTAAAACTGATTGTTGGGTTTTTTCCCCCAGAGGTTTATATTATACGTTAACAAAGGAGATCACGGATTTGACAATGAGGATATGGACGTGAAGACAATATTCAGAGCTTTTGGTCCTGATTTCAAAGAGAATTACTTAGCTGAGCCCTTTGACAGTATCCACATTTATCCACTGATGTGTAAACTCCTGGGCATCAATCCACAGCCCAATAATGGATCTCTAGAATTTACACAGAAAATGCTCATTGATACTTCACAGCCAGAGCCAAACATCCTGCTTACTGCAATAATTTTAAGTGCCATAGCAGCAGTGCTTGTGCTAATATTCATCTCATCAGTGACTTATACTGCCATCCAACAAAAGAAGGGGTAAGTAAAGTTTTCTTTAGGGCTTGGATAGTTACACCAGGGGAAAGCATTGGAAGGAGGGAGATGGGAATTAGGAGTCTTGAGCTCAGATATTACAATGCTTGGTACCATGTACATAGACAGACAAAAGGAGGAATAAATCTTGGGGCTGACACTGAGTCTGGGACCCTGAATAGGCCATTTAGTTTTTCACTCAGCATTCCCATCAGTAAAAATGGTTATCAATAGTTACCATACAAGGTAGTCAGTATAGTAATGGGCATCCTGTATCTGAGCACCTTTAGACTCAAGTGCAGGGGTTCTCAAACTGTGGGTCACTCCCCATTTTAATGGGGTCCCCAGGGCTGACAGACTTTCTGGGGCCCATGGCTGAAGCTGAAGCCTGAGCCCCACCGCCTGCAGATGAATCCAAAGCCTGAGGACTTTGGCCCTGGGTGGTGGTGCATTGACTTTGGCCCCCTCACCCAGGGTGGTGGGGCTTAGGTGGGCTCAAGCTTTGGTTCCTCCTTGTGGGGGTTGTGTAGTAATGTTTGTTGTCAAACAGGGGGAGGGGGAGGGTTGCAGTGCAATGATGTTTTAGAAACCCTGCTCTAGGGTATTCACCCCTGGAAGTTAGGAAAGTATTATCCCCATTTTGCAAATGGCAAACGAAAACACAAAGCAACCAGGTGACTTGCCCAAGGTCACACAGGAAAGATGTGGGTGGTGAAGCAAAGAATTGAATCCAGGTCTCCAAGTCTCAGGTCAGCACCCTGACCACTGGGCAATCCTTTGTCCTCAAAAAATAGGGAAAGCCCTACAAGCCTACCCTGAGCTCTGAAAGTCCAGTCAGATTTCCCTGCCTTCTCCCCACATCAGCACCAGTAATAAAGAGGATGTCATGAAACTTTATTTATTAGGCCTCAATGACTCTTCAGATGCCTGTGTGAAAGGTGCTACATCAGGGCAGAGCAGCATTATCAACACCAGTGCTTCACACACCTAGATTAGCCAGGTGCTCTTGTGCCTGATGCTCATGCCTTACATTTAGCATTGAGTCTCAGAACCAGGTGCCATGCAATAGACCTGACTCTCTGTGTCTTGCACCTTGTAGACCCATTTACACTTATGTGAAGCTGGAACGTAATGCTACTGTTCTGATTCGGTAGCATTTTATACCAACTTCACACAGGTGCAATGACTACACAAGGTGCAAGACAGTCGAGAATCAGGCTCTACTGTCTTGGGGCTTGTCTGCACATTAGGGTAAGTCACCTCCCACCCTCAGGGTTCATAACTAAAGCACACTAATATTTTGTGCACTAATTCATCTGTGTAGACCCTGCTGGTGCTCTGTAATGCAGTGCTGTTTGAAACAGCATTTTGTAAAGGCACGCTAGGGAACCTTTAGTGTGCACCAGCGGGGTCTACAGGGACCAATTAACATGTAATAAGTTATAGAAATTACACCCTTGTAAAGCACATTATGTGACTGTGTAAACAAGCCCCTATTTGTCTCCCCATGAAACAAAGCAGTCTGCCCTCTTTGGGCCTGATTCTCTGCTCTCTCACTCCCGGCAATCAGGAGTAACTCCACTGAGGCCAGAGTTAGAGGTATAAGACCGGAACTTGACCCTTGACAGGTATGAGTTCTACAGCAGCAAATGCAACTATAATTAAAGGCAACTTTCTAACTGGATATTCATCTTCTGTTTGGATGATTATTTTGCACATGCTCTGGAGGAGTGACAGCAAAATACATTTGTCATAATGAGCTTTTCATAGAACATCGTCTGACACTTAAGTGAGGCCCAGAAAAAAAAAAATTCCTCCATTTAAAAGTTACCTAATGCAAAAAGGAAACTTCTATATCCTTTCCCTCTTAAGTTTCCATATTATAACCTTTTTCCTCAAAGCTACTTTATGACAGCAATAATAGTCTATCTTGTTCTAGTTTGATAAGAGAGACTATGCCATAAATCCCTAAGCTTTCATTACTGATTAATTAATATTTATCTGTGCTAAGGAATGGAATGAAATGTTGTTGCACTTGAACAAAGAAAATCAGCAAATATGAGATTTATTTTAGGAGGCACCAAGTTGTTCATTGCAAATCATGTTTTATTCACGCCTTTAAAATGTACAAGACACCAAAAATTGCATTTCCACTCTGAAATCTCAATAAAACATTGGTTCAATCATTTTCCAGTCATAATTTAGCCATATTTTACACTCACATTGATTATTCTGGATGAAATATATATGTGAGTATTATTACATTCAGTGGAAACATTCTAGTAAACAGCATGCATCTATGGAATGCTTCATTATTTAGGATTCTCGCAGCCAGCAATTATGAGGACCATTTTTCTTGTGACAATATAGAAGATGTCAAGAAGTTTTAATTTTGTTTTATATTTCTTTAGTTATTTAAAAGGGGACTGCAATAACATTAACTATAGTATGGAGGGGTCTGATTTAGGGCAAGTAAATAGCAAAAAGTACCTATTTAACTTTATTATGTTGGAGCCTGCTGGAAAGTCACAATACCTGGGTCCACTCAGGCCCTCCAAGGTAGAGTTGCCCACACTTCCAAATGGTGTAACCACCTCAGATTTCACAGGTGTTTTCCACATCGAGCTTTGGATTGCAAGACAATTCAGGCTGGATTTTCAGTGTGCTGAATTCTTACACCACCAATTGAAGTCGGTGGGAAATGGAAGGGCTCAACCTCTGGAAACCAGGCCCTTGAGGGTATGTCTACACTGCAAACAAAAACCCACAGCACTGAGTCTCAGAGTTCAGGTCAACTGACTGGGGCTCATGGGGCTCAAAATAGCAGCAGAGATGGCTGGCCTCAGCTTGGGGCTCAGGTCCTGAAGCCCAGCACAGAGGGGAGGGTCTCAGAGCCCAGGCTCAAGCCTGAGTGGGAACATCTACACTGTTATTTTTAGCCCTGCAGCCTGAGCCCTGTGAGCCCAAGTCAATGAAGCCAGGGTTTGAGACTTAATGCCATGAGTTTTTCTTTGCAATGTAGACTTATCCGTAGGGTTTAAAATTTATTTCAGCCTCTGCATGGCAGCATTGTCATTGTGAGTCTGATCCATTGATGTCAGTACATGTCTTCCCAGATCCTGTGTCTTCATACTGATGTTGGATCATACATAATACTGCATCACAAGGTGATGACACAACATCTTGATGGTAACATGCAATTGTCATACAACACTGTTCTATACATTCATAAGTGATCTGGAAAAAAGGGGTGAACAGGGAGCTGACCAAGTTCACAGTCCATACAAAGTTACTCAAGATAGTTAAATCCAAAGCGGACTGCAAAGAGTTACAAAGAGATCTCACAAAACTGCGTGAGTGGGCAACAGAATACCAGATGGAATTCAGTGTTGATAAATGCAAAGTGATGCATATTGAAAACATAATCCCAACTATACACACAAAATGATGGGGTCTAAATTAGCTGTTACCACTCAAGAAAAAAGATCTAGGAGTCATTGTGGATAGTTCTCTGAAAACATCTGCTCAGTGTGCAGCAGCAGTCAAAAAAGCTAACCAGAATGTTAGGAACCATTAGAAAAGGGACAGATAAGACAGAAAATATAATGCATTGTGCAAGTCCATGGTATGCCCACACCTTGAATACTGCGTGCCTTTCTGGTCACGCTATCTCAAAAAAGATATTAGAATTAGCAAACCTACAAAAAAAGGGCAACAAAAGTGATTAGGGGTATGGAACAGATTTCATAGGAGAAGAAATTAAAAATACTGGGACTTTTCAGCTTGGAAAAGAGATGACTAAGGGGGGATATGATAAAGGTCTATAAAACCATGACAGGTGTAGAAAAAGTGAATAAGGAAGTGTTATTTACTCCTTCTCATAACTCAAGAGCCACAAGTCACCCAATGAAATTAATAGGCATCAGGTTTAAAGCAAAAGGAAGTACTTCTTCGCACAATGCACAGCAACCTGTAGAACTTGTTGCCAGGGGATGTTGTGAAGCTCAAAGCTATAAAGGGGTTTTAAATACGTTCACGGAGGAAAGGTCCAACAATGGCTATTAGCCAAGGGATGCAACCCCATGCTCTGGGTATCTCTAGCCCAGGGATCAGCAACCTTTCAGAAGTGGTGTGCCGAATCTTCATTTATTCACTCTAATTTAAGGTTTTGCGTGCCAGTAATACATTAACATTTCTAGAAGGTCTCTTTCTAAAAGTCTATAATATATAACTAAACTATTGTAGTATGTAAAGTAAACAAGGTTTTTAAAATGTTTAAGAAGCTTCATTTAAAATTCAATTAAAATGCAGAGCCCCCCAGACCGGTGGTCAGGACCCGGGCAGTGTGAGTGCCATTGAAAAAATCAGCTTGCGTGCCGCCTTTGGCACGTGTGCCATAGGTTGCCTACCCCTGCTCTAGCCTCTGTTTGCCAGAAGCCGGGAGTGGATGAAAGGGGATAGATCACTCAATGGATTGCCTGATCTATTCACTCCCTCTGAAGTATCTGGTGCTGACCGCTGTGGGAATACAGGATGCTGGGCTAGATGGACCAGGTGGTCTGACCCAGTACAGCAGTTCCTATTGTCTTGGTTTTATAAGTATTATTCTTGTGCAGCAGCACAAATCCAAACCTACTGGAGTCAAAGATGGAAAGGCTAGGAGATGAAATCTGGACAACTGATATCCTTAAGTGTTTTTTCTGGACAGCACACTATCACCAGGAAGGCAGATTGTCAAAGCAAGCACCTCAGAAAGAGGAACCCATTCCAAAAGCCATGCTGATGGTGTTGTGGGTCAATTAGCTTAGCAGTTGTGGGTCACACCCAACCCCTTCATCGGAATGAGATAGCACTTAGCACAATAACAATTTCATGGAAAAAAATTGCAGGAAACACATATTAAATAGATTTAAACAGGAAAGAGAATGACGACGACTGGTTCCTTTCCAATGCTACCGGCAATCATCTCCCTCTCCACATTTCCAGCATCCTCTTCAACCATGTTAATCACTTCCAGTCATATGGAATGCTAAACTAGACAGCACTACATGTCAGCATTATGTTCCTGATTCAGCACCTACTGAAGTCAACAGAAAGAGTCCCATTGCCTCCCAGGGGGCTATGTCCCTGCTCCTCACAGTCCAAACAAAAAAGGACCATGCCAAATATTTTGGCTACAAGGGCAACCTGTCTTATCTTTTACTCTTAAACAATCAGCAACAGCACCACAGTAGTACCATCGGTGTACCCATAAAGTTATGTGAAAAATTAGAGCTGGAAAGATGAAAATCCTCCTTCCCTCCACCCTTCCCCCCCCCCATGGGGGATGCGGGGGAGCAGGGAAGGTTTAACATCTCCATTGTTTAGAAAGATCTCAGCTCAAGATAAAACAAAAAAAAGTGCTTGCAATATATGAGAATATAACTCATAATATATGCTCCTGTTAATGCACACATGCAGGAAGCACTGCTTCTGCTGCCTTCTGCCCTCTAAACACCCAGGTTTTTGTGAAATGTAAACTGCAGTTTACGCTTAACCAGTTCAGTGACATGCAGTATTTTTTTTTTACATCAAGTTCAGGTAACAATTCACCTCAGAATAAGTCTGTTGTAACAGTGGAACCTGACATAGCAATGTGTATTGCAGTAACACTGATGTCTACAAAAAATACCAAGATAGAGAAATCTTAAATAATGAGCAGTATAGAAAAAAAAAACATTGGGAGATCCTGTTGACCTTTTCCTATAATATTAGAACAAGGGAATGGCTTATGAAATTTAGAACAGCATCAGATTTAAAACAGATGAAAAGAAATACCATTTTTACCTATGCATAAAATAGCCTATGGACAGGTTATTCCATACTTGTTCCTTATAAGGTGCCTTGCATCTTTCTCTGAAGCATCTTCTACTGGCCACTCTCAAAGAAAACCACTAAGCTAGATAGGGTGTCTGTTTGAGCCAACAGGCCTATTCCTACTTTCCTGCATTTGAAAGTTGGACTATGCACGAATAGGAAAAATCTCAATTTGGTTTCTCTGTGCTTAAAGTATTGAGCGCAAAACATCTGGATGAAGGAAATCCATTCACAGTTACGCGTAATGCAAGATATATATCTCTTGTATATTTGTGATCTATAACTTGAAATAAATAGGTTCCCCCCCACATACACAAAGCATTTTTAGTTTCTAATTAACAGTAACATACCAGATGTTTTGTTAGCTATATCATCTGTTTCTGGGTACAAAACTCTAGAAATGGCTTGAGCAATCTGTTATAAGCAGCAACGATTTGTAAGAACACCGGTGAAATGCGCTCACTCAAAATGCAGTTGCCAAGGCTTCTTTTTTAGTCTGAGCATATGTTTTCCTCTGGTTTTGTCGAGTGTGAAATGTGAAACCACCAGACTCCTCAGAAACATTTTACCCACTGTGAGATTCTAAACTTCAAAGATGAGCATAATTTAGTCACCTGTGATAGCTGTAGTCATGGTGAGAGCAGTGCTTTAACTAGATTAGAAGTAAAGGGTAAGTTTTTGACATTCATGGAAGCTACCCAGGATGACAGAAAGAACAGCCACATAAGGTGGTTCTAGGTATTAGTAATAGTTGACATCACAACATCTGTTATTCATATTTGCTGAGAATAGGAAGGATATGACCCTTTTTTGGTGCAAGTGGAAAAGTGCCCAGATTAGTAAAGGGCCACTTACTGAGATCTGTTTGTATGATGTGTAATTATGCGTCTCATTTTCTGCATGCCACACCTTTACTTTTCTAAGAACAATCCCTGTGTGGAGATTTCAGCTGACATATTGTCCTCAGAGTTGCTGCAGACTGTAATGGATGAGATGCGCACACGCACACACACACACACACACACACACAGTGCTCTCTTATGGAGACTTAGATTGAGGAGAGAACAGAAGTAAAAATAGGTCATTATAGACAGAGGCTGAGATGCGCAAAGCCTAAATGGTTTCTACAGAAATTAACGGGAATTGTTGGGTGTCTAAATCTCCTTAGTTTGCTTTGAAAGTCTCAGTCTGGAGGCATGCATTTTATGGCCTATGAAAACTTAACACCACTGTGTATACCTCTATTACAGGGGTGAGCAAACTTTTTCACTTGAGGACCATATTGGGGTTCCAGAACTGTATGGAGGGCCAGATAGGGAAGGCTGTGCCTCCCCAAAACAGCATGGCCCCGCCCCCATCCACCCCCCCCACTTCCCATCCCCTGACTGCCCCCCTCAGAACTCCTGACCCATCCAACCCCCCCCCACACTCCTTGTCCTGACTGTCCCCTCCTGGGACCCCCTTCCCCTAACTGCCCCCTGGGACCCCCCCACCCCAATTCCCTGCCCCCCCAACTTCCACCACATCCAACCAACCCATGATCCCTGTCCCCTGACTGCCACCCAGGATCCCCTGCCCCTTATCCAACCCCCCCACTCACCATGCCACTCAGAGCACCCGGACTGGCAGTAGCGCCACCCGGGTGGAGCCAGACACGCTGCCGCACAGTCTAGAGCACTGGGGCAGGCCAGCAGCTCTCACAGCCACACTGCCCGAAAGGAGCTCGCAGCCCTGCTACCCAGAGCGCTGGCAGCATGGTGAGCAGAGGCTGCAGGGGAAGGGGGACAGCAGGAGAAGGGCCAGGGGCTAACCTCCCAAGCCGGGAGCTCAAGTGCCAGGCAGAACAGTCCCACAGGCCAGATATGGCCCGCGGGCCATAGTTTGCCCACCTCTGCTCTATTACATATTAGTTCCATGTGACAGCAGTGGGAGATCTGTAAGTAGGAGTATATCATATGCAATACAGACCCATGGTACAGCTTAGAGAGGAGAATTTTGCCCCAAATGTTTTTTGCAGTATTTATTGTAACAATGAAAAAAACTTCCAATCCATTTAACAAGTATTTTCTCACCCCACCTACAGGCTAAAGAAGGATCATTGCAAAGCAGTGAAGAACCCACCTTCATCAACAACAATGTTGTGAACCATTTTCATTTTGAGCGAAGACATATCGTATTTGAAAAACCAAGTCTGCATCTTGTTCTTTCTGGTTCTATTTGCTGCGTGTCTGCTATCAGAAACGGGTACAAAGCTAGATTAAATGATCATTTTACGTTTTTTTTTTTTTAAAAACTTTTGGCTAGATACATTACAATACAGGTCCTAAAAAACACCCTTGGTCTCAAAACAGTGAGGATAGTAACATGGTATCATTTCACAAACAAGAGAGCATCCGCATGTGCAACAAAAAGCTGTATAACCAAAGTGAGTGACTGTGTGTTGCCACTTCTGTTACAAGGCTTGTCCCCCATTCTGGACAGTCCATTGGGAGTGGCCCCAAATGCTGGATCCCATATGCTGATGTAAGCAGAGTCAGGATAAGCTCTACCCTGACATCTGGTGGAAAGAATGTGAGAGAGTGTATTTGCATAGGCACGCCCACCCTATCCCAGACTGCCAAGCTGTGGGACTGCTTGGTGACAAATTGCTCACCCTCAGTTGGGTGGTACTGGCTAGACATGGGACATGGGTTCCAAAACCCAGAGAACTGAGGGAGGCTGGGGACAGGTATTTGTGCCTGGTGGTGCAGCTGCCTTGTGGAGCCAGAAGCACCAGTTGCACCCCCTCCTCTCTCCACTGTGGAATGTCAGAGCTGTTTTTTTATTCCCTTAAGAATTTAATTACAGGTTACTGAGCTGAAATCACTTTGGGCTAATGGTGCACTAGCACTGGGGCTCCCCTACTATGAGCTGGAATCACTAAAGAGCTGAAAATCACTAAAGAGCTAAAATCACTGAGCTGAGAGCACTGAGTACTGTGCTAACTAGTGGGGAGCCCAAAGCTATACTGTGGAACAGAGCTGCTGGCGGAGTGGAGCAGTTTGTGGGGACGGCTGGAGCGGATCACGGGACAGCTGGTGGCAGCGGAGTGACTGGCAGAGCGGAGTAGCTGTGAGCGGCCTGCAGAGCTGAGCAGTTTGCAGGGACAACTGGAGCAGCTCACAGGACAGCTGGTGGAGCAGAGCAGCTGGCGGAGCGGAGCAGTTTCTGAGAACGGCTGGAGGAGCAGAGTGGAGCGGCTGGTAAAGCGGAGCAGTTCGTGGAGAAGGCGGGAACAGAATCCACGGAGAGGCAGGGCAGTTGGCCCCGGACCACGTAAGGTGCCCCTTTCTACCAGGCTGGGGGGGGGAGACCTGCAGATAGACTCTCGAACTTTGGGCTGCACTGACCCAGGACAGAGACTTTTGGGACTGTGGGTGATTTGGGGGTTGCTGGACTCAAGAGCCCAGGAAAGAGGACACAGCCCAATTTCCTGGGGTGGGTCTTTGCTCATGGTTTGGTCTATGAACTCTAGTAGAGGTGTTTTTCCCAATTTAGTGTTTGTTGTTTATCTCATGTATTAAATCTTTTCTGCTACACCGAGACTCTGTGCTTGCAAGAGGGGAAGCATTGCCTCTTTGAGGCGCCTAGGGGTGTGTGTAAGATTTTCCCAGGTCACTGGGTGGGGGCTCGAGCTGGTTTGACATTGGGTTATTGAAACGGAACCTCTGGATACTGAACCCGGCCCTTGTTGCTGCCAACTTAGAGGGGCAGAAGGGTTACATTTTGGGGGCTCGTCCGGGATATCCTAGGTCAGTACCCCTCGCAAGCACATTTTGAGTGATCCATTGAATTGGGAAAACCCCTAATTACCTTGTTGTTTTTGATCTGTTGTATTGGGAAAAGATTAGAGTTTGTATAATGGCTCTACACTTGTTAGAGGATTGGTGCAAGGGGATGAATATTGACCCCAGGAACTGTCTTCTGGTAACGGGGGTGCTGGAGGCAGTCGATGAGGGCTCAATAGAACCTATCTTAAGGTCATCCACTGAGTACTTGTGTAAGTGCAAAATGCGTGGGCGCATTTTTGTGAGGGAAGAGGGCGCTTTTGCTGTATTGTGTGAGCTGCCCTCGGCTGTGGACCCTCTACAGGTTCCAGGCACGATAGCAGTGGATGATGGTGAGTGGAAGGTAATAACCACTGGGAGCCAGCCCTCACCAGCCCCTACTGCTGATGTAGAGTTTTTAAAGAAAATGTCAGACTTTTTGGGGAAAGAGGGAAAAACTTTGGCTGATATGCCAGGTCTGTTGGGCCTTAAGCCGAGAGCCCCACAACAGGAGACTGCTCCTTCACCTGATGAGTGGGTGAAGGCTTTGGGGCAAGCATTAGGGAAAGTCATGCCACCCCACCCCGAGTCAAGTCCCTATCGTAAACTGAGGTTGTTTTCTGGGGGTCCCACCCCAATACCTGGGGAGGAAGCATTTGAACCCTGGCTGGAGCACACCACAGAGATGCTGCAGGAGTGGGCGGTGCCTGAGGCTGAAAAGAGAAGGCGACTAGTAGAGTGTCTCAGGGGGCCAGCTCTAGATGTGATTCGCACCCTGAAACTCAGTAACCCTGGGGTCAAGGTGAGGGACTGCCTAGAGGCCCTGGACCATGCTTTTGGGAGAACTGAGGGTTCAGAGGATGTTTATTGCAAATTCCTCAATGCCAGGCAACAAAAGGGAGAGAAGGTTTCTGCCTATGTCCAAAGATTGGAGAAATTATTACAGAGAGCCATCATGAGGGGAGCAGTAGCCGTTGAGCAAATGGACCGGACTAGATTGGCTCAGATTGTGAGAGGAATTCAATATCAGAACCCAATCCTTCTCCACCTTCGATTAAGGGAACGGCAAGATAATCCACCAAGTTACTCTCGCCTGATAAAAGAGGTCCGAGAAGAAGAAGAGAGGCAGGCAGCTGGCGAGGTTTGGGAGGTGCAGCAACACCAAGCATCTGGCACAACATCCACACGGACACCCAAGGCACTAATGGTGAATCCTCAAGAGGAACTTACTCAGCGAGTGCAGGCCTTAACACAGAAAGTGACTGAACTAGAGAGTACCCTCGATTCAGCAAAGACTTCAAGGTGCAAGGAACCCTCTGCTACCATGGTCCAGAGAACTACGTTTAGAACATCTGCACCCCCTCGACAGCAAGGGAAAGGACAATCCTTCTTCTGCTACCGGTGTGGCCAGAGTGGGCACATTGCTGCAAGGTGTCAGAATGCAGAGAATCCCATGCTGGTATATCAAAAGCTGAGGACCACCTGGGGAAAGCCGGGAAACGGCCCCAGGGCCTGGGAAGGGAGCCGCCTAGGCCTGCAGGATGCGGAGGCTCCCCTGGAAGGAACCATGCGGCCCGAATCCCCCCAGGATTGATAGGACCCCGAGCGGAAGTCACTGTAAAGGTTGAAGGGACAGAATGTAGAGCAGTGCTTGACACTGGATCCCAGGTGACTATCATATTCCAGTCTTTCTACCAGCAGATGCTTGGGCATCTGCCTATACAGCCCCTGACAGGGCTTGGCCTATGTGGCCTCAGCATGGATGAATACCCTTATCAGGGCTATGTCATAGTACACCTGGAATTCCCAGAAGAGATTGCTGGGGTAAGACAGGAGGTGGACACTGCTGCTTTAATATGCCCTGACCCCAAAGGAGCCTCTGATGTGTCTGTGCTAATAGGGACCAACTCCAGCCTCTTTAGGATACTGGCCGATTACTGCAGACAGCAAGCAGGAGACCAATATCTGAACACCTTGGTGATACACACACACTGTGCCGCGGCTTACAGAAAAATTGAGGACTCAAGAAAAGTGATGCCTGATTTGCCAGTAGGAGCACTGAGGTATGCGGGCCCGGTCCCTTTAGTGGTGCCTGCCATGTCAGAAAAGGAGGTGATTGTCAGGAGTACCTGCCTAAAAGGCAGTAAGGGAACATTAGCTGTGGTAGAGCAGCCAACCCAGGGAGGGCTCCCAGAAGGAGTGCTGGTTCTCAGTGGAGTCATAACCCTACCTGCTGAAGCCCAGGAGGAGGTGACGATACTGGTTGCTAATGAAACACGCCGTGATGTGTTTGTAAAACCAGGGCAGAAGATTGCAGACATCTTTGAGCCTGAAAGCGTTGTGAGACCCCAGTGTGAAGCTGAAGTTCCAGTGATAGATCCTGCGAAGTTTGACTTCGGGGACTCACCGCTGTCTGAGGAGTGGAAGGATTGCCTGAGGAAGAAGCTTTGCGAGAGATCCAAGGTGTTCTCACTACATGAGTGGGACGTGGGATGTGCAAAGGGAGTGGAACACCATATCAGGCTACAAGATCCCCGACCCTTCAGGGAGAGGTCTAGGAGGATTGCCCTCTCTGAGATGGAAGACGTGCGCCATCATCTTCAAGAGCTGATCGCGAATGGTATCATCACAGAGTCACGAAGCCCCTATGCCTCACCCATTGTGGTCGTTCGTAAGAAGAGTGGAAAAATCCGGATGTGTATTGACTACCGCACCCTAAACAGGCGCACTACAGTTGATCAATACACCATGCCTCGAGTACAAGATGCCTTGGACTGTTTGCTGGGTAGTCAGTGGTTCTCTGTGTTGGATCTTCGGAGTGGATACTACCAGATCCCTCTGGGAGAAGAGGATAAGGAGAAGACAGCCTTCATCTGCCCGTTAGGGTTCTACCAGTTCGAACGCATGCCACAAGGGATTTCTGGGGCCCCTGCCACATTTCAACGACTTATGGAAAAAGTCGTGGGAGACATGAATTTACTGCAGGTGTTAGTTTACTTGGATGACCTGATTGTGTTTGGAAGAACCCTGGAGGAACATGAAGAAAGACTTCTTAAAGTGCTCGATAGGTTGGAGGCATACGGTTTGAAGCTTTCAATTGATAAATGCCAGTTCTGCCAAACCTCAGTGAAGTATGTAGGTCACATCGTGTCCCAAGAGGGTGTGAGTACTGACCCCGATAAAATAGAATCACTCACTACCTGGCCACGTCCCATTAACTACAGAGAACTCAAGACGTTTCTTGGATTTAGTGGCTACTACCGCAGATTTGTGAAGAACTATGCTACTATTGTAAAACCTCTGAATGATCTTACCAGGGGATACCAGTCCAACAAGAACAAATCTAAGACCCAGAATAAGCGAAGGCCTCCAAAGACTCCTTTGCAGAGACACTATGGCCCCTTCGAACCATTTGGGCAGCGGTGGGATGAAAGATGTGAGAGAGCTTTTCGGGAAATCATTACTCGCTTAACTCATGCTCCCATCCTAGTCTTTGCTGACCCAAGCAAACCGTTTATCCTGCATACTGATGCCAGTTTGGAGGGTCTGGGAGCAGTACTGTATCAGGAAGTGGAAGGCAAACGCAAACCGGTAGCCTTTGCCAGCCGAGGACTGTCTGACAGTGAAACTCGCTACCCCATCCACAAGCTGGAGTTCTTGGCCTTGAAATGGGCCATCACTGAGAAATTTCGAGACTACTTGTACGGTGCTCAGTTCCAAGTGTGGACGGACAACAACCCACTGACCTATGTGTTAACAAGTGCTAAATTGGATGCTACAGGCCAGAGATGGGTGGCTGCCTTGGCTAGCTATGAGTTCAGCATTCAATACTGATCAGGGAGGAGCAATGTAGATGCAGATGCCTTGTCCAGACGTCCGCAGGCACCTGACGTTGCTGTGATACCCACTGATGGCGTGAGAGCTATCTGCAGTGTGAGTCGCCGAGAGCCAGAGGCCCCTGAGAGCCTTCATGGATGTGTTGCTGAAGCTTTGGGCCTGCCCCCTGAATGCGTGCCTTCTGCTTCAGTGAACTATATTGCTTTGGACCAATCTCCCTTGCCCACGCTCAATGCGGCTGACTGGCAGGAAGCCCAGCTGCAAGATATTGACATTTGTGATACACTACTTGCCAAAAGAGAGGGGCGAGGCCCAGCTGAGGTTGTCCCACCTACCCCAGAGGGTAAACTACTAATGAGAGAATGGACCAAACTGAAACTGATTCAGGGAGTGCTACACCGCGTGACCACGGACCCTCTACAAAAGCAACGGAATCAACTAGTGCTGCCAAAAGAGTACAGATCCCTGGCCATGAGGGCCCTGCATGATGATTTTGGACATTTAGGGATGGAGAGGACCCTGGAACTTATCCGTAGTAGGTTCTATTGGCCTCGGATGGCCGAAGATGTTCGCAGAAAATGTGATACCTGTGCTCGATGTGTTCAAAGGAAAACTCTGCCCACAAGGGCCGCATATCTGAAGAACATCACCAGCAACAAACCTCTGGAGCTGGTTTGCATTGATTTCTTGTCCTTAGAAGTAGACAAGAGGAATATTGGGAACATTCTAGTAGTGACCGACCATTACACACGATATGCGCAGGCATACCCCACACGTGATCAGAAGGCCACTACTGTCGCTCGAGTACTGTGGGAAAAATATTTCTCAGTTTATGGATTCCCAGCCCGGATACACTCGGATCAGGGACGAGACTTTGAGAGTCACCTTCTGAAGGAGGTGCTGAGGATAGCAGGAATTAAAAAGTCAAGGACAACGCCTTATCACCCACAGGGTGATCCGCAGCCAGAGAGGTTCAACCGAACCCTGTTAGATATGTTAGGGACTTTGCGGCCAGAGCAGAAGGCAACCTGGAGCCAACATGTCGCATTTCTAGTGCACGCCTACAACGCCACAAAGAACGACGCTACGGGAGTCACCCCATATCTCTTAATGTTTGGGCGAGAACCAAGATTACCCATAGACCTGTGCTTTGGTGTATCCGAGGATGGAGATAGCTATGACACTCACCAGCAATATCTATCCCGACTACGAGAAAAGCTGTGGGATGCTTATCACTTAGCTACATCTGCAGCTCAGAAGAATGCAGGCCGCAACAAACATCGATATGATGCTAGGGTACGTGTGCAAGAGCTCCAGCCAGGGGACAGAGTCCTACTGCGAAATTTGGGTATTGCTGGCAAACACAAGATAGCTGACAGGTGGAAGGCAATACCTTACCTAGTGATGGAAAAGCTAGGAGACCTGCCAGTTTATAAGATCAAACCTGAAGAGGGTACAGGGCAGACCAAGACCGTGCACAGAAACCTTTTGCTCCCTGTGGGGGAATTGGTAGGCAGCCCTTATGAGATTGGCCACAACCGGGCAACTGGGCAGAACAAAGGTGCTGTGCCAAAGCCGCCTTCCAACGTGGACAGCCGGCTCCCTGCAGCTAATCTACCCCTACTCAGCACATCTGAGAGTGAGTCTGAGGAGGAAGACACAACCATGGTGTATCCTGGGATGAAGACAAGATTTCAGTCTCAATCTGCTGAATCAGAAGAGAGCACATCCTCTTCCGCCCTAAACCCTATGGCAGAAGTATTTAGGCCCATTCCTGACATCCCTGAGCCACTGGTGGGACCCCCGTGTAATGACTTACACAGACTATTGGACAGTGGTGACATACAGATGGAGGATGTCCAGAGCACCTGTGACCCTCCACTGTTAGAACTAGAAATGCAGGGGCCTATGCCAGTACCCGAGGGGAACTCACAGGAAACCTCCCCATCCATCACTCAAGAGGATGTCCCCTCTACCATAGCAACAGAGATTCTCAATAGGCGAGACAGGGTAATAAGACCAGTGAAAAGGTTAACTTACGATGCACCTGGGGTGATTAGTGAGGAGCCTATACATTTAGCACACAGGTTTGTGAAAGCTAAAGTGGGCTATCTAATGCCTTTTGGAGGGGACCAATAAGTTGGTATAGTAGGGAATGTGATTTGTCGGGACGACAAATTCTTGGCTGGAGGGAGGATGTAAGCAGAGTCAGGATAAGCTCTACACTGACATCTGGTGGAAAGAATGTGAGAGAGTGTATTTGCATAGGCACGCCCACCCTATCCCAGACTGCCAAGCTGTGGGACTGCTTGGTGACAAATTGCTCACCCTCAGTTGGGTGGTACTGGCTAGACATGGGACATGGGTTCCAAAACCCAGAGAACTGAGGGAGGCTGGGGACAGGTATTTGTGCCTGGTGGTGCAGTCGCCTTGTGGAGCCAGAAGCACCAGTTGCACCCCCTCCTCTCTCCACTGTGGAATGTCAGAGCTGTTTTTTTATTCCCTTAAGAATTTAATTACAGGTTACTGAGCTGAAATCACTTTGGGCTAATGGTGCACTAGCACTGGGGCTCCCCTACTATGAGCTGGAATCACTAAAGAGCTAAAATCACTGAGCTGAGAGCACTGAGTACTGTGCTAACTAGTGGGGAGCCCAAAGCTATACTGTGGAACAGAGCTGCTGGCGGAGTGGAGCAGTTTGTGGGGACGGCTGGAGCGGATCACGGGACAGCTGGTGGCAGCGGAGCGACTGGCAGAGCGGAGTAGCTGTGAGCGGCCTGCAGAGCTGAGCAGTTTGCAGGGACAACTGGAGCAGCTCACAGGACAGCTGGTGGAGCAGAGCAGCTGGCGGAGCGGAGCAGTTTCTGAGAACGGCTGGAGGAGCAGAGTGGAGCGGCTGGTAAAGCGGAGCAGTTCGTGGAGAAGGCGGGAGCAGAATCCACGGAGAGGCAGGGCAGTTGGCCCCGGACCACGTAAGGTGCCCCTTTCTACCAGGCTGGGGGGGGAGACCTGCAGATAGACTCTCGAACTTTGGGCTGCACTGACCCAGGACAGAGACTTTTGGGACTGTGGGTGATTTGGGGGTTGCTGGACTCAAGAGCCCAGGAAAGAGGACACAGCCCAATTTCCTGGGGTGGGTCTTTGCTCATGGTTTGGTCTATGAACTCTAGTAGAGGTGTTTTTCCCAATTTAGTGTTTGTTGTTTATCTCATGTATTAAATCTTTTCTGCTACACCGAGACTCTGTGCTTGCAAGAGGGGAAGCATTGCCTCTTTGAGGCGCCTAGGGGTGTGTGTAAGATTTTCCCAGGTCACTGGGTGGGGGCTCGAGCTGGTTTGACATTGGGTTATTGAAACGGAACCTCTGGGTACTGAACCCGGCCCTTGTTGCTGCCAACTTAGAGGGGCAGAAGGGTTACACTCCTAAGCCAACCGGTTCTGGGCAGCCTCAGGTCACTGTTCCTAGCTCTGGGTTTCTAAGGCACACTCCGAGGTGCTGATCTCATGTCTGCCACCCTTCCTTAGGACGTGGGGCTCTGCAGACACCTTAAACTCCAGAATTAGTGCCTTAGCCCTCTCAAGTCCCCTATTTGCTTATTTGTATTCCCTCAGTGCTTCACTGTGCTGTGGGAAATCTCAGCTACTGTCCTTTCATGGACAACATGGCATGCAAATAAGGAACGCAGGCTTACCAAAGGAACTCCTTAACTAGTCACTTTTACTCTTAAAAGCACTAGAGTTACAAATCTTTGAAAAACAAAATCCTGAATACCCCCAGTTAGTATAATTTTATTCCTCCTGTGAATCCTGTATTTGGTCTGCATCCTTAGACTAGACAGCTCTTTTTGCCTTCTCTCTCCTTTTTCCTCCCATAAGATATCTGCAAATTAAGCATGAAATAAAGCAACATAATGGCCACAATTTCAGGCCTTGGCTTAGCTGTTTTGGACAATGTTCAAACATTCCATGCACCAGTTTTACATTTGCCATTGACACGCAGTATACTCTGTTGCAAGGTTACATTGGTCATTTTCACCTAGCAGCATTCTGACTGTTTCAATTCTAAGGACAACTGACGAGATGGTCAATTGACCACAAATGTTTGGCTTCAGTATTAACACCCTCATAACATGAATGTATCAATCTCAGAAGGCCACTGGACCATTTATCCTCTCTCTCTCCTCCAAGTTTGCCAACAGGTTTATTAGAGTACCTAGATTCAGTTGGGTGTTCTCTATTTATCTAAACATCACTGTTGAAGTATATATAGCTGTACAATATAAATTTGAACAAAAACATTCAACAGCCCTACAGTCATGCCTCCTTGGGCTACCATCCCACTACATGTCATAAAACAAGCAATGCCTCAGCCATATTACAGTCACTGTGTAGTAAGAGGTGCCATCTTTCAGTTTTGATGTCAACCCACTGATATCCCAGGGCATTTTTTAGCCATACCCAAAGGTAATATGCTGAACAAATTTCAACTGAGTTATTACATCTTGTCTACTAAAGTTCCCTCTGCAAATTTTCTTCTTCACTTCCTGTCCTACACTAGCATGCAGTGTTGCTGTCAGGGGCTGCTCCAGGCCCCAGCACGCCAAGCACGTGCTTGGGGCGGCATGCCGCAGGAGGCGCTCTGCCGGTCGTGCGGCAGACAGGCAGCCTTCAGGAGGTCCACCAGAGCCGCGGGACCGGCGACCCGCAGAGCACCCCCCAAAGCATGCTTGGGGCGGTGAAATGCCTAGAACCGCCCCTGGTTGCTGTGTATTATTTAAACAGTACTCATATTTTACCTCAGAAGTGGGTACATTTGAATCACTAATGAAGGGACTGGTTATCTATTAACAGTGCGACTCTTAGTACTAGCTACATGAAGGGTGCTAAAAACAGGAGCCTGTGAAAGTGCATAGCATAAAGATCTGTTTCTCTGAAATAGATCTCATATACTTCACTTGGAATCTTTTTTCTATGCATAGAGAATCTTTCATTGCCTGTGTGCCAAATAGGTCCTATGGCATTCAAGTAGGAGATTTCAGGTACTACTTGTTTTGTTTTTTGAAAGAATGCCATTTTAACAGAATGTACCATTCACTCACTCAGATTCTCTACAAGTTCTTTCCTCAAGAAAGGAAACAAAGCTGACAAAAACCTGCTCCACGAGAGCCAGGAAACTGCATTAGAAAGATGGCAGGTATTCACAAGGCACAAGTAAGGGGTGTCCCAGTGTCTTTTGTGATGGAAGAAAAGAGGTGGTAAAGAACAGGACAATTTCCATCATCATTCAAAGTGCAATGTATAGCGCTCAGGTGAGTTTTATATATGAAAAGTGACTTTAAACAGCAAGTGTAAGTGAATAATACAACTGATAGAACATTAAGGTAAACATAGATAGTATATGTGTAGTGGACGAAGACAAGTCTTTGACCAGCCTCATGCAAGTATTCTGGGTCTCTACAGCTGCTCCAGGACTAAACCAGACTGATAGCTCAATGAGCTGACATATATAAACAGACCCAAATTTAAGTTTTTTGTCCTTTCCTTCAAGGCCCTTCAGAACTCTGTCCCTCCCTACTTATTTTATCCCTATGCACATCACCACTGCCCATTGCTGCTCTGCTTCACCAGCGATGCCCCTTTGAATGCTCATTTGTCTGCTTCTCCCACAATACTTCAGCACATTCGTTCATACTGTCTCCTCTCTGAGGCAATCCCCATGGCCACTACCCCCTCCTCCTTTAAATCCTTTCTCAAGACCAACATCTGCTGGGATGCTAACAAGAACTCAGCTAGCTGTGACATGGAGGTTGAGTAGCACAGCAGCAAACAGAATGCTGTTGTATAAGAAAACACCTATTGAATTGACCAATCAGGTTGCACGCTTTGGCTTTGTGTATATATGAGTAGGACCCTACCAAATTCACAGCCATGAAAAACATGTCACGGACCACAAAATCTGATCTTTCCCTGTGAAATCTGGTCTTTTGTGTACTTTTACCCTATATTATACAGATTTCACTGGGGAGACCAGCGTTTCCCCAAACTGGCGGTTCCAACTCAAAAAGAGAAGGTGGAGGAGTCACAAGGTTATTGTAGGGGGGTCACAGTATTGCCACCCTTACTTCTGCATTGCCATCAGAGCTGGGTGGTCAGAGAGTGGTGGCTGCTGGCCAGGCGCCCAGCTCTGAAGGCAGCACTGTTGCCTACAGTCATGCAGAACTAACAATGGCATGGTGTGGTATTGCCACCCTTACTTTTGTGCTGCTGCCTTCAGAGCTGGGTGCCAGGCCAGCAGCCACCACTCTCTGGCAGCAGGGTGCCCAGAGGATTCAGGGGGCCTGAGGCAAAGCAATTTCAGGGGCCTCTTCCACAAAAGAAAAGTTGCAATACTATATTTTTTACATTTCCAAATATATGATACTAACCAGTGAAATACATTCAAAAAATAATTTTTATTAATGTATTTCATGTATTTTCAAATTATTTCAAAACATTAAATGCTTTAATGATATGTATACATTTGCAATTACATAATGGGCTGTCACTGATGATGGTTGGTGCCAATGGGCTGTCTCTGCCTGGGGGTGGTGCTGCTGTTGGCCAGAGCTGGGTGGAGAGCTGGGCTCTGGGTCCGGCGGTGCCCCGCTCAGAGGGGCTGGGCTCAGGGCTGGGGGTTAGAGCTGTGGAGGGGAGGTCAGGGGGGTGCCTGGTTCAGAGGGGCTGGGCTTAGAGCGGGGGGTCAGGGCTGCAGGGGGAGGGTGGTGCCCAGCTCAGAGCTGGAGGAGGGTGTCAGGGGGCTGTCTGGCTCAGAGGGCTGGGCTCAGAGCTGGGGGTCAGGGGACTGTCCATCTCAGAGGGGCTTACCATGCTGCTTACTCCCACCTCTCCCAGAGCCTCAGTGCGTCGTGTCCAGCGGCCCTGGACAGAGCTAAAGCAGAGTGGCTCCATGGGCCTTGAGCTCCTGCCACTAAGCCACAGCCCCACCCCCTTACCACACAGCTCCAAGCGAGAGGAGCTCAGGCCCCAGCGGAGCCACACCGCTTTAGCTCTGTCCAGGGCCACTCCTGGACGTGGTGTGCTGAGGCGCCAGGGGATGGGGGAAGGCGGAGGCGGGGGGAGGGAGCCCTGTCTGGCAGCCCAGCTCTGAAGGCAGTGCTGCTGTCAGCAGCGGCGCAGAAACAAGAGTGGCAATACTGCAACCCTCCTACAATAAACTTGCAACACACTCACAATCCTCCTTAGGATCAGGCCCCCTACAGTTACAACACTGTGAAATATCAAATTTAAATAGCTGAAATCATTACATTTACCATTTTTTAAATCCTATGACCATGAAATTGACCAAAGGGGACCATGAATTTGGTAGGGCCCTATGAGCATGGGATATGATTCCCAGCTTCTCTGGACTGCTTCCTACCTCTCTCTCTCTCTCCCCCCACAGGCACCTTTCACTGAACTCCATCCTCGAGTCTTCACTCAGTGGAAGTCTAATTCCTTACACAGTTTCTCCCCAGTCTGCTGCTGAGCAACCTCCTCTTGGTAGCTCTCAATCTCTCTAACAACGTCTCAGTATGTCCTATTTGTAGCCTTCTTATCTCAGCAATTAGCAACAGCTGAGGAGGCAGCTAGCCTAGCTCTTAAACCTTTAGTGGCTGTGCTACACCTCATCACAGAAACCATATGATCTCATATGGAAGGGACCTCAGGAGGTCATCTAGTCCAACCCCCTGCTCAAAGCAGGACCAACCCCAACTTTTCTATATATAGAAATATATAGGAAGATACAGTCCATACCCCAAAGAGCTTGCAACCTAATTGGAAACAGGACACAGGCAAGTGTAACAAGCAATAGAGTGAAGGTGGAGACGAAGGATGAGGGTAACAGAAATGAGATCATATGGTTTCTGTGATGAGGTGTACCACAGCCACTAAAGGTTTAAGAGCTAGGCTAGCTGCCTCCTCAGCTTTTGCTAATTGCTGAGATAAGAAGGCTACAAATAGGACATACTGAGACGTTGTTAGAGAGATTGAGACCACTTAGTATCATGAGGCTATGTTCCTATCTTGGACCTTTGGGAGCTCTCACAATACTAAAATAAAATAAAATAGGAAAACTAATTATAGTCCATGTAATTTATATAACCCTGCCTGAAGGAGATGCCCTTTTCATAAATGACCAGTCCTCCATTTTGAGTCCTATTTAGAAAAAGACAGCTCTTGATGGAGACAGCAGCAAAGAGCTGATATGTTGTAAAAGGAAAGGAAATAAAAGGATGAACACAGAGAGGTGAAAGGAGGTGTGTACCATCTGTTTTGTCTCTGAATAACAATGTTGCCAACTCCTGTCATTTTACTGTCTCCTGATTTTTTTAAAGCCCCAGCTTCTGAGGTCAAGTGATTATGTCAAAATCAGACCTATCATTTTTAAAGAAGAGTAAGTTTTTTCATGGCTGCAGAGGAAAGTTTGAAAACTTGATCCAAATACAGCCAAAGGCTCAGAAAACAGAAAGCATATATAACTACCCTTCTCCCAAAAGTTTACTGTTAAAAAAAAAAACCCTGATTTTTGAGACCTGGCTTATGATTTTTGAGGCTTGGAGGTTGCAAAACTGATGTTAAAAAGAAAAAGGCAGAAAGGAAAAAAATAAAACTTCCCAGATGTACTCTGAGAGCTGAGGCTTTCCAGCCACCCTCCCCCAGAGACTTTGCTTTTATTGTCTTCTAAACTTTAGTCCTCTCCACTGACTAGTCAAGAGCAAATTGATGATTACTTAAAAGACTCATTTGTTTGCATTAGAGGGACCCTGAGGTAAGCTTAGAACAGCTCAGTTCTGTAGAGGGAATTAAAAATGCTATGAAATAACAGAAAGCTAATAAAATGCCAGTCACCAATAGCTCCAGTCTAACAACATCTTTATAAACATAAAATAAAGAGGAAATATCTCTTTTTATTGCAAAGTTTGTAAATTCTGGGCCCCATTCCTAAAAATTACATTCTAGAGCAATATTACTTTTATACAGAGAAAAGAGAAACCTACAAAGACCCATCTTTCTACTAAATAATATTGTAAAGCTGAGAGACACATTTTGTACAATGTCAGAGTATAAAACAAATTACCAAAAAAATCTCAAGGTCTTCAGAGCAGTACTTGACTATCAGATGATACCCTCTTTCCCCTTCATATGAAAAACTAAAACAAGCAAATTTTTGGTGGGAACATTCACCAAAGCCAATGGAGTTTTAAATATTAAGCTACATTTTTTTAAGCTGCAAATTGAGGGGTTTTAAAAATAAAAAAAAGTAATGGCCAAAAGGGCCTGTGTTATAACCCTGGATTGGAGGAGGTTGTGTGCAAATGGAAATCACTTGGCTGTTAGGAATTTGTTCTCAACTTCTTATGCTCCTAGATGGACGCCCAAAAAAATTGTTGGTGCTGCATGTGGAATAAAATTGCTGCTATCTTTCCATTGGGTAGAAAGAAAAAAATTACATTTCAGCTGTTTAGGAATAAGGAGAACAGATTCCCAGATTCTCATTGGTATTCTTTGGCTGCTTGCCTGAGACAGTTGTCAAACAAGCTGCCAGAGAATACCAGCGTAGTGTAGTATAGGACAGCGGTTCTCAACCAGGGGTCCAGGGCCTCGTGGGGGGCTGCGAGCACGGCCATCATGACACTCGCTGTGGGCCAGGTCAGAAAGCTGAAGCCCCACTGCATGAGGCTGAAGCCTGAGGCCTTGAGACCCACCACCCGGGGCTGAAGCCAAAGCCTGAGCAGTTTGGCTTCATAGGGGCCACTGTAGCATGGGACCCCAGGCAACTGCCCTGCTTGCTACTCCCTAACGCAGGCCCCGGCTTTTATATGCAGAAAACCACTTGTTGTGCCACAGGTGGGCCATAGAATTTTTATAGTGTGTTGGGGGAGGGAGGGCTCAGAAAGAAAAAGATTGAGAACCCCTGCTGTAGGATACTGACTCTTGCCAATGGAAAGGAATGGAAGCCCTTGGACCAGGTCTTTCCCTTTTGCAGAATTTAGGACAAAACTCCCCACTCAAATTTTCACTGGGACTAGTCACATGAATAAAGCTAGATACTTAAACTTGTTTAGGATGGACGGCCAAGCTGCTTGTATGTAGGGTTCATAGTATTATTTGCTCTGTGGAAGTGCCTAGCAGCCTGTCATATACTGGGGCTTGTTGTGCTAGGCGCTGTACAAATACAATAAAAAAGGATCCCTGCCCCCAAATAGCTTACAATCAAGTCAGAGAAGAGACAACTGGTGGAGACAGATGAGGGAGCACAAGTTAAAAATGAGACAATATTGGTCGACATGACAGGCAGCAGTTACAGCACACCAGCTGTCTGACCTTTGTGAAGTTTTTAATGAAGTATTTAAAAAATAAAAAAATAAAAATAAAACACTAAACATTAATGAACTGAGCCTAACAGGCAAGTCAGGGGTGGGCAAACTATGGCCTGCGGGCCACATCCAACCCATCAGACCTTTTAATCTGGCTCTTGAACTCCCACCGGGGAGCAGGGTTGGGAGCGTTCCCCGCTCTGGTCAGGGACTTGCCTTGCTCCACATGGCTCCCGGAAGCAGGGGCAGCTAGGGTGTGCCGCATGCTGCCCCCACCCCAAGCACTGGCTCTGCAGCTCCCATTGTCCAGGAACCACAGCCAATGGGAGCTGCAGAGCCGGTGCCTGAGGACAGGGTAGCGCACATAGTGGCGTGGCCCCAGCTCTGTGTGGGAGCCAGAGGGAGGACGGGCTGCTGTTTCCAGGAGTCACTTCAAGTTAGCACTGCCTGGATCCTGCACTCCTGAGCCTCCCCCACCCCCCAACACCCTTCCCCAGCCCTGATCACCCTCCAAACCGTTTGATCCCAGCCCAGAGAACCCTCCTTCACCCCAAACCCCTCACCTCCAGCCCCACCCCAGAGTCTGCACCCCCAGCCAGAGCCTTATCCTCTCATGCACCCCAATTCCCTGCCCCAGCCAAGAGCCCCCTCCCGCCCTCCAAACCCCTCCATCCCAGCCCAGGGCACCCTCCTGCACCCCAAACCCTCATCCCCAGCCCCACCCCAGAATCTGCATCCCCAGCCGGAGCCCTCATCCCCCGTGTGCCCCAATCCCCTGCCCCAGCCAACCTTCCATACAATTTCCCTACTGAGATGTGGCCCTCCAGCCAAAAAGTTAGCCCACCTCTGTGTAGGTACTATTATCCAAACCTCATCCACCTTCCACTCTAAGCACAAGACATACTTTTTTGACCTTGCCTTTGCTAATAAAAATTATGAATGTGTAATCTATTTTCAAAAATCCACTAACTAAACATTACACTAAACACACTATTTTCCCCCTGGGAAGAAGGTGAGAGATAGAATGGTCCACACGTGAACAGATGTTAGTTATACTGCTTAATGTACTACTGGAAAACATTCAGATACTGCTGTGATGAGGGTGTTATAAGAATCTGAACAAAACAGAATCCTCATTTTGCAGCTGAGAAAACAGAGGCATGGAGTGATTATATGACTTGTGTGATGTCACATTGTAAGTCTCTGTCAGAGATAGGAAAGATAATCAGGGCACCTAACGCACAGTCTTGTTCTTTGGTCACAAGACCACCCTTTCCCTGCATGTCTGCTTGAAATAACTCATATGGAAAGGAAAACAAAAATGATGGGGAGGATTTATCAATGATCAAACTGTGAGTGTATTCTTCTGTATCTCCTTTTGCCACATTAGCTTTCATTTACTAGCCCAATATTCTTTTTCCTATGGCTACAGATCCACACTTTTTAGTATTATTAAGGATATGGAAAATATAATTATTTCAGAGAAATAGTAGCTTAGAATAAGCATGAAATGTACATATCTAGGATGATTAAAAGAGCATTAGACTGATTAAAGAACTCAAAAAGACAGTTTTTTGTTGATATGTATAAGAATGAAAAAAGGAAGGAAACAGGAATAGAACTATTCAGTACCACAAAACAGTTCCATTTTAGAAAATGTGAAAATGACTTAGGCTCTGATCCTGCAAACACTGAAGTACATACATAACTTTATGCACGGGAGTATTCCAATTGACTTCAACAAGACTATTCACATGAATAAATGTATGCACATGCTTAAATGTTTGCAGGACTGGACTCTTATGACAAAATGCTGTCAATTACAGATTCTTTTACAGTAACTAAGATAAAAGTTGTAGTTTGAACAATACGGAGAGAAGCTAAGCATGGGATGTCATCTGTGAAAAATCCTGTTATCCTGAGGTCGATTCTACAGATGCAATTCTTTTTGGATCACTTGAAAATTTCCCCCCAAAGGATATGAGAAACTCCCAAAACTCCTGTCTCCTTTTATTTAAAAGCATGCTGAGGGTTGGAAATTCATCCCAACAAGCAATTCTGAGGTGAGACATGACACAGGGCAATGCTTTGGAGCATGTATATAACACAGATAGCAGTGCTCAGTATAAAAATACCATCCACCTTATTTGGGAATTGGCTATTGTATAGATGATCAGGGTTCAGCAAAGACCAAAGGGAAAAGACAGAACCAAGAAGGATGGAGCAAGAAAGAAAGAAAGAAAGAACACATTGATGGAGAGACACTTCATCCTGTTTGTTTCAATGTAGACTCTTGCACCTATTGATGTAAGAGCCTTCTCCTCTAGTCTCTTACCACCTGGAACAACTCTCTTTTTCTCTGTCTCACCAACTCCATCCTTTTTCAAATACCATCTTTTTCCACTTCTTTCTCCCTTTTGATTTCGTTCTCCTTCTGCTACTCTGAAGTTCTCTTATTGTATATAGCAAAACGTAATTCTGTAAATATGTCATTTATATTATGGTTGAGCACTTATTTTTGCAAAACATATAAATAAATGTTTCAGCTGTGGTTGAATTTCCAACAGGAACAGTTTACATTTAGAGCAATAACATGTGTTTGCAACCCAGACACCACAGTATCCTACTAAGCATACAAAGACAAGAAAACAAAACTGATCAGAAATTGACGTCACGGAATTAAACTGTTCAGCCTATTTTCATTGACCAAGCTGAATGTAGTAAAAAAAGAAAAAGAAAGCATGAAAATTGAAAACTATGTTTTTAATTCTTTATTTAATCTATGTTCTTGTTTCAGTAATCCATGTTATTTTTAGTAACCCAGGGCACTATTAATGATACTAACTACTGTATTAATGTTGTACCTGAGTGTCCCTTGGTTAAGGCCTTACCCTTAAAAGTGCTTCACATGGACTCTTTTTAGGAGCAAAGGTCCCTCATGCAGAGCTCCGTGCTAGATCTGGGCCTGAAGTTATAGGGGCAACCACTCAATGAATCGCAGCCATGATTTAACCCCCAGCAACCTTTTCAGAATTTGATATGGAATATTACCATGGGGTACCATAATGGTTCATCCCCAAATTCATAGCAGAGCTCCTTTTTCTCAGATGCTTCTGCTGTGTTGAAGAATAATTAGACAGCCCTGAATTTAATATTCTCCAATTTTTCCAGTAATTAATAAACCGCAAACCCTCTCTCTCATTAACTTGAGTTAGGTGACAGGTCTGTCTCTCCTGCCTTCAGGATAGGGCACGTCTTCATTTGAAAAGCACTGAGTAAATACATGGTGCAATAGAAATGTTCAATAATAATAATTTGTTTGGGGAGTAACAAGGTAATGACTGTGCCACAATGAACAACTGAATCTTGAGATGATGTCGTCTCATAACAGGCTGCTCAGTTGAGAGATGACAATGTAATGGGCAACATGAGGATATGGACACACATACTAGTTTATGACATAGACCCCACCACACAGGGAAGGAGATCGGACAATGGGGACACCATGATGCTGGGAGTCCCATACACTCAGCTATGACAGATGCTGTTATGTGGAATCCAGATATCGCTCACTGTGTGGAGATATTATGATGTGGGGACACAAGCACTGGCCTGTGATGTAGATACCATGACATGGGATCCCAGAAACAGATAAAGTCATGCAGGAATGCAGGCAACAGGCCATGATGTGTGACATGGGAACATGGGCGCTGTGCAACAAGGACACAGAGCCATGCAGGGATGCAGGTGCCAGACCATGGCCTGTGACATGGGAATACAGATGCTATGCCACAAGAAAACAGAGCCACGCAAGGATGCAGGCACCTGTCCGTGATGCATGACATGGGAGCATGAGGATACAGAGCCAAGTAGGGATGCAGGTGCATGGGCGTCACATGTGACATGCAAACACAAGGACACAGAGACACGCAGGGATGCAGGCGCCAGGTGCCACACATGGGAACACTAGGACAGAGCCACACAGGGACGCAGATGCCAGGCATCATGCGTGACATAGGAACACGAGGACAGAGCCACGCAGGGATGCAGACGCCAGGTATCATATGTGACATGGGAACATGAGAAAAGTCATGAAGGGATGCAGGCACCAGGCGTCATGCATGACACAGAAACACGAGGACAGAGCCACGCAGGGATGCAGATGCCAGGCGTCACAGGTGACATGGGAACACGAGGACAGAGCCACGCAGGGATGCAGGCGTCACAGGTGACATGGGAACACGAGGACAAAGCCACGCAGGGATGCAGACGCCAGGTATCATATGTGACATGGGAACATGAGAAAAGTCATGAAGGGATGCAGGCACCAGGCGTCATGCATGACACAGAAACACGAGGACAGAGCCACGCAGGGATGCAGGCACCAGGCGTCATGCATGACACAGAAACACGAGGACAGAGCCACGCAGGGATGCAGACGCCAGGCGTGACATGGGAACATGACGAAAGAGCCACGCAGGGATGCAGGCGTCACGCGTGACATGGGAACACGAGGACACAGAGCCACGCAGCGATGCAGGCGTCACGCGTGCCATGGGAACACCCGCACCCTGCAATGAGGACACAGAGCCACGCTCCGGCCCGTGCCTAGCGGACACACCCACGCCACAGGGATCTGTGACACCGGCCGCATCGTCCGCAACGCGGGAGGGAGGGAGGAGAAGAGGCGGGGCGGCGACTGGTGCCTTCCCCACCTGGTCCGAGGCCTAGGCCGCAGCGGAGCCCGAGTCGCTCCCCCCGGACGCGGCCTGCCTGAGCGGACCGTGGGCCCCGGCTGGGCCGGGCTCGGCTCGGGAGCGATGGATCCCGCGGCGGAGGAAGCCCGGCACCTGGGGCTCCGCTTCCAGCGAGGCTTCCTGGCCGGCAGGCGGCTCCGCGCCTTCCCCTGGGCGGTGAGTAGGAGCCGGGCTCTCCCGGGGGTGGACGGGGGAGGCCGCTCGCCGCGGAGACGGGCCGCAGGGGCCGCGGGGCGGGGCTGGCACCGAAAGGCTGCCTGGGGCCGGTCCACGGGAGGGGGCGGCAGCCAGGAGCCGCCGGGTGAGGCGGGGCCCATGGGTGCTGCTGCACCCCCTGGCTTGAAGTGGTGTCCCTCCCGCACAGGGGTTAGGTGTTGGTTCAGTAGCTCTCAGCGCCCCACCCCCCCTTGTTCCAGCGCCCTGTCTGGGGCTGCCCAGTCCTGGCCCTGGTGCCCCCAGCAACAGCCTCTGACTCCGCTTACTGAGCTCGCAGGTGAAGACTGTAATGCTGCGGCGATCACGGATAGCCAGGGCCCTGCCTGCAGGCTGGGCAAACACCTTAGCTCCCAGCCCTGCCAAGCCACCTCTGGCCTGCCCTGCCACTGGTCCCTGCCTGCCCGGGGCAGCTGGAAATGGGCTGCCCCCGACTGACCTGCTGCTCCCACCTGGTTAGTTGCTACTGTGGGGGAAAGAAAGTTAAGCCATATAAAAATTCTCATTTCAATCAGCAAAATAAGCTACTTTCTCCTACTTCAGATGGGCTGTGATTTTGAGACCTGTCATCTTTGAAAAGTGATCCTGCTTTCAAAATCAGAAACAGTTCTGTGAGCAGAGGCACTGAAATGGCTTTTATAATGGGGCTGCTGAAAACCATTGAACAAAAGCTCTGTAGATGCATTCAGTTGCTATTATTACTGCAAGTCACCGCTCCTAGTTCCTGTGCTCTGTGGGGATGTTTTTTAGAGTTGGGAAATAGTCAAACTTTTTTATTTTTTTCAAGGTGTGCTAGTGTCACTGGTCCCCGCTGTTGTCCTAGCAGAGAGGAGGGATGGTCCAGGGATTAGGACACTACTCAAGAATTTGGGAGACCTGGGTTCAATTTTCTGCGCTGCCACAGACTGCGTGTGTGACCTTAGTCAAGTAATTGAGAGTCTCAGTGGTGATAGCACTGCCCTACCCCTTAGAGGTGTTATAAGCATAACTACATATTTTTCTAGTAATTTATTGTTCTGAATGAGTTAATCATGAGACACTGCACAACTGTCATCAACAGCTTTTCTCTTCGCTCCAAACACTGTTGATCACACTGAAAACTCATTTCATTGGACTGTTTGTACCGGGGAAAAGCAGACCAAACGCTGCTCGCTATAGAAGTATATCTTGAGCAAATGTTATATGGGTATTTAGAAAAAAAAGACTGATTAAATGAAAAATGGAAAGAACTTGAAAGAAGTGCCTGGCACACCTGGATGTCATAGGAAAAACTAGAGCTGTACCAGTGAAACCAGGATATATGGTCACTATGTTTTTGCAGCTTGCTTGGACAGTCTGCCTATTCTTCCTCTGTTCAGCTTTGCTTTCATAGCAGCTGAGGAATCTCTACCACAGGAAGGCCTGGGATTGTGGAATAGGATTCTTTTGTAGTTATAGTGAAGCAGCTCTGATTTCATTCCATAGAGGACAGTAGTATGCACACACTAGCCAATGCAATAGCCCTATTTTACTTTTTTAAACTCAGGGCTTGTCTACATCACAAAGTTGCAGCGCTGGTGAGGGGGTTACAGCGCTGCAACTTAGGAGGTGTACACATCTGCAGGGCATCTCCAGCGCTGCAACTCCCTGTTTGCAGCGCTGGCCGTACTCCCGTTTTGTGTCGGGTGTAGAGGATCCAGCGCTGGTGATCCAGCGCTGGTAATCAAGTGTAGACACTTACCAGCGTTTTTCTTGACCTCCGTGAAATAAGCAGGTATCCCAGCATACCTGAGGAAGCCTCTCTGGTAATCAAGCAGGTCTCCTTCCCCGCGGTTTGCTCCGGTGTTCTCCGAATCCCCCCCCAAGCGGGTCTCCTTCCCCGTGGTTTGCAGGGGGGTTCGGGGAACGCGAGAGCAAACCGCGGGGAAGCAGGTCTCCTTTCCCGCGGTTTGCTCTCGCGTTCCCCGAACCTCCGTGCAAGCAGGTCTCCTTCCCCGCGGTTTGCTCTCGCGTTCCCCGAACCCCCGTGCAAGCAGGTCTCCTTCCCCGCGGTTTGCTCTCGCGTTCCCCGAACCCCCGTGCAAGCAGGTCTCCTTCCCCGCGGTGTGCTCTCGCGTTCCCCGAACCCCCGTGCAAGCAGGTCTCCTTCCCCGCGGTGTGCTCTCGCGTTCCCCGAACCCCCATGCAAGCAGGTCTCCTTCCCCGCGGTTTGCTCTCGCGTTCCCCGAACCCCCCTGCAAACCGCGGGGAAGGAGACCTGCTTGCACGGGGGTTCGGGGAACGCGAGAGCACACCGCGGGGAAGGAGACCTGCTTGCTCGGGGGTTCGGGGAACGCGAGAGCAAACTGCGGGGAAGGAGACCTGCTTGCTCGGGGGCTCGGGGAACGCGAGAGCACACCGCGGGGAAGGAGATCTGCTTGCAGGGGGGTTCGGGGAAACCTGGAGCAAACCGGGGAAGGAGACCTGCTTCCCCGCGGTTTGCTCTCACGTTCCCCGAACCCCCCTTGAAGCCGCCCAACAGCGCTGCAGTGTGGCCACATCTAACACCACTTACAGCGCTGGTTGCTGTAAGTGTGGCCACTCTGCAGCGCTGGCCCTATACAGCTGTACTAATACAGCTGTAACAACCAGCGCTGCAAAATTGTAGATGTAGACATACCCTTAGAGAGAGAGAGAGAGTGTCCCCTCTTTGATCCTGTGGAGTTCTCCGTGGGCCTATAAACACTCAGATTTAAAATTTTTATTAAATTTAATGTTAAAAAATTATATAGTACACAGGTTAAGAAAAGAGTGTCTGTACATCTGGGTATAGTGCTTAGATTATCCACAAATACAAAGTTTGTTTTAAAAGTCATAAGATACATATAGTGCATAATCAGCAATAACCCAGATATAGATGAATAAATTTAACAATACAGTTTAGATATTAGCATCCAAGTATTTGGGTACATCCCTCATGAAAAGTTGTACAGAGAGTTGATTGTGGAAAGCAAAGTATATCAATGAGTGAAGGCTGTCCCTCAGTAGTTGAGAATTTAGGGTAAGTTGTCCATTAGAAAATACAATCCATCAAGGAAGTATTTCAGTTATTTCCTGATTTCACTTCTCATTGGCACTCCAGCTCATCTCTCCTGGTATTGCCGATGTCCGGTGATGTGTTCTATATAGATGTCCCTTGATGGCGTCCAACACCATAAGTTGCCGCATCAGCCGAGCATAGTCCTGACCAATTCTGCATTCTCTCAACGCTCACTTGTTACTGGGGTCCCATCTGCCATGGGCTCCAACGATCAGCCTGAATCTGGTAACCCTGAGCTCTCAAGGTTTTATTACTACTGTGATAAAGAACCATCTACACCAGAAGTACCTACTTAGACAGACAGCTACTAAATTGCGTTACACAACATTCTTCATTCTCTAAACCTCTTTTGTATATGAGAGAGTACTGGCAAAATAAACTTCTGTTTTTGATTGGCTCAGTTTTAATAAATCACTTAGGGTTACATGTTTAAACTTATGGCCTGAATGTTTGTGAATTTAGCCTAATTTCAATGGTTGGTCCTTTTAGTATAGCTATTTTGGAATTCTCCACATGTATATTTTCAACCTGTTTGAATGCTGACAGAAACATGTGCAAACTACTCCTTTTCAGCACTGATTGAGTCAATATTACAAACAACCAAATGTTTCCAACTTTAAGATGATTCAGTAATATTCAGAGACCTGTTATCAGGTGTCATTCATGGCTCACCCATTATAGTTTTCATGAAATCTAAGCCAAATTGTTGACCCTAGTTTTTTTTATTTAATAGTTCCCGATATCAGTGGCTAAAGCACAACAGCCAGATAGATTCAGAATAGTCATGTTTGTTGTAGGCACTAATACACTATTTTAGTGAACAATTTATTCATTTTCCATGATTATTCACCAGATCAACAAAACACTCAGAAAGTAAATAGTAGGCAATTTCTAGGGAAAATGATATATAAATGTAGCATTCACCTTTGAATGGTGTGGACACAATTTGATCTGAAATATGCTGACAATTAACTTTGCAGAGTCACTTACTGGGAATAGTAATAATTCCAGATATCTGACAGTAAATAAGCATCTGAAATTTGACTCAGGTCTCAACATTAACTATCAGGTACACAATCTAGAATATCCCCATATTTACAGATATTTAAAGTTTCTCTAGTACACAACAGAATTCAGAAGATATGGGCCCCATCACCGTTGACTAGTCTGATCTGTCAGAAAGTATGCAAGAAATATTAAAACTAAAGATTGTTGGCTGCAGTGATTCTGCAACAAAATCCCTCAATTTACAAGCTAATTCCTTAGTACAGATAACGCTCATTTGGAGGATTTTTTTTCTTTCCTAAAATGGCTGTGCTTCATGGTCTAATTCATTTGGTTCATAGCATCTGGTATTAGAGCAAAGCTAATTTCAGAAAATCAGTTCACAACAGAATATTTGCAGTATGTTCAGAATGGTGCGTTGGCAGCTCCTGTTATGAGTTTATTAGTCTAAAATAAAGAATGCCTGAGTTTAGCAGACAGTGGGTGTCACTAATCATTCCTCTTGAAACCTCTGTGTTTCAATTGCAATGTGCTGTAGTATCACTTTTCAGACATCAGCCTCAATATACATTGACCCTTTTGCAATAATGTAAGGTTTTTTCTCAGAACATTTTCCCTGTAGGAGGATTTGCAGTTTACAGACAGCAGTGTTTTGAAACAATTCAGGACATCTGTTTACTTCACTATCTAGTGAGTTTTACTACTGTTGAATTCACCATGAATACATTCCTCTGTGAACCATTTTCTCAGCATTTCAGCCACTAATGAAGGGCCAAATCCCCACTTGCCTTATTTACACAAATAGTCCCATGGACGTCAGTGGAACTAGTCATCTGAGTAAGGTGAGCGGCTTTGGCTAGAAATGGATCAATGAAAAAAGGCTGAAGAAATATAACTGACCACTGAGGTTATATGAAAACAGCTCTCTTGGTTACAAGATTTCTGTTAAAGACAATGAATGCAATAAATCTATGTGGGGGATTTAATGTCTAGCAACAGGCAGATTTTGTTCGTACTCCGATGCCAAGATTTCCAATGTCTGGGGAGATATTCAGCTCTCCTCTTGGAGAAGGGAAGATTTCGTATTTCTCACCTCATTGGGGTGGGGGCTTTGTACATTAGTGAGTGAGGGCTGACTGATTAGTCATTTGGTCTTCACCTTTGTCTTGTAGTACCTTCCTCATTCAATTAATAATAATAATTATGTATTTGTATTGCAGTAGCAGCTACATACATTATAGATTATGTTCATATTATGGTTTACAGAAGGCTCTGTACTTCTTTATTTCCTACCATCTGGGTGTGATTTTTTTTTTTAATCACGAAGCATTTAATATACTCTGTTGAAGGAGTTTTCACCAGTTTGTGCTGTTCAAACGTGGTAATGGCATAGCATCCTGGAATATTTCTCAACATTTTTTCCCCTCCTTTTGTGTAGGAACTTGAAAAAAAATTAAAGAGTTCATCAGATGCCTTGCTACTGCTGGATATTTTACAGAAGGTAAAACATGTTATTTTAATATAATCAGATTTCAATACATATCACAGAGCAGACTAGAACTATTCTAAAGATATGATGCCACCTAGTGTAATGAAAACCATTGCATCGTACTCTTTTAAACTCTATTTAAAAAACAGTTAAGGAAGTCAGATCTAATATTAATCTCCATGTATGCCCAATAGAATAGCAGGTTTCCTTTTATTCATGTTACGTAACTATCCTTCATAGGCAAGGGAGCTGGAACACAAGAAAGGCATGTTTTTATTTACTTTGAAATTTTAGAAATGGTCAGACACTGTAATGTTCATGCAGAGTGTCAGGAACTGAGTTTCCTGATTGATTCATGGAGGCAATACAGTGAGGGAGGCAGCAGTATAAACATCCCAGAATACTCCACCGCTGTGCTTTTACCTTGACATGCGGGGCCATCTCTAAGGGTGAGAACGCTAATTCACTCTCCATTCCCATTCAGTCCTTTGCTGCATCTGAGGCTACAATAAGAATGCCAGTTAGTACCAATTCAGGGGAGTGGGGTGGGTTGTGATATGAATTCTGTTCAGTAGGTCTTGGGCTGAGACCATTTTCTCCTTTCCCATGAGTAGGGCCCTACTAAATTCTGGGTCCATTTTGGTCAATTTCACAATCATAGGATTTTAAAAATTGTAAATTTCATGATTTCAGCTACTTAAATCTGAAATTTCACGGTGTTGTAATTGTAAGGGTCTTGACCCAGAACGGAGTTGTGGGTGGGTCGCAAGGTTATTGTGGGGGGATTGCGGTACTGCTACCCTTATTTCTGTGCTGCTGCTGGTGGTGGCACTGCCTGCAGAGCTGGGCAGCTGGAGAGTGGCGGCTGCTGGCTGGGAGCCAGGCTCTGAAAGCAGAGCCTCCACCAGGAGCAGCGCAGAAGAAAGGATTAGGGATGTAAATAGCATTTAAAAAAATAACCGTTTAAACTATTAAAATTGTATCAGCTAAACATTTAATCGTTAACAAGTTCACAACATAGGTGCAGGAACTAAGGGATGAGCTGCTGCTGCACTACCCCCACATTTTACCCAGGTCCCAGCTGCTGGCCCTGCAGCCGCGAGTCAGCCTCCCTGGGGTCCCAGGGCTCCAGCCCCGCACTCGCCCCCAACTGTTGCCCCAGCCTCGGCCCTCTTACTGTTTATTGAATACATTATTGGTAAGTCTGATGCTTATCAGTTAATTGGGTAACATTTTACATCCCTAGTAAAGATGGCATGGTATGGTATTGGATCCTTACTTCTGCGCTGCTGCTGGCAGGGCGCTGCCTTCAGAGCTGGGCACCTGGCCAACAGCCGCTGTTCTCTGGCCGCTCTGCTCTGAAAGCATCACAGAAGTAAGAGTAGCAATACCACAACCCCCCTAAACTAACCTTGGGACCCCCACCCTCTGCAATTCCCTTTTGGGTAAGGACCCCCAATTTGAGAAACACTGGTCTCCTCCATGAAATCTGTATCGTATAGGGTAAAAGCACACAAAAGACCAGATTTCACGGGGAGAGACCAGATTTCATGGTCCATGATGTGTTTTACATGGTTGTGAATTTGGTAGGGCCTTACCCATGAGTGATAAACACTTGTAATGTCTTCTAGCTCTGGCTGGGTCTGAACTGGCATCCTGGAAGTGAAAGGCTGGTCATCTTTCTCCCAAATCTGTGAGATTGCTAGTCTCCTTGTAATTTAAATTGGAATATACAAAAAGGCAGTAATTCCTTTCAGTGGCCTTGTGTCCTCTGATCAGTTGCATTAAAACATAGTTACAACTCTGTCTTATTTTTTTAAATATCAAGTATTGGGCTTTTAGAGGTGGTGGAAAGTTTTCAATACAAAAAACCATGAAAAAGCTCAAACTTCAATTTTTCTAACGTCTGTTTGTGACATATATTGTCTATTGACTGATAATGTGTCTTTGTGTATTTGGAAATAGGGCACTACACCCTCACAAGTGGTACAAATACTGGGAAAACAAAGCTATTCCCATTTCCTGTCTATCACATGTGATTGCAGTTCATTCCCTACTTGCTTCATAAAGGATTATAGAATATCAAGTACTTCTCCACAGTCTTTAGTATCAAATTCTTGTCATATTGTCACAGTGAACACCTTCTTCTGTACAAAAGTGTGTTCCCAACTCTGGAGCACAATGGGCCTCAAGTCCCATGTATTGGTCACCTTCCACATGTGGAACCCCTGACTGAAATGCCCACATGTAGGGAGAGCATCACTTTGGAATCAGGGTCCATCACGCCTAGCCAAGTGCAGAATTCAGCCTTATATAAAGGGAACTGTAACTATTAAGAGTAAATTAAGGGACCTAATTCACCATAACATTGTTGTTGGGGCCAACTTTTCATTTGCTGGAGGACCAATGTGACTAACACTTTCTCAGTGAACATTGCCGTGATTCAAAGCAAAGGGTAGACGTGTGGGGAGAGTCTTTTTTCTGAGTTCAGCATGGAGCTAGAGTGAATATGTGTACGCAAGCTGGGAATGGCTCCCAGCTCCAAGTGTGGATGGAACTGTCCTGTTTATTGACTATTTAGGGGGATGGGGCATGGAAGAAAAATGAGAGGAAAGAGCCACTCAGACTCATTTTCCTTTCAGTTTTACTGTTTATTTTTGAGGGGCAAAGTTGAGGATGTGTGACTTCCTCACATCTGTGACCGGCCGGCGGTACCAGAATTCACTGCAGGAATGTACACAGAATTTGATTTTCCAGCTGAGTATCAAATAGCTTAGCTGCAAATTGAAATCACCCAGCATTCCCAAGGTACAAAGTGAACCAAGCAAATTGGTAGCTATCTTTTCCTCCTCTGTTCCTTCAGTGCCTCTAACAAAATCCTCACCTGGTAGCTGGTTGGTCTGTTGGTGTTGTTTTATCATTTCAGACTATTCGTCACCCCTTATGCATGAAATATCCCCCTTCTGTGAAGTACAGAAGATGCTTCATATCTGAACTCATTAAAAAGGTAGTGCTGGGATTACATATTGCTTGGCGCTCTTTTTCCATTAGACCTATTATTAAAAGTAACTTTAAAATCTGTTTTTCGCAATATTGACCCAGGCTCGGCTGATCATGTATTGTAAAAAAAATTAGCATTAAAGTTGTAGTTAAAAAAGGAATAAATGATATTTGACTATATGTTTATTGCCTGTGTTCCGTTAATAATGTCTGGAGATTCTTCACTGATCTCTCTTCTCTTTCCCACAGCATGAGTCCATAGCAACTGAACCCCTGGATGAATTGTATGATGTACTAGCAGAGATTTTAAATAAAGAAGAATCTACCAACTGTTATAAAAGCTACTTACTGGTAAAAGCTAATATCATCTGCATTGTTATATGTCCATTTTTATCATTTAAACTGAGCCATAATTGGTTTAAAAATAAAACCCAGAAACCCCAAGTGTAAAATACTTCTTACCTTCTCCCAGATGCTAATGTTGATTTAAAATTGTGAAAAGTAGTGCCTGTGCTGATGCATCATTCTTTCCGTGTGTGTGTCGTCTAGCCCACAGGGGACTCCGTTACACTTTCTGAGACGGTGGCAATAATCTCACAGGGAACCACAGGACTGGTCACATGGGATGCTGCTCTTTATCTTGTTGAATGGGCAACAGAGAATTCTGCCATTTTCAGTAACAGGTAATGGAGCTCTAGTTACATGAAATCACAGCTAGAAAACTGGGGACCAGAGTTAACTTAAATGTTTTCATTCATATTATAAATGAGTTACATGACTGTAGTTTGACATTATACTGTATATGCCCCTAATATAACTAAGAACTGTAACAATGCATATTTTTAAAATCTTAGACAAAAACTCCAACTTAGGTATCCATAACCCTCAAGGGAGAGGGAGGAGTATTAATTTATCTTGCCCAAACCACTTTTAAATCATCAAGTAATAAGGAAATCATAAAATACTTCTGTCAACTCATCTGAGGATCTCAGAGCACTTGACAGACAATGCTTTAAATCTCACATCACCCTTGGGAGGGGGTGAATACATATTTTCCCAGTTTTGCTGATTGTTAAGCTGAGGCACAAAGAGGTTAACTGACTTGTTCTTGGCAGTGCAGGGATAGAACCCAGGAGTCCTGGTTCAGTCACTAGATCACACTCATCTGTTGTTTTAGGAGTTCACCTCTGTTGTTGGAATGAACCATTGCCACATCAGAGTTGTGAAACTGTATGGAGGGCCGGATAGAGAAGGCTGTGCCTCCCCAAACAGCCTGGCCTTGGCCCCCTATCTGCCCCTGCCCACTTCTCACCCCCTGACTGTCCCCCGCAGGACCTCCAACCCATCCAACCCCCTTGCTCCTTCTCCCCTGACTGCCCCCTCCCGGGACCCCACCCCCTATCCAACTCCTCCCCCCTGCTCCCTGACTGCCCTGACCCCATCCACCCCCACCCCCTGACTGCCCCCCCCAGAACCTCCTCCCCATCCAACCACCCCCTGTCCCCTGACTGCCCCCCTGGACCCTCTGCCCCTTATCCAACCCCCGCGCTCCCCATCCCCTTACCATGCTGCTCAGAGCGGCAGGACTACTTGCAGGCCATAGTTTGCCCACCTCTGGGCTAACTGCTGCCCTTTCCGTCACTGCTCTGTCACAGTTAACTTTAATCTTAGGCCTGGTCTACACTGGGGGGGGGATCGATCTAAGTTATGCAACTTCAGTTACCTGAACAACGTAGCTGAAGTCAACATACTTAGATCTACTTACCACGGTGTCTTCACTGTGGTAAGTCGATGGCTGACACTCCCGTCGACTCCGCCTGCGCCTCTTGCCTTGGCAGTCAATTTATCGTGTCCAGTCTAGACGCGATAAATGGACCCCAGCTGGATTGATCGCTGCCTGTCGATCCAGCCAGTAATGTAGACAAGCCCTAAGATGTTTTAAGGACTGTCTGATGGAAGAATTTTCTCTCTCTATTGGTAAGTGAAACAGGAGCCAACACCCCACTGCCAAACATCAGATTATATTCAGCCTGTAGTGTTACTAGGCTTCATCCTGACATTTCTTTATCCTTCAACCCCAAACTCTTTTTGTAAGGAAGACAACAGTTGTTTAGGGCAGTCGAAGGAGGTATAACTAGGAGGATAATATGTACATTTAAAAAAATAACATTTTAGTCTGGATTAGGGTGACCAGATGTCCCAATTTTATAGGGACAGTCCTGATTTGAGGGTATTTTTGGTATATAGGCTCCTATTACCCGCCACCTCCGTCCAGGTTTTCACATTTGCTGTCTGGTCACCCTCATCTGGATATATGCATAATATAGCACAGGGAACAGTCCTATATTGGTCCCCAGGAGATGTTAATTTTATTCATATTTTCACTCTCTAATTGCTATTGTTATAATTGAATCCTAATTATTTTTCATTCCTGGTACTTATTTGAAGCAAAGACTGGAATTTGGATAGTTTATTCAAGAATCACTGAAATCATTTACAGCTAGTTTTGCTCTTAGTTGCATACACTTCTATTGGTTTAGATTCCATAACTGAATCTTGTTTAGATCCATTGTGTACTTATTTTAATCCATTAACCTTCAGGACCATCTTGGAATTAGGAAGTGGGATTGGCCTCACAGGAATTGCAATCTGTAAAACCTGTAATCCCAAGGCATATGTATTTAGTGACTACCATCACTGTGTTCTTGAGCAACTGAGAGAAAATATCCATTTAAATGGCTTTGTTCTGGAGTCTGAAACTGGGAATCACACCAAAATGCAATCCCAAAACCAGAGGACAGAAGTGATGGATTTACAAGGACCAAAAATAACAGTTGCAGAACTTGATTGGGATTCTGTTACAAAGGAACAACTTTCAGAGCTTCAAGTTGATGTTGTCATTGCAGCAGGTACAGTACATTTCTGATCACATCTCTCTAAGTGATCTCCTAACACAAATGCTGAAATAATAATAGAAATGCAAACATAACAACTATTGAACTTTATTCAGTTAAGATAACTGGTCAGCCAACTACAAAGTCTGAAATGTGAGGAATGTAATTCTGCCTCATTTTACCATCCTGTCTTCATCTCAATATTCAACAGTTGTTTACTCATCCTTGAAAAGCAATTCATTTCTCTTTTGTCACTTCTTCCGTTTTAAAATTGGAGGTAAAGTCCACATTTCCAGAGCACTGCTGCCTGGCATTCTCAGCCAGGATAGTGCATATTAAAGAAATTTTACTTTTACAGCACTTGCTCATCTGATAATGTTAAGTTTATTAGTAAATGTACTACTACTAAGTCTGACTATACTAGAGGCTTGTCTAGACCAAGTGTGTGGCAAGCGGGGGGTAAATTTACATTGTACACCTACTGTCTGTGTCCCTGCTACCACACACTAAAAGTTCCCAAGTGAGCTTTGATGTACCCCAGTTTCAAAGTCAAACACAGTGAACTACAGAACGTTTCGTGTGTGGTAGCGGAGTCCACATGGATAGAGGGCAGCACACTCTGCAGTGTAGACTCACACCTCACCTTGCCACACACCAACTGTTCTTCCCCACGAGCTCCAGAACTGCACAGATGTAGCTGAAGGCAGAATTTTAGCCCATTTTTGGGAGTGTGAACTAATCACGCTGCTCAAGAGTTCAGGTGAGGTGCTCAGAGGTGTGTGAGGACAAATGCAATGTATCCCATGTAGACGATTAGTTATAAAAAGATGATTATTCCATAAAATGAATGATCATAGATATCTAATCCATTACACAGGGCTCTGAAAACAGCCTAACTTGAGCTCATAAAAACAAGGAAATTCAACGTTTAGCATAAAATGTTATCCCCAGTATTTCTAGATAGCGCAGTTCATATTTTTATTAGGTTAAATCAAGAGTGACTGATCTGTTTGACCATTAGCCCATACATAGGTCTTGGCTTTTGTGTGCCCTAGTTGTACATCACAGGGATTACACTGAAATGACCAACTCTTGAACATCAGGGTTCATAACGGAAAGCCCAAGAGAGAATTGAAGAATCAGAATGTTATTTTGTGACACTGACACTTGTGATACTTCAAGGGGCAGTTTTTACATTGTTTCATCAAGGTTTCCACCCTTGGAAATTATTCCAGAGTCAACCTACTGTAATTTAACTCTAGACCTTTACAATGAGCTGTTGCAATGTGAGCTTCTTTCAATTCACTTGCAACCTGACAAGGCCAGATCTGTAAAGGAATCCACATATGCAGACCTTTTTTCCACCTTCACCAGCACTCTGCATGGTAGTAAGGGTTATACATAAAGATCCGTTTGCAGGATCAGCACCTAATTTTCTTTTTACTTATTTGTGCACCAGCTTCACTGAAGGACAATTCAGTAAAGTGGAGAGGTCTGTTTAAAAAACACTTCTTAAAAATCCTTTGCTACTCTGAAACCTTTGATAGTTGGAATCTGGAGTGAACCTCTTCACCCACCAGCATTAAAGCAATCTTTAAAACAGGTTGTGACAGTCCATCCTTACCAGCACTCCCTCTCGCCTCAGGTACGCACCCTTGCAGGCCCCACCAGCCACCACATTAGCAGTTCTTTCAACCCAAATGCCATTCCAGTCAGGGCTCTTTTATCAGTTCAGAGGGTTATCACCTCACCCCACCCATATGTCAACAGAAAGTCCATGAGGAATAACATGAAACAGCTTCATATGATTTTTTTTTTCCACCCGTTTGTCTCAGCGTTTCTGCAGACTTGTACTCTTCTTCTCCCTGAAGAGAGGACGCTAGTTCTTTGATAGGCCTAGGGCCTTTGCTTCCTGGCATCTTCTTATCAAAATAAACCTTTAATAATCTTTGCCATCAAACATGAACTCCTAAAAGCTCAGCCTTGCCAGAACCCTTGCTCCAGGCAGGTCTGTCTCTAGTGCCAAGGAGAACCCAGCCCAATCCTTCTCGTTTTATATTATCTTCTCAGGCCAGGTCTACACTACAGACCTTGGTCAGTATAACTGCGTCGCTCTAGGGTGTGGAAAATCCACACTCCTGAGCAATGTAGTTATACCAACCTACTCCCCCCCTGTAGACAACACTATGTCAACAGGAAAGCTTCTACCAGCGACATAGCTACTGCTTTTCAGGAAGGTGGATTAACTACACTGACCGGAGAAGCATAGTTAACATAGTTAATGGGAGAAGCTGAAGAGCTACAGCGGTGCAGCTGCACCGATTCAACGTTTTAAGTTTAGGCCTGCCCTCAGTCTCCAGCCCAGCTGGGTGTAATAAATCACTAATCAGTCACAGGTACATCCCCTCTGGTCTATGTGGGCTCCCCTGAGGAGCTGGTCCCTAGTCATAGGGGCTGGTCCTGGTTCCCTGTTTAAAGGGCCATGTTCCCATAACACAGGTCAAATTCTTATCTTAAATTACTCAACAGAGCCTCCATTTAATCCTTTTACTTTGTATTTTTAATCTGCTTTTTGTTTATAAATATGAAACCCTCTCCTTTTTATGTAGATGTGGTGTATGATCCCCAGATAACTTTATCCCTTATCGGTGTCCTGCAGCAACTTTCCACTTCCAAAACCATTGGAAACCCACCTGAGATCTACATTGCCTTCACGGTTCGTAATCCAGACACCTATCATCTCTTCCAAACTGAACTTGGTGAGAGTCGTGCTGAGTATATGCCATGATAGGTTTGGCCTTCTTCCCAGTTATTTAATCTTGTTACAGCACTGAAGACAGCAGTCTTTGATGGTGGGCATTGTTTGAAGTTAAGGTTCCAATACACCAGCTGAATCCTGTGGGGTCTGAATAGAAGCAACAGTCTGCCCCCATAGAGCTGATTCCAGGAATGGGGGACTCTTTTTACTGTGTCCTAGTGAGACTAATATTTGCTACATTATCGCCTCAGAATGAATTGCAAGCTTGGTGACAGCTAGCCAAACAGATAATGAGGGTTAATAATAACAGTTAGTAATCATCTGTGCTCTAATGTTGGACAGGCAACATTCCAGCTGAAGCCAAAAACTGAGGCTTTGACCTCAGTAGTTATTTAAATATAGACAGGGTCAGATACAATTAAATTGGGGGGAAGGGAGGTGTCAAAATCTAGACTTCTACAGAATACAAGCTGGACATCTGGTCCTTCAGAAGTGGGTAATTAATAAAATGATGCTGAATATACGGCACAAGTATATAATAGAAATCGCTTTAAAATACTTACCCTGAATATTTTGTCTCTTGCTTTCACAGCCTATTAGTGATCCATTATTACAAAATTTGGCACACTGTAGTGTGTATGTTTTGTATTTTACTAAGCAGAAGTGTGATTGTTTTTATTTCTGTTTCTATCTCCAGGTAAAGTTGGGATTGGCTGGCAGGTTATTCCTACTCACACAAAGAACCTTTTCCTATATGACCTGCATTCAGACATAATTCTTCTAAAATTACTTGCGTAGACTTTGTAAATCCAATATTACTAATAGATCTTATGCTTAGTCTGTCAAAACGTCTATCATGATCGTGACAGTGACCTTGAATTCTGGACATGTACTTGAGTGGCAGACTTAGAAAGCAAGTTTAAGCTCTGTACATTGTCAATGTGTTTTAGGCCCCAATGCTGCAATTGATAGTAGGTGGGTGGACAGCCTCACCTGCGTGCTGCCCTTCTGCCTCCAGTGCGGTTCCTTGGGAGTCCATAGGTCGTCAGTTGCAGGATCGGGGCCCCATTCAGACTAAGATTTTATTCTTCCAGAGGGCACAAGGAAGAAAACTGTAGCGTTTCTATGGCATTGTGATATGCACACATTGGAAATAAGTTTTGTGAGACCAAAATAATGAATCTTTTCCCGGCATGATGAAATAAAGCAATGAACCATTTCAGTTTTTATATTAAAGAATTATTTATATTTACTGTTGTTTTTGAGCCATGATCTGTTCATTCAGACTCTCTGCAGTGCTTGTCGTCCTGTCACAACTTGAATAATAGAATAGCTACAATAAATGCGTTGCTGTTTATACAGTGCCATAGGTTTGCCTGTGTTTGAAATATAAGTCAGGGGTTCAGATTGTGATGGAAATCAGAACTACCTCCTATTTTATACTGGTGTACATGTGATCAGAATCTAGCCCTGGGGCTTAGTCCTGTGAGGCATGGTGTCCTCTTGGGAAACACTGAGCAGCATCAGCTCTCACTGAAGTTGATGAGTTTTAGGCTGTTCCGCACCTTGGAGCTTCAAGCCTTATATTAGACATAACACACCCGATGAGTCAAACAAACAGCAGGGGACGGGGGAAAGAGAAGGGCAGGGTTTGAACGGAGTCAGAGCCATTTGTTTTGTTGTAGGTGTGTCTTATTGGTTCCAGTTGGGAGTGGGAAGGAAGGTTAGAGCAGGGTGCGAATGGAGTGAGCCTTGGCTATAGAAGGCCAACTGGAAGCAGGCGTTCCAAACAGAGGCTATGCAGGAGAATGAGGACATTCAGCCCATGAGAAGATGGAGGCTGTGCCAGACTTGGGAGGAGAGGGGGACAGGGGGCAGATAGGCCTATCTTTGGAAGTATCTAATTTTAAAAATCTATGTTAGATACAGACAATAAGAAGATCCCATTTCCTTTGCACCATACCAGAAGATGGACAGATAGAGTACACAGTGAGCCCACTCCTGCTAATGGGAACTGGGTCAAAAGAATATATTTTCAGCAGGAAACACTTAAACACCTACAAAATTTAAGTGCCAACAATATATTTCCCTCCACTACCCAGCCTCCCAAGCCTGCTGCTCCTGGGGAGAAAAGACAGACCTTCAGTGTTCCCTAAAGATCACCAAACATGGGCTACATGGGACTCAGGGGAAGGAGCAAATTCCAAAAGCAACAGCCCCTCCTGGAGAATGCCCTCCAGCAGCATTTAGAGGGTCCATTCAGGATCAAGACCCCATTGTGTTAGGTGCTATACAAAATTTTACAGCAAAATATTTAACAATCGATTCAGCATTTGTATCCCTTCCTGGACCAGGGTTGGGGGGGTTCAGCAATTCCTCTGCTGTCACAGATGCCATCACAAATATGGGATAAAGAATGAAGCATCTTTCCCCAGCAACAGCTGTAAGACATGCCTACTCCCACTATCATGGAAACCAAAACCCTCAACGAGGGATTCAGCAGATAGCATTTCAGTTCCATTTTAAATATTTACTGTCCTGAGAAATGGTTACAGTGACTGCACCTCATGGAGTTCTCTTGTGATTAATTACGGCTTGTAAGATCCTTGATTGCTGGCAATGGCTTCAGCTCAGAAAGCTGTTTACACTCCTTGATCAAAACTTAAGATGATATGCACAGATGGAAAGTTGAATTCGGGAAGGACATAAAAGGGGATAAAACATATTACTGAATGGGGAAGTAAACACTTATCTTCAAGCTCTCTCACTCCCAAATTTAAAATCAGCTTTGCTGTTGCCTGTCATTCTGGGATCTTCTATTGGAAATCCCCATCTGGAATCTTTCACCACTACATTCTCTCAAAAAGAAAACACTGAAAAAAGACATGAATGGTATGAAGGAACATTTAGCCCTCGATGCTTTTTTCTTTTTAAAATAAAGTATTTTAAATGAACTCCACCCAGATTCTGTAATCTTCCACATTTCTTCAGGACACTGCCAGTATATGTAGCTAGCTAGCTAAACACACACACCACAACACCAACAGGAAGAGTGCCTGAGCCTGTTTGTGGGAAGAGACTTTCCAAATCTGGAAGAGAAAACCATTTGGTGACTTGGCCAGAGGGCCAAGTCACGAAGAGGACACGAGTTCTGGGAGTGAGAGAAGAGGGGCTGCAAAGCTGAGAGAGAGAGATGGAGTAACAGTGTGCAATTCTGGGAAGGGGCATTGACCTCATGAGCTAATCTCCAGAGTGGCCAGGAGCAGGCACCATCCCTGCACTGAGTGGGCCACTCTATCACAGGGCTTAACCTATTTCATTTTTACATCAGAGAAAACAGGATATTCCAATCACTCTAGGCAAAATTTTGGTTTTAAGTTGCATATACTGGGTCTTCAGTGACACTTTCGCTTTATTGACTCAAATGCTCCATCCATTCACTGGAATCAGTTTTCGATGGGGACTGTCCTAGCTGCAGGGCTGTTTCACTTACAGGAAGATGAAGACGGAAGTAAGTCATTTTTATCTTGTTCAATTCCATAAATACCATCTCTGACTTTTTCCTTCTTCCCCATCACCTACATTAATATTCATCTTCAGGAACCAGGCCAAAGACCACTGACGTACAGTAGTTGAAAATTCATTCATAGATTTTTTTTAAGCCCCCGAGACCATTAGATCTAGGCTGGTGTATATAACACAAGCCATAGAACTGCATCCAGTCACCCCTGAACTGAGCCCAATAACTTGTGTCTGACTAAAGTACATCTTCCAGAAAGGCACCCAATCTGATCTGAAGCTAGCAAGAGATGGAAAATCCACCACTTTCTTGGGTACTTGGTTCCAATGGTTAATCATCCTCCTTGTTAAAAAATAGTGCTTTGTTTCTAACTAATGTGAATTTTTTTGGTTTCAGCTTCCGTCCACTGGTTCTTGTTATGCTACTTGGTTCTTCTCCGCTAGACTACAAACTCCTTTAGTAACCCAATATTTTTGCCCCTGAAGGTACTTAAAAACTAATCAAGGGCATGTCTTCACCAGCAGCGCTTTAACGGGGCTGTGTAGTTGCGGCACCAGCCCTGGGAGAGAGCTCTCCCAGCACTACAAAATACCACCTCCACGAGGGGAATAGCTACCAGCACTTGGAGGCTGGCTACAAGCGCTGGTACACTGTCTACACTGGCAGTTTACAGCACTGAAACTCAGGGTGTGTTTTTTCACACCCCTGAGTGAGAAAGTTGCAGCGCTGTAAAGTGCCAATGTAGACAAGCCCCAAGTCATCTCTAGAAATGCCTCCCATTGACTTCACTGGGCATTGGATCAGGCCTTGAGGCTCAAAAGTTATATGCAGAGGAGGCTCCACAGGACATGCTGGGTTGGTGCTGGGTGCTTTGCTTTGAGTAAGACACATCAAGATCTTTACTGGATGCTATGCATTTGTTGTGACTTATCCCTTAAAAGATCTAGTTTTTCCTTTCCTCCCTCACATCTCAGCAGTCACCACTGGGCACATGGTAAGGAATACAATATACTAGCCTTAGAAAGCTATCTGCTTTCTAGGTGGTTGTATGCCATCTGGAGACTTGGGGCAAGGTGGGGGCACTTCTGGGGGGTGGAGGAGTATGGAAATGAGAGCAAAGCAAAAAGTGAGGCAGGGCAGAGGTGTATGTACACGTAGATACACTGGTGATGGGGCATTATGGCACATAACTATTTAGTCCCTGTTTTTTAATAACAATAACATAATAAACAGCATGTGAACACCATGACCATGCATGAGTGATCATACCAACAATGAAGATATGTTGCAGAGAGTGAACATCCAGAAAGCTGGTCTGGCACTATGTACTCTACAACCAGCAAGATGGATATTATGCAAGCACAGCCAGAGCGACAGGCTTCAGTGGTTCTGCCACCATAATGATATAAAAGGGGATACTCAACATTTACCTGGGGAAGAACAGCCAAGAACATAAGTTATTTTAAAGTTACATTTAAAACAGAATGTTAGTATTCTTATTAAAAATGAAGAGTCGCCTGTAATTACTCAGTGCAAGCAAAGCGTTCATTCCAGTGACAGAAAATTTAACCATTATACCATACGTATGTAAAAATCCACAGGGAAGCAACCTTTGTGTTTAAAACTGAAATGGCAAAAGTCAGAAAATTCTGAGGTTAGGATTCCTAAAGCAGCCTGAATTCTTCCCCCTTGTATAACAGCAGCCGTTCTAGGTCAGACCAAAGGTCCATCTAGCCCAGTATCCTGTCTTCCAGCAGTGCCCCATGCCAAGTGCCCCAAAGGGAACAAAACAGAACGGAAGTCTATGAGCCCATTCCCACCTTCTGGCAAACAGAGGCTAGAGACACTATCCCGGTCCATCCAGGCTAATGGCCACTGATGGACCTGTCATCCATGAACTTATCCAGTTCTCTTTTGAACCCTTTTATAGACTTGGCCTACACAACATCCTCTGGCAAGGAGTTTATTTTATAGACCTCTATCATACCCACCCACCCCCGTCACCTCCTTTCCAAGCTGAAAAGTGGCAGTCTTATTAATCTCTCCTCATATGACAGCTGTTCCATACCCCTAATCATTTTTGTTGCCCTTTTAAATAGTTTAACTTCCTCCTTTTTGTGTAATTCCCCTTTCTGAAATTAAATGCTACAGTGTTGGGCCACTGTGGTGTTTTCCTCGCCACAAGGCTGTTACATTTAATTAAATCATGGTCACTATTGCCAAGTAGTCCAGCTATATTCACCTCTTGGACCAGATCCTGTGCTCCACTTAGGACTAAATCAAGAATTCCCTCTCCTCTTGTGGGTTCTAGGACTAGCTGACCAATTTAAGGTGTCAAGAAACTTTCTCTCTGCATCCTGTCCTGAGGTGACATGTACCCAGTCGATTTGGGGATAGATGAAATCCACCATTATTATTTTTTTATTTTAATAGCTTCTCTAATCTCCCTGAGCATTTCACAGTCATTGTCACCATCCTGGTCAGGTGATCGGTAATATATCCCTACCGCTATATTCTTATTAGAGCATGGAAATACTATCTGTAGAGATTCTATGGTACTGTTTAGTTCACTTAGGATTTTTACTTCATTTGATTCTATGTGCTCTTTCACATATAGTGCCACTCCCCGACCAACACGACCTGTTCTGTCCTGATATATTTTGTATCATGGTATTACTGTGTCCCATTGACTAGCCTCATTCCACCAAGTTTCTGTGATGCCTATTATATCAATATCCTCATTTAAAACAGGCACTCTAGTTCACCCATCTTATTATTTAGACTTTTAGCATTGGTATATAAGCACTTTAAAAACTTGTCATTTTTTAGCTGTCTGCTATTACATGATGTTATTGAATGGGACTTTTTTTTCATTTGACTGTTTCTCATCAGATTCTACCTGTATTTTATCATCTTCCATCCTCGCCTCCTTACAAGGACATAGAGAATCTCCATTAATAGATCCTCCCCTAAGGGATGTCACTGTCCGAACCATTCATTCCAAATGCTAGAGGTAGATTAATGGTCCGGATAGATTGTGAAATTTAAGTTCCTTCAGGCAGGGACCATGTCTTTCTTCTATCTTTACATAATGTGAAGTACAAGTTCAGCTGTAAACAAATCTCAAACCATACCGAATTATTCATCCAACTGGTTCAAATCACAGATCAAAGTGTGTGTTGCAAAGGTTGTTTCAGGATGGAGAGATTTAAAAAACACTTGTCTAAGACCAAATATAAAGGTTTTAGTCACCATTTCCATCATGTATAACCAAACTTGGGAATGTGAAAATCATATGTGCAAATTCTTTTGTCCATTTTTTGGAAATCATTAATTGTTTCTAAACACAGGAAGCACAGTTTGTTCCCAGCTCTCATCCCACCGCAGCTGCTTGGATGCCCGAAGATTTCTTCTGAACATATCAAGTTTACTTTCACCTGTAGGAAATTCCAATAAGAGCATCTGCAAGATTAAAGAAACAACATAGAAGAAGTTAAATATCACACTTCAAGCGTCTCCTGCCCCTCCCAACTTTAATGGGCAAATTATTAATAGAGGAGCAGTAAAGTGGACTCTTCCTTCTAGACCTCTAGGTGTTGCAAGATGATAAAATACCTAAAATGTGCTTTCTTACTTTAAATTCATACACAAACAGATGTGGCCAATAAAATCTATAACTATAGGCAGGAAAATCCTCTTATAATGCATATTTTAAAGTTAAATCCACAAAGTATAATTATTAATACTCAATATTATTCAATGTTGACTAACACTATATAAAAATAAACAAACAAAAAGCATCACTGCCCAAAAGTAAACAATGAGAGAAGACAGAGGAAGAGAAAAACATGACAACTAGATCTATAATCTATTCATTCCAAACATGCAAAAGCAGTACCTTTTCATTAACCATAAAGAAAAAGGAAACAAAAATGATTGAGCCTCTAGTATCTTTACCTTCAGCTGTTCTGCAAGTTCATTCGAGTCCCTAAATATCAAGCCATTTTCATCATGTTTCACAAGTTCATGTAAACTGTGAACAGAACCAGTGAAGAAAATGTGAGAACAACATAAAAGGCTTCTCCACTTAAATACTTGCAGAAATTGTTTATGTACTGTAGCTCTATCAAATACTCTAGGGACAGTCTCTCTAGAGCTCCCAGCTTTCTCCTAATTGGTCTCCCTCTATTCATATCAAATCAGCCCAGTCCATCAACTTAACCTAAAATGAGTCAATCAGCCCTTAAACTCCAGGACTTGCCGTCTTCTCTTGTTAGTTTCTTAGAGGCAGCATGGCACGGGACTGTTACCCCTCCACTATCCCAGGCCTTTCTGCCTCCCTATCTCTCTGTTCTCCACCCATTATAGCTGGGCTTGTTTTCCTTATTGGTCCCAGCATTGGGTACATGCCTCTATGATGGTGGTTCTGGCAACTGTGCTGGGATGTGGTCAGTCTGGTTGCCTGTGAGCAGGGAAGACTATCCTCTCTCTTCTACTTATGCTCAACATGAGGTTTGTAAACTCTGTTACAAGCCCCATGTTGTTAAGATCCTGGATCTCTTATAATGATTGAAACAGATCAGTTCTCCTTCCTAGGCATAAGTCTGTCCAGAACTGCTGCTATACAAACTGCATTCGCAAACTGTACTGAGAAAGTCCTACTCTTGGGAAAGAATAAAAAGGATACAGTGGCGACATGTTATTTCATCTGCCAGCATAGAATAACGTACAAGTTTGTGATCCCTGCCACTATTGTGCAGAAAGAGTGGGGTTTGTAACTGAAGCAGAAGTGAGAGCAGTGCAAGGAGGAATCCAAGCAGTGCAGCCCACGTTCCATGCTACCAGCAAAGCAGCCTTCCCTGCTGGCTGCAGATTGTGGAGAAGCCTGCTAGAGCTTCTCGGGGTGCATGTTGCTAGAATCTGCCACGAGAAGTGTGAGGGCTGGTCTTCACTATGGGGAGATCGATGCTGCTGCAATCAATGCTATGGGGGTTGAGGTAGTGGGTCTAATGAAGACCCACTAAATTGATGGCAGAGCGCTTTCTGGTTGACCCTGGTACCCCAGCTCCCCAAGAAGATTAAGGTAAATCAACAGGAGAGCATCTCCCGTTGACACAGCACAAGGAAGACACTCGGGAAACTCGACCTAAGCCATGTTGACTCCAGCTACATTATTCACATAGCTGGAGCAGCATAACTTAGATCAACTTACCCGCCATAGTGAAGACAAGCCGAGACAGAACTGCGAGGTGTGCAGTGGTTGAGCCTTGGAGGACAAGATTGGGACAGCAGGGGCTGGAGCATTCCCAGATGGAAGGGAAGCTGTACCCAGTGGAAAGAGGAGCAAAACTGAGGGGAGATACGATTGCTCTTTCTAACTATATCAGATGGATAAATACCAGGGGAGGGAGAGGAACTATTTAAGCTCAGTACCAATGTGGACACAAGTACAAATCAATATAAACTGGCCATCAGGAAGTTTAGACTTGAAATTAGATGAACGTTTCTAACCATCAGAGGAGTGAAGTTCTGAAACAACTTTCCAAGGGGAGCAGTGGGGGCAAAAGACATATCTGGTTTCAAGACTAATTTTGACAAGTTTATGGAGGGGATGGTATGATGGGATAGCCTAATTTTGGTAATTAATTGATCTTTGACTATTAGCAGTAAATATGCCCAACGGCCTATGATGGGATGGGATCTGAGTTACTACAGAGAATTCTTTCCTGGGTGTCTGGCTGATGAGTCCTGCCCACATGCTCAGGGTTTAGCTGATTGGCAGAGGCCCTGGGGGTTTACGTGGGGTACGGGTCTGTAGCATGGGGCACGGGTCACTTGCTGAAGGATTCTCTGCATCTTGAAGTCTTTAAACCATGATCTGAGGACTTTACAGGAGTGGGTGAGTGAGATTCTGTGGCCTGCGTTGTGCAGGTCAGACTAGACCATCATAATGGTCCCTTCTGACCTTAAAGTCTATGAGTCTACGAGTCTATGCTTTGTTAGCCCATTGTAACCGAAGCCATTCATTTCCACAATGACCAGTCTGCAGTACTTTATTGTATGTAATCCTTCTGAAAGACAGGTCTTTCACAGTCATGGAGTCTAAATGAATCCAAGGGAACCTAAGACAGAATAATATATATCATCTTTCATCCCCTTCACATATAATAGGTTCAATTACACTTTCTGAGTCTCCCTTACATTGCACTGGACACACACATTTACCAACATGTAGCTTACATACTAGAGTATGATTTACAGAAAGGGTGATTTACTTTAATTTGCATCCTCCTATTTGCTGATTTACATTTTAGCATGTTCTACCCCTATAGCATACAAATTACACCAACTTGGACTTCTTTAGACTCAGTAAGTCAAATTTGCAGGTGATGTGTAAAATTACACATTGTAACTTGATAGCTGCGTGAGAGTCTAAGTTATACATTACACACCGAGATGGCAGGAAAAATGGCTAAATTACAGCAGATTTGATTCTCCTCTGAATTGGCCCAGGAAGCAGGATAGATTAAATAACAGCAGTCTATAACATAGTGCAGCGATTTTCTTCAAGGATTTTTTATTTTTTTAAAGTGGAACTTTTAAAAATTTGAAATGTGCATTTTTCACCTGAAGATACCATGATGATACTGAAAGCTAGTGTATTTTACGGGCTTATTAAACTGATCCTATTAAAAGATCACACACAAAAAGAAAAAAAGAGCCTTCATTATATATTACAGTCATGAACAAAGCTATCACAGAGTATTCTGTGCTGCTGTCACCACCAACACTATAGCAAAGTATCTTTATGAAAGCCATACTTCTCCCAAAGGATTACAAGTACTTTATAAACTATAGACACAGTAACCACTTCATCCATCACTGAGATTTAGACAATCCCAGAGTAGTATGAAACATCTCTCAAATAGTATATCGAAACAAATCCAGTAGTTTAGAACAGGACATGAAGAAGAGTACAATTTCCAACTGGGATTATAGGTGGTTGTTTTTAAGGCATTCTGGTTAGGACACATTAAAAAAGTGTTAATTTTTAAAATGACCTCTAGAAGTCATAAGTTCGTTTTAATAATTTTATTTACCTTTATCAAATTAAAGCAAACATATTACTGTGGCGTAACTAGGAATCAATTCAGTATCAGCAGAAATTGTTATATTGTGATTTTATAGCAAACTATATATTTGTTTTAAAATATCTATCTGAGTCATTTTAAGCTATGTCAAAGTAAGCAAGCTCTTACCACTGGAAATGTACTGCACATACAGGTAAACAACAGCCAAACATATCCACCACCTTCATAGGCAGATCCAAACCACTAGATGATTTGTGGAGACAGACACCCAGATCTGCTGAGCCTATAAATGATAAAAGAAACAAAACTGACTTTTTCAAAAGTTTATTTTGAAAGTGATTAATTCTAAAGATTATTGTCTAAACATACAATTCTGTAAACATTAACAATTTTTGATGTAACCTGATCTCTTCTTTGGTGCCATTAGAACATAACTACTTGGAACATCATTTATGTCAGAATGTCACTAAGTAAACACCATATATACAACTTCTTTATTTTTCAGAGTAGCTCAGATTTAGAAACATAACTAACTGATATTAAAATAAGGGCAGAAGAGAAATTAAAAAACTAACAGATATTATACACTTAATCTACCCGTATCTATTTGAAATAGTAAAGAAATAATTAAATCAATCCTGCCACAATTCAGGGGATGGGCTAAATGACCCACTAAAGGACTCTTCCAATCCAAATGCCTTTACAATACAGGGATAATTTACAGAATCCAAGTTTACAGCAATGAATATTTATTACTTACAAACCACCACAGACATACAAGCCAAATAAATTGACAGTGCCTGACCTGAGGGGCTGAAATTAGGCAGAACTTGTATTTTACCAGTATTTTATCCTTACATAGCTTTTATTGAGCTTCATTTCTCTAAAATGCTACGGGAGTACGAACGTTCTATTTCCTAATCTCACCAGTTAACTTCAACAGCACAGCTAGAAACTCTCCAGTGTTATTTACTGAACAGAATTTGAGAATACACTGAACAGAGACCAACCCATTATATTTTAGCCTACCTAGAAGAACAGAAGGAAGCAAACAGAGACTTTTTAAATAGAGAGCTATTGGCAAAACTTTAAGATGGAATTCTACACCTAATTACCAAAATAGGAGGTTAAACAGTGCAGTTTCAAAAATTAAATAATTTCTCAGGCATAACAAAAGGCACAAGCTACAGTTATATATTTTGTTCTTAACAAGCAATTTAATTTTACTGTGGTATTCATATATCTAGCATCCAAAATCAGGGCTGGCAATTTCCCAGGAAAAACTAGTTTAGGCCAGGGCACCAGTAAATACCAACTTAAACCAAGTTTAAACCGGGAAACTGGGAAGAATAATTGCATCAGGGTCCAGCAAGTTCAGCGAATACAGAATGAATCTTTGCAAACTTTGGATACATTCATTCAAAGCTGAGGAATAGGCTTGGCCTATCCACTACATCAAAGTTGATCTTCAGCTACAGGATGCTGCATGGCCAAATGGACCTGGCCCATTGGTCTGCAACTCTGAATGCTTCTGACTGCTTAATGCTTCAAGTCTACAACTCTGTACTGTTGTTTTCATATAATCAAATGTTTTCAACTTTTGTTTATGTCATATTGAAAACTGAAATGAGTCATAACGTATAACTTCCTTGAGAAAATATCAAACCAAAATGTGGACATGCCAATGTTCAGTACTGCATTACAATTACATATATTAATATTATGCCCATTTTAGTTTTACTTTGTATTTGTACAATCCTACATTAATCTACAAATCTACTGCCCTTACATAACCACAGTTGGAATATGTAACTAAAACTAAGTTTAAAGTGGTGTCATTAACTAAACAGTTTTAAAAATAGAAAATGCCTTAGACTGGAACTAACTAGTTTTTCCCAAGGCGCTAAAAACCATGATTTTACATGGTAAAAAACATCTCTGATAAATACCACGACATCCCTGCCCAAAATTATCAACAGCTATTCCACAGCCTTTGCTTAAGCCTCACACATTGTTCTTGAGTCTTTAAAGCTTTTTCAGCAACTGTAATAATCCTTTATTTACCAAGTAGAACAGGGTAATCCTCAGCTTCTAGCCACGGTGTACAGATCTGGATGTGTTTAAAGTGCATTTTGTCTATCAGTCTGTTGTAGTGCTTTTTTAGAGGCCCTTTACCTTTTAAATGGAAAACAAACACAATATAAATATATTAGTGTTTTTGCTGTGAACACCCAAAGTGGGGTTTTGTCTGCACATTAAAGTCTGGGATATAGAGCAAATCTCATTTGTCTTCCTAGATTGTAAGGTACTAGAAGAAGGGGCTGCGTCATTCATCAATGTTCATACAGGGCCTAGCATGGTGACAGTGAATCCGACTGGGTCTTCTGAGGGCAATCATGAGATATAATGCTATATCGTAGATATAATGTTACTGGATACAAATCAACTGAAAGATGGCACCCTCCAGCAGAACAATGCCCTTTTAGCATCATGCTAATTTATCAGTTTAGTACTAGGAGGAAAGAACACCATTTGTTGAACCATCTATATCATTTTGCAAAATCCTCAAATTTAAACCACATTTTAAGATGTTTTACCAGCATTTCTTCACTATTCAAATTCTGAAAATACATCCAAAGGAATTACAGAGTACAATAAAATGGGTAGATTTGTATGCTGGGGCATATCTTTTATTTTAAAATGCCCAGCATGCCACCACTGGTTTGCTTTTTGCTCCAACCATTGGTCTGGCAAATTAGTGCCAAACAAATATCCAATTTATTTTCTTACTTTAGAAAGACCAAAAAAAAAAAATCAGTGTAAGAGTCAATATAATGGGATGATTAAAATTTATCCTCTAGCATCAGCACTGAAAGGGAACAGAAAATTATCACATAAAAGTGATACCTGTTATCACACATACTAAAGAAGGAAGCTTGATTCCATCATTGACATACTCTTCATAATCTGCAGAACAGATAAAGTTATTTTGTGTGTATCTAGCACGCATCCTAATTAAAGAATAATTCTGATGGACAAATGAGAACTCTATTTCAAATAATTAAAAAAACTTCAGGCAAACTAGTAAACGTGGAAATTCACATTCGGGAACTTGATCCTAATTTGGGCCTCTTGTAACAGCCATAATGCAAAGTAACAATTCTTCACAAGGATACAGGTTTCAGAGTGGTAGCCGTGTTAGTCTGTATCAGCAAAAAAACGAGGAGTACTTGTGGCACCTTAGAGACTAACAAATTTATTTGGGCATAAGCTTTCGTGGGCTAAAACCCACTTCATTGGATGCATGCAGTGAAAAATACAGTAGGAAGATGTATATACACAGAGAATATGAAAAAATGGGTGTTGCCATACCAATTCTAACTAGACTAATCAATTAAGGTGGCCTATCTGTTTCTTCACTTCAGCAGGTGGGTATTGTAGTTTCAAGAACGCTCGATAGAGATCTTATTGGTGTTTTTCTCTGTCTGAGGAATTGGAGCAAACGTGGTTGTATCTTAGAGCTTGGCTGTAGACAATGGATCGTGTGATGTGGTCTGGATGAAAGCTGGAGGCATGTAGGTAAGTATAGCGGTCAGGTTCCCAGTATAGGGTGGTGTTTATGTGACCATCGCTTATTAGCACTGTAGTGTCCAGGAAGTGGATCTCTTGTGTGGACTGATCCAGGCTGAGGTTTCATCCAGATCACATCACACAACCCATTGTCTACAGCCAAGCTCTAAGATACAACTGCATTTGCTCCAATCCTTCAGACAGAGACTAACACCTACAAGATCTCTATCAAGCGTTCTTAAAACTATAATACCCACCAGCTGAAGTGAAGAAACAGATTGACAGAGCCAGAAGAATACCCAGAAGTCACCTACTCCAGGACAGGCCCAACAAAGAAAGTAACATTACACCACTAGCTGTCACATTCAGCCCCCAATAAAAACCTCTCCAGCGCATCATCAAGGATCTACAACCTATCCTGAAGGATGATCCCTCACTCTCACAGATCTTGGAAGACAGGCTAGTCCTCGCTTACAGACAGCCCCCAAACCTGAAGCAAAATACTCATCAGCAACCACACAACAGAAACACTAACCCAGAAATCTATCCTTTCAACAAAGCCCATTGCTAACTCTGCCCACAAGGGACACCATCATAGGACCTAATCACATCAGCCACACCATCAGAGGCTCATTCACCTGCACATCTACCAATGTGATATATGCCATCATATGCCAGCAATGCCCCTCTGCCACGTACACTGGCCAAACAGGACAGTATCTACACAATAGAATAAATGGACACAAATCAGACGTCAAGAATTATAACATTCAAAAACCAGTCGGAGAACACTTCAACCTCCCTGGTCACTCAATTGCAGACCCAAAAGTCACAGTTCTCCAACAAAAAAACTTCAAAAACAGACTCCAATGAGAAACTGCAGAACTGGAATTATTTTGCAAACTGGACACCATTAAATTAGGCTTGAACGACGACTGGGAGTGGATGAGTCACTACACAAAGTAAAAACTATTTCCCCATGCTAATTTTCCCCCTACTATTACTCACACCCTCTTGTCAATCGTTTGAAATGGGCCATCCTGATTATCACTACAAAAAATTTTTTTCTCCTGCTGATAATAGCCCACCTTAATTGACTAGTCTTGTTAGAGTTGGTATGGCAACACCCATTTTTTCATGGGGGTGGGGTGTGTGTGTGTGTGTCTTCCTACTGTATTTTCCACTGCATGCATCCAATGAAGTGGGTTTTGGCCCACAAAAGCTTATGCCCAAATAAATTTGTCAGTCTCAACGGTGCCAAAAGTACTCCTCGTTCTTTTTGTCTTCACAAGGAATCACCTAGCCCTCTCTGAAACATGCATGATACTTAAAGGAAACAGTCTGTGAGGTGTAGTCATAGGTGTTTGCCACCCACAACACTGCTGGGCCAAATTCTGCTTCCCCCCCTCCATACAGATAACCCCATGGATTTCAAAGGAGCAGCAAGACTTTTCTTTTTCCAAAATACATTTAAAGCTGATTTCTTAAGAGATTTTTAAAAAATATGTATGTTGACATATTTCCTTTTTTATACTATTTAAATATACTATATGGACATTATGCTTTTAAATGTACAGTTCATAAAATCCACAGTAACTCCAAATAATTCTGTGACCACTAATAGCTGTTTCTTGTTAAGTTAAAAAACCCAGACATAGATTATCGAAATTGCGTAATGCAGGTTCCCATCTTTCTTGAAATCATTTCAATAGGTATTTGAAAGTGTGTGTGTGTGTGTGTGTGTGTGTACATGTTGTGTAACAGGGTGGTTTGCCTCATTAGCTGCAGAGCTTGGATCTAAGCCAACAATTACAGGATGAGTCCCACCTGAGCCAAAGTTCCCCTAAATCAATGGCTTATTGGGCTGATGTGGTTAAGGTATGTCAGCTTCACAGCCAAGGGTACACAAGGGAGTGATATGGCCAGTATCATGTTCAACTGCCTTTGACAGCCCTAACCTGGTGGAACAGGTAAACATTTTACATCTGAGTGACAGGAGATGGCCTTTCAGTGGGAGATCACGTGCAATTTGAACCCATAACCTTCAGACCTGTAGTCAAGCACCTTAACCACTCACCCATTGAATCTTACATCAGGTAACTCCCAATAAAAGGCAGCAGTGGCTGCACTGAAGGGGAGGTGCTCAGGGAGGCTCCAGCAGAGTCCTGGGATTTGGGAATGAGGGCTTGGCTACACTGGCGCTTTACAGCACTGCAACTTTCGCGCTCGGGTGTGAAAAAACACCCCCCTGAGCGCTGCAAGATACAGCGCTCTAAAGCCTCAGTGTAATCAGTGCCGCAGCACTGGGAGCGCGGCTTCCAGCGCTGCAAGCTACACCCGTAAGGGATGTGGTTTACGTGCAGCGCTGGAAGAGCTCTCTCCCTGCGCTGGCGCTCTGACCACACACATACTTCAATTTCAAGTGTAGCCATACCCTAAGACTCCAGCCAGGAAGGGTTAGGAATAGCCTGCTAAGACAGGAGAGACTCTGGGCAAGCTAGGGAAAGTGCACAAAAGCTCTCCCAGCAAGGAGGCCTGGGAGTGGAAAGGAAATGTTTGTTTAGGGGACTTCAGTTTGGGGCTCTGAATGATTTTCTGTGACTAAACCCAGGCCTGTCTATGTAAGGAATATTTGAGGGAGAAATTATTCAAAAGGCACCGCAAAGGCACCCCTGGCCACAAGGAGCTCAGTAAGCGGCCACGTCACTACATGATGTGTACAAAGTAAAGCTGTAGCCCACTTTATCAAGTGGTTAGAAATATACCTCCTAACGACAAAGGTTTTAATTGTATCCTGCATATCACTATGATCTTAAGCTTTTTTTTTTTTCCTCCCACACTGAGAAACTACTCTGGTTCTTAAATGTATTTGAATTTTCATTTGCACATGAAGGCACTGTTCTTTGAAGAAGCTCTTAGTAATTGTTAAGAACACATCCATAATAAGACTCTTTAAATAGCCAATGGAAACTCCTTGATACTTACCTTCTAAAGCTTTTAAAAGAATAGAAAAATCTTCATCCTCTGAAAAAGAAAGGTTTGTTAGTGACACTCACAGCATTTTAGCTGTAATGCCTTATTCTCTTGAAAAGACAGCAATCGTGACTTTCCTCATCTTCACTGAAGTGACTAAATATACAATGTGCATTTACTATGACAGGTTCTATAAATGTAATAAACAAACGCCTATAACTCTCATAGTGTTCCTACTTGCTCCATTTAATGGAAACTTTTCCAACACTTACACAAATACTGAACCCAATCAGCATCTCAGGAGCATGACATTTCACTGTCAATTTTATTAGACATTATTGCCCAATTAATTCTAATTCAAGAAGATGCACACTTCCATTCTCAAATGCAGTACAGCAGATTTCATTCCAGCTTTAGACCTTTTCATCAACAAAATAATTATCTTTGCGCATAAATATGTAATAAATGTACCGGGAAATGAAAGACAAAACATTTGAACTTATTAGAGCCATTCTAGAGCACCATGCATGCATATTTAATGTACTTCTAATGTTAGATGATGGTAGGACTTGTTTCTCTAATTATTTATGGAGCTCAACATTTACCTTAAAACTCCATAATTAAACTAAACATTTCAACGGATTATAGTCCTCATATGTAGACACAGATATCCATACAGCTGAGCTGCAAATTCTTCCTGTTAATCAAAGAAATGTATACAACTTTGTTTTTGCTGCTTGTAATGTCCTATATCAGAGCAAAGCTTATGAATGGGGGAGGGAAGTACAGCTCTAATTTTTATCAACTTTTTAATGTAAAGGTATTATAAAGGAATATTAACAATTTGATTCAAGACCTGTCCAACTGGTGCTGCTGATTAGAAGAGCTGGTCTTTCTTTGATTTGTGTTACATTTCCATTTCTGATGTCTAGTTCTGTAAATGCAGACTTCTCAACATCTGGATGTATGGAGTCTGTTCTGTGTAAACAGGATTTAAAGAGTACAATTATTAACTCCAAAATAGACTATGTAAGGATGTGCACGGATATAATCAAATACTTTACCAAACGGTATGAATTTCACAACATTCTGGTTCCAAATTTGTCATTCAACACCTCTGGGGCTCATTCATTTTGCTAGTGAGCATCTGGGTGTCATGATCATGTGACTCAGATGAGTCTTTTCCTAGCTATACTACTTCCGAGAGTGTTCCCTTGGCAATTTGTGAAGAGTGTTTAGCATGCCTTCCAATTCTCCACTATGTACTTGATTTACCTTGAAGATGATGGTCTATAGTGCATTCATTCAAACATACATGGAGTCAATTCATTCTGCACTAAGGATTTTAACAAAGAAGCTGGACTGACTGTCCTGAGGATTTTTTAAGCCATTTCTCATGGGATAGTTGTTGTCTGCCATGATATTTATTACGTGCAGTGTAGCTGCAGCCATGTCAGTCTCTGGATATTGCAGAGACAAGGTGGGTGAGGTAATACCTTTTATTGGACCAACTTCTGTAGGTGAGAGAGAAACTTTCGAGCCAAACAGAGCTCTTCTTCAGGAATATCTTTATGGCTGAAAAGCTTCCCTCTCTCAGCTACATAAGAATGGCCATACTGGGTCAGACCAAAGGTCCATCTAGCCGAGCATCCCGTCTTCCAATAGTGGCGAATGCCAGGTGCCCCAGAGGGAACAAACAGAACACATAATCATCAAGTGATCCGTCACCCATTCCCACCTCCTGACAAACAGAGATTAGGGACACCATCCCTGTCCATGAACTTATCTAGTTCTTTTTTGAACCCTGTGATAATCTTGGCCCTCACAACATCCTCTAGCAAGGAGTTCCACAGGTTGACTGTGTGTTGTGTGAAAAAATACTTCCTTTTGTTTTTTTAAACCTGCTGCCTATTAATTTCATTTGGTGACCCCTAGTTTGTGTGTTATGAGGAGTAAATAACACTTCCTTATTTACTTTCTCTACACCAGTCATAATTTTATGACTATTGTATCCGTTCATACCATTTGGTACTATTTTATGACTATCATATCCCCCTCTTGTCTCTTTTCCAAGCTGAAAAGTCCCGATTTTATTAATCTCGCCTCATATGGTAGCCGTTCCATCTCCTAATATTTTGTTGTCCTTTTCTGAACCTTTTCTAGTTCCAATATATCTTTTTGGAGATGGGGCGATCACATCTGCACACAGTATTCAAGATGTGGGCATACCATGGATTTATATAGAGGCAATATGATATTTTCTGCCTTTTATCTATCCCTTTCTTAATGGTTCCTAACATTTTATTTGCTTTTTTGACTGCCACTGTACACTGAGTGGATGTTTTCAGAGAATGATCCATAATGACTCCAAGATCTCTTTCCTGAGTGGTAACAGCGAATTTAGACCCCATCATTTTGTATGCATAGTTGAGATTATGTTTTCCAATATGAATTACTTTGCATTTATCAACATTGAATTTCATCTGCCATTTTGTTGCCCACTTACCCAGGTTTAAGAGATCCTTTTGTAGCTCTTTGCAGTCTGCCTGGGATTTAACTATCTTGAGCAATTTTGTATCATCTGCAAATTTTGCCACCTCACTGTTTAACCCTTTTTCCACATCATTTATGATACATTGAAAAGGACTGGGCACCCTTGGGGGACACCACTATTTACCTTTCTCCATTCTGAAAATTGATCATTTAATTCCTACCCTTTGTTTTTTTTTTTCCATCTTTTAACCAGTTACAGAAGTCGGTCCAATAAAAGATAATACCTTACTCATCTTGTCTCTATGATATTTACTATGGCAGACATCCCACTAACTGATGGAGAAGAAACTTTTTTAATGTTAGTTCATGATTTTGAAAAATCTGAGATTTATATGAATGAGGTCCCTCTTTATGAGGTACTCAGTACATGATATTTAGCTCACTGGGAATTTGGCAATTTCCAAATTTCTTCCTTTTGATTTTCTAGCAAGGGACGCTTCAGTAGCTTTGTCTGTGAGCTTTTTACACCAGGACTCGCATCAACCTCAGTCTAGCTTCCCCATATCTATTTAGGGGCCTTATATCAAAGTCCATACTTCAAACCGAAGAGGCTCATGTGTATTCACCAGATGAGTGAAACCTACGTGAACAGATCTCACTCACTGAAAGTATCTATGAAACAGAAGAGCCATTTTTGCCCAGAGATAGAGGAATACAGGTCAGGAATCCCTGAATCTTCATACCATCTCCAAGAAAGACGGTATTGCTACAAGGATTAGTATAGCATGAGAGGGATTAAACTCCAAATTGATGCAAAATCGTTTTATTATAATAACTTACATTAAATAAACCTGTAACTCATTATAAACCTGCCTTTGCTGAATTTGGGGAGATATTTCCAATTATCTTTGTACACCTGGTGCTTGGAGAATAGCTCTCATGCTTATGGTTTTGGTTGCATATTTTAGTAAGTTAAATATTCAGGCTAATTAAAGAAATGCCTGGGAAATCCTTGCTTTCTTACAATAATGGACAGGTACAAAAAGCTTCAAGCAAGAATACTGCTTCCTTGTCCATAAATCTGTGCTTATCACCTGCAGGTGCAATTTCAGATGCTGGAACAGCATGACGATTTTCATTTTGCTTGAGTACTTACTCTATATAATTTTTTGTGTGTATGATGCTAGAAAGATCTGAATATTTGTTGTTGTGATTTTTGTCTTGCATAGTGTGTTTGGTAGGAATTTTCGATTGCAAATTAAGGGTGAATCTACTGTAGACTGCAATCTTGGGAACCACTTGGTTAAAAAGACAAACTTCCAAAAGGAGTGTCTTCTCAAAGAGCAGAACACCCACCCTCTCCTCTCACCTCCTATGAAGCTATTCTTTGTGCGGCTCTTCAGAAGTTAACATGTGGCTCCTTGTATAGGCACCGATTCCGGGGCTGGAGCTATAGGTGCCAACTTTGTAATGTGCCAGGGGGTGCTCACTGCTCAACCTGACTCTGCCACAATCCCTTCCCCCATTCCACCCCTTCCTGTGCCCTCCCCTGAGCCTCTCACTTCTCCCCCTTGCTCTCACACACACACATGGCCTCCTGCAAGCCATGAAATAGCTGATCGGGAGGTGTGGGAAGGGAGGAAGAGGTGCTGATCAGCAGGGTTGCCAGTGGGTGGGAGGCACTGGGAGCGGGGGGAGCTGATGGGGGACTGTTGAAGTATTACTGTAGCTCTTTGGCAATGTACATTGGTAAATTCTGGCTCCTTCTCACGCCACCCCGGTCTAGGATTTCAAGAAGACATGTAGCATCTGCTTTATCCAGGCCACAAAAGCTAAGCCAAGAGCCTCTCTAACTCCCACTTCTCTCTTTTCCTTCTGAGGAAAAACCTCAGTTTTAAACTCACAGCAAGAATTCTAGAAATATTCTTACTGAAAATTATTTCTTTTACAGGCACTCTAGGGTCTTCATTCATTTTACTAAGGAAAACATGTACAGTTAGGAAATGTTTTAGTTACTTCTAACCCTGTGTTTACACTAAAGGTGAAGACCTTTGTTCCTTGGAGGCTAAAGATAGCATAAGCTCCTTTTGCTGTGTTTCTTCACTAATATTTTGTATCCAGTTGCAAGCATCTAATGTACTAGCTTTCTGATGCCACTGTTACGTGAATAGTGATATGTTTTATGTATCAACATGGAATCAAATGACATTGTTCTAACTGGTTACTAATGTAACATGCCTTATATTCCAGTGGCTTCTTGTATCTATACTAATTGGGAAGTGAGTTAACTTCCTTGACAAATCAAAGACAAGAAACACATCTCCAAGGATTGTTAAGAAGAAACAATGCTTTGAGAGCTATGCGAGTCTAAATACTCTAAAAATCACTTATGTTCAAAAAGACTTTTAAATGTAAAAGGCTTATGTAGAAAGGAGGAATGTTTGGACTCATCTGAAACAGAAATTCATCTCTTAGTAAACCCTGATAGAATTAGAGAGATCTCAGAAGATGAACTAAAAAGAAAGAATTAAGACCCCACCTTTAGAGAGACACTGAAAATTTCCCACACAAACACAAAATAAGAGGACAATGAAGTTGAAGATTTACAATGCTGTTGCATATGTATTAGCAGACTGCATATTCAGAAGCTGAAGATTTTATCAATGTCATCCCATGAAGGTGCTGAGCCAATGAAAGTGTGCTAACAGCTAATATTTGGATCCTGCCACTCCCCTGAAAGAGGTGCATCTTCTACCTTCAGTGGGACTATGGAAGGACAAGAGTATACATCTTTCTGAACTGAGATACCAATTTGGCACATTCATCTCAGTCTGTTCATCTCAGCTCTTTCAAGCAAGCAAATAGCAGCAATAAGGCAAAGAAGCCATAATGCAACATCAAGTAACCTTCCAGTCTAGTATTGTTTCTGCAACATGATGACATCACAAAGACTTCAGCATCACTGGTGAGATAATGTTTGCAAAAGCACTGCCAAAGGATTAGATTTAAATTTTTCTTATATTATTTCAATGTACTATTTAAAGGTTATTATAGCTTAAGGTATTAACACCAGATTGTTCAGACTGTATACACGTAGGGAGGAGAAAACAGATAACCATGACAAAGAGAGAGAAATAGTGGGATTTATTTTTACATTCAGATTGCTACTATTCATTAGTTTGCCTATCTCAAGACCAGTCCTTGCAGTGAGTTGATGGGTTTATACAAAACACTGCCTTCTTATTTGAGAAACTGTTGAATAGCTTCTTTTAAGTAAATGAGTTAATATTTTCTTTCTTTTCATAGGACTCAGTTAAGATAATTTACCTCTGCCCATTTATAAACCGTTTAGGTTATCCATAATAAACCAAACAGGATTCATCAACCCTTAAATGAAATTTCCTTGCCCATCTATAAATTGTTTTAGTTACTAATGTACACTAAGACAGGACTCACTACTGATTTTGGAAAATAATACACTTCGGTATCAAATTATGTAGAGAAGAGTGCCCCCAAGAGGGAGGGCCGACCCTCCAGAGTAAATCTCTGACGAAAGGTCTCCACAGAGAGATGTACAGACTGACTGACTTGTGTTGTTTTCCTTTTTTTTTTTCTTTTTAATATTCACAACTAAACTGTGGGTATCTTGCTTGTTTTTAATTGTGGTGTCTCGTAGACATGCTAAGAATCTCATGTGACTAAAATAGTGGGAGGGGGTCACGTCTCTGGATCTGCATTAAGAAAAACAATTATTTAGATTTGGCCTATCAGTTTTTGTTTCTCTGGACTATAAAGGTGTAGTAACTTTTGGATAAAATGATTTAGTATTTGACACCCTAAGAACACCCCATTCCCACTCCACATGCACGTGGAATCATATCAACAAGATGAGTTGCAGTCAGTTAACGGGGAAGAAGCATCACAAGCAATAAGCATATACTCAGTTTCTAAAATAAGTGTGCTGGCCTATCTTAGTTCAGTTAATAAAGACTGTCACTGCATCTATTACTTATACATACCCTCTTTTAAATGGAGCATAGTCTTTGGCAAGTTTCATGTACAATTCATGCTGGATTTCTAATGGTGTTTCCTTAAAAAAAGAAGCTGGCTTGTCATAGAGGGTTATTGCTCTGCGGTGAAACAAATTCATTAATCAAATAAAAATATATATAAGGCAATTAAAAGCATCAATAAAACAAAACAATTAATGATCTGATTCTGAAAACTCTTTATATTTTAAAAACTTTTTGGAACAGAATAGCTATAATGATGGGCACTTCTGCCACCCTAAGGATGTACAAAAGAGCACAACAGTGCCTCAAAGCTGTAAACAGTTAAGCAGCTGCATAATCTTTATGTCAATGTGACTATGCATAAAGTTAAACACATGCCTGTATCTGCAGGATTGGGGCCTTGCTCTATCAAGAAGGAAAAAGATCTATTTAATTTTTTAATGCTTTTCAAGGTGAACTTTTTAAAAAGTCCCATGTTACTCCTGGGGGGATTCTGTGCCAAAAACTGCATATTTTCTTTGTCAAAATAATGCAATATAATCATATCAGTTTCAATTGTTTTGGTAATTTATTTAAACTACAATACAGAAAAAAAGTCACAATAACTATTCAGCATTTCCTAAACATATGAAATTTAAGTTACAAACACTTGGTAACTAATACCCTGCATTCCAGTCATAATCCTGGATTTTCATTTAAATTACATTACAGAACACCAAACATCAAAAAAGTAGAATGCCATTTTAAATTGCTCAGACTTCCACGCATGGAAGTCATACTGTATTGCTAATCATTGTCCTATACTTGGCTGGGTACCTTGGGAAGTGCTTAGTTCTGATTCTACTGACATTTTATTGACCACTTGGTAAATGTTTTATTTGCCTTCAAAGGCTTTTTTTTTTTTTTAAATGGGTGAGTAAAATAAATCATGAGCTGTAATAACCCCATTGTGCCACTTTGGCACAGGAAAAAAGTGAGAAAGCACATAGACCTTCCTAGCTAAGGATGCCCTTACTGTCATTTGTAAGACGACTCCTTTCACATCAGTTTGGCAATGTAGGGGCCTTAAAACTTTCACAGGTTTTAAAGCTCCTGGGAGAACTGACTGAGAATGGGAACAGTTAACTAACAATAGGAACAATAGGCATTATACTACAGTTCTGCCTCAGAGAATATGATAAAATTGCTGTTGATGATTAATTGAACAACTTTTCTACACAGTCAGGATACTACATTTGTGCCTCAGTGAATGAGATAAATTAACTCAGACAGGCTGCTTTATTTGTGCCTCTAGCCCAGGGCTTCTCTCAACCAACTCTTGCTGGTGGCTGCTCTAAGAATTTTTCCTAAAATACTTAATTAACTTTAGGAAAAACAAATAAATATGCACACATATAAGTGTCCATATCATTGTAATTTCTTTATGTAGGGGTTTATTGCAGACTCAACAACAATAATGTAAACTTGTCTCTATTCTTTGTTGAACCTAAACAGAATAGAAACAAAAATAAAGTACTTTGCATGTTCTGATTTGTTTTGAGATTGCCAGTTAGTACATCTGCTATGTGAAAAGTGATATTTGTATATTTGTTTAATATCACTTTTCACCGCAGAGTTACTCACCCCTGGCATGCTCGGGGACAAATTAAGCCCTGGATGAGGAGGTGAATAAGGAGGCAGGTGGGCCAGCAGCAGCAGTGATCGAGGTGATGGCATGGGGGTGAATCCAGGGATGGCACCCAAAACCCTGTGGTTGGGGGACAGAACCCACCACCGCATGGCCAGAGCCTGGAGCCCACCACCCCAGGGCAGAAGCCTGAAGACCAAGCCACACCACCTCTGGGTTGCCTGCTCCTACAGTTTGTGGCTTCAGAAGGGAGTAGGGACCAACCCCTGCAGGCAGCCCCAGGAGAGGAGCCACTGCTTTGCCAGCAGCTCCTCCCCCCACCCAATCACAACCCAGGAGGCTGTGACCGCAACAAGACCATGGTGGCCGCATTTGAAAAAAGCTGCTCTAGCCTGCCTCATGCATAATAAAAAGCCCAACCCTTACATGCCAGGGAGCAGCAGTCACAAAGAGGGACAGAGTCTCTCTCTCTCTCTCACTGGCACACTCGTACGCCCGCCCCTCGCCCCCATAATGATCACACAGACAGGCAGGCACGCCTAGCCCCCGTCCCAGTCTCTGAGGCTGAACAGACGTGCTGCCTGAGCTGCTGGGAAAGAGGCACGTGTCCCCCGGCAGATTTTTTTGTGTGTTTTTCTCTGCTTGGGGAGCACAGAAAAATGCGGGCCATATGAATTCTGCCCCCAGCACAGAATCCCCCCAGGAGTACCATGTGCTTACCTAGGGAGCTCTCACACATGCTGTAGCAGAGACAAACCCTCGCTTCTTCATCATACAAAAATTTTTTCTAAGCAGGAGGTACTATATATAATTTAAGAAATCTCAAGGAGTGTCACATTCCAAAAGTATTTACAGTAGGAGGATGTTCTGTATTTTGTGACATCATGGGCTGCCCTGGCAAGTGACCGGGAGATGGAAAGTCAATCCTAGTTTGCACAACACAGATTTTAGCCTCTCTCATTTTGGGCAGGGTGTGACCATCATGAGGCCTCAGCAAGCCAACTTTGCTCTTGATTCAGATGCAAAGGCACTCCTCGGGACAGAACGTCCAAGTGCTGAAACCTCCCCAGGCTGCCCTCCTCTGCATTAAAAATAAGAGTTGCTTTCGTACGAAGCCATACGATCTAGAAGACTAAACTACACCAATTAAAAATATTACAGATTTGGCAAGACTACTGCTTATTCACATGGCATAAGGCAGAACTAGGCTTGGCATAGTGGAGCAAATCCTACAAATAGGGACTCATCCATAATGCATACATGACACACATAATATAGCCTTATAAACTGCAGTATAATTGTCTTTTTAACTAGCCTTATAACTGTGACCAAGAATCTAAGCTTTAATTTTGTAAAATTCCTCAGCCCTTATGATCACAAAAGAAAAAATTTCAAAATGTAAAATAATGCTAAATTGATGCAGTAATGTCTCCCTGGGCCTGCATCTAAAACAATGACTCCACAATGTATTGATATTAAGGCTTGCTGAAGATGGGAATTCCAATTTCCTCCAATGCTCAAATTTCAATACAAGATTCATCCTTTACTACCACCACTACCAAAAAACTCAATCACCTCATGCTTGCTTCTGTGCCTATGTAGCTGGGGCCAAAGCCCCAGCTACTGCCCCACCCCATCTCAAGCTGTCACTAACATTTAATTCAAATGGCCTCTCAGACTTTCTTTGAGAGGCAATTATAGGGGAGGGATAAATATTCACTTTTATTTAAGTTTTGTGGAACTACTGGGAGGTTTTACAAAGTAAACAACAAAAGGGTAAGAAAAGTTTGGTGACACGTACGTCCACCAACCCTATATTTCTTGGTAGCCTAGTACCAGAAGCACTGGGATGGACAAATAATATTTTCATGATGAATATGCTTTTCCAAGTATTAGTTCTGAGTCAGAAAGAAGCTTCTTGGATCCCTGATCATACAGTAAGACTTCTATGAATCCAGAATCATTAGGACTAGCTAGCTATATATCCTCACCTAAGTGAAAATCTGTATACAATCATTTGTGTAAGGCCTTTGACTCACTTGATGTTACAATTCATTTGTAGATCTTCTTTCATTGCATTAGTCACACAAAAGTTGTAGTCAGATAGACGTCCAAAAAGCTTTTCATACCTGACAGAAATTAAACTTCAGTTATAAACCAAATGTCATTCCTAACTAATATAAGATTGTGACACTGAATACCAGCTTCTCACCAATACCTATTCTTTGGAATGAACACTAATAATAATTAAACAATTTTGCCTAAAATTATCAGGAGCTGTATCTCGCAGTATTCATTTCTCACTTGCCTCCTAACAGATAAATTATGTCTATGTTGATATTGCTCCCTTAAAGAGCCCTGTATATAGAGCCAACATTCAAGATACATTATAGTACATGCTACCCACTTGGAGGCTCAGAGAAACCAAAGGCCTGAACTAAATTCAACAAAAGAGACCTACTATCATAACCTTAGAGAGGGGTTACTGGGCAAATCAGCAATACAGAACCAACAAGCAAATCAGAAAGCAACTATAATATAAAGTGTTTAGCATAACCTAGTCATAACAAACAAGGCAAGACACAGAATATATTTACATTTGAGATATGGAACCTATAAGGAATTAATACAGCCACATACACCATCATGGTATGACTCCAACCCATCTAAAGAGACCCAGATTACTACTATGTATGTTCAGCTCATGCACCTCAGAAGCATGGTTGCAGCTCATTAAGTCCAATGGATGACACTCAAGTTCAGAAATAATTAGGCCTCTTAAGGTCTGTCTACACTTAAAATATTACAGCAGCGCAGTACACTGAAGTAGTGTTTCAGTGTAGATCATGGTTTCTCAAACAGGGGTCGCCGCTTGTGTAGGGAAAGTCCCTGGCAGGCCAGGCCGGTGTGTTTACCTGCCCTGTCTGCAGGTCCAGACTATCATGGCTCCCACTGGCCGTGGATCGTTGCTCTGGGCCAATGGGAGCAGGGCAGGGCAGGTGGACAGGGCAGGTTTTAGAAACCCTGGTGTAGACACTATCTATGCTGATGGAAAGGATTCACTTCCAAGAGAGGTGATAGCTAGGAATTCTTCCATCAACCTAGTGCTATCTACACAGGCACCTAGGTCAGCTTATCTACATCACCCAAGGGCACAGATTTTTCACACCCGAGACTGACTGTTAAATCAACCTAATTTTCTGGTACAGACCAGGCCTAAGTCACCAGGTTTTTTACAACTCTGCATGTACACTTCACATACAAACACTGGTATATATGTACAAACACACAGGCACACCCACACAATATTTAGCTGTTTCTGAAGGACATTCCTCAAAAAGATATAACCATTTTAACTCTTTGTGAAAAGTCCTATAGAATACAAAAGAAATAACAGGAATAGGAATTGCTCTAAAATTTAACAGAGAACAATATCATTTTCTATAGCTTTCTGGAACCATTTTACAGAATGGTATAACAAGGGCAGAATTTTCTATTAAGTTCTGTAGCAAGGTCCAAAAAACCCATAGAAAAGGCATTTCCTATTTAATTCTATAGGACACCTCCAAAAGGAAAGTATGTCAATTTTGAACCTAAAAATCAAGTGCCTCTTTAAGGAAACATCTGTCAATGGGCTCCTAATGACTACCTTCTACCTTTTTGTATACAGTAAACACTATACAATTTGTAAGAGAAAAATAAAGACTTCTATACAAACCACTCTGCAATTTGTACTATAGGGTGATTTTTTCCATGGATCAGACTCATTATAGTATAACCATAGTTGTGCCAATCAATGATCAGTTTGCTTCTTCGTACAAGGCAAACCATCCAGGTAACAGCTATACTAGGCAGGCCTGGAGGATTCTGTTTAATAAATAAAACAAAAAAACAGCAGCTAATTATGACAAAACGACAAACTGCTTATTAGCTGACAGAAAAGAAAAGGATTGGACTGACACTGCTTTTAACAATCTCTAGGTCTCTGGTTCAAATACGGCTCCTGAGTTATGACTTTTGGTCACACGAATCAGGCAACTACTCAGTAAGGTATGTGAAAAGAGCTGGTTAATCTCAGTCTCTAGTGGTCATACATCTAATCCTAACAACTACCATCAAAACTAGCTCTAAATAGCAGCAGAGACACCCAGAATCATTGCTACGGAAACAGAGCTATTTTCTCACTCCTAGAGATGGTACCTCCAAGTGAAGTTCAAGGCACATTGTTGGGGGAAGAGGAGCACTGTGAAGTTCATACTGCTGTTCACTCATATTGTATTTGTTCTGTAGATAAAAGCTTTCACCCCTCCATGCTCTCAATTTGGCATCTGCAGCCAACAGTAATTCCACTTAGAAAACTGACTTCAACAGGGCTATTCACATGAGTAAAGTTAAGTATTTATCTAAATGTTTGCTGGACTGAGGCCTTAACAATATAATGAGGGTTAAAAATTCATTTACTTTAAATGTGTGTAAGTAAATACTTGACTGGAATAACTCTACATTTCTATTAATCAACGTGGTATGAATTGTGATTTTTACAAGAAAACACAGAATTTGCAATTTACACTGGGAGACCAATTGTGGTATTGTTCTGTTCTCATTAGATTATTTAACACAGATAATTTTGATTCTATATTTGACTGCTTAAGTCACAATTGTGCTGAGTGCATTAGAATGGATTTCAAATTCTACCTTCAAATATGCAATTGAAAACTGCTTTTTGTAAAGACTCAAGCATCTGTGCTAAATTCAGTTCGCTAGTGTTTGTACCAATAAAGTCTGAATGCTCAAAAATTAACGAAAAAAGTGAACACAAAGGTTGCAAATATATGAATCAAAATTCACATTTGCACAAATTTGTTTCCACTATTCATTCTGCACTCACTAGCAGTTTTATCACCAAAATGAACAGTCACTATGTTTTTTGATGTTGCTGGAAAAATGTACTGCAGTGTGATACAATAAACACATAACCACATATCTACATATATACCTGAAGAAGAATATAAGATGGACGATCTACCTTCAGCATTGTATAGAACAGTTGTATTGCCTGTGCAATAACTTTCGTAATATACTGGAAAATCTTAGGACCAACTGTAAAATGACAGAATTCTTTGTCAAAATTTCACACACCACACCCTAAATATGAAATTCATTTAGAAACAATATATAGAAGGAACTTTTTTTTTTGTAAGTGATGGCATCCTTTAAAAATTAACACATTACTTCATGGCTTTTGTTTTAGAAAAAAGAGAAATTCATAGTGCATATAAGTAGATACACACAGCATAAACATGTAATTCCAACCACTTGCTCAGAAGTAGTCCAATTTACTTTAAAGGCATTGTCCAAGTTTTCATGTGAGTGCTCAGATTGTTAAACATAACAATGTCTGTAGCTTCCATGTAAGATAAACGAATATGCTAATTTTGAGCTAGATTCAAATCTCTGGTACAAAGAATGACAACACATTTAAAAAAAAAATTCTTGTATGAAATGCAAATTTTCCCTCCCTCTTTAAAAGAAGCAATGATACCCACTGTACTCTGGAAGTTAAACTCAGACCCTAAGAATTTGTTCTCCAACTGAACAATAATGATAAGTACCTTCAGAACAGAAACAGAATATGAAATATTGATACATGTGTACAACTAAAAATCACCTAACTCACTGAACTTACCTTGCAATACTTTAAGTTCCGAAATAGATACAATGTGTATCTTTTCATTGCACAAAATGTCACTATGCGGCTTTGTGCCTGGAAGAAAAAGAAACTGTTCTACAGCCAGATGTTTATTGAACACACATACAAGACTGTTACCATAACTGGACATATTAAAGTTGTAAAGTAAAGGTGAATTTAGGAAAAAAACCACCATTTTAATATGAAACATTCCTAAAGTTATTGATCCAGTTCTAAGTGGAGAACATCTAGAATACTAAGGCCATGGCTACACTGGCACTTTACAGCTCTGCAACGTTCACGCTCAGGGGTGTGAAACCCCCCGAGCGCTGCAAGGTACAGCGCTGTAAAGCCTCAGTGTAATCAGCACTGCAAGCTACACCCGTAAGGGATGTGGTTTACGTGCAGCGCTGAGAGACCTCTCTCCCAGTGCTGGCGCTCCCAGCGCTTTGAAATTTCAAGTGTAGCCATACCCTAAGATGAGCATATATAGCTGGTGGCACTTTGGTCTGAGTGAAGGAAGCTGCAATCAGTACTCATACTGGGACCAATAATCACCCCACCCGAGGAACATCTGGATGCTTGGGTCACAGCAACGCAGCATGCTGAGAGATATCCCTGTGAGCATCTAAAAAGTGCTTAGGTTTGGAGTATAAGGCTGGCAACTGCCACCCTGGTAGGCTGCCCCCGGTTGGGGCAAGGGCATGAATCTTAGTATGGAGCAAGGCTAATTGCAGACAGGTGGCTGCTGTTAGGTGGCTTGATATTAAACATGCAGCCATCTACCCTGGCCCCCACTGAACCCAGCTTAAGGTGGGCTCCAAACCCCAGGCATGGTTCAATATGGCTCCTAGGACTGAAGGTGTCCCTGGGTGTTTCACTGAGGAAACCCAGAAGAATGACACCACAGCCATGCCTGGGTGAGTGGCAGGGCCAGGAGAGGTGTGTGCGCGGAGTGGATCGGGTCTCACTGATGCCTGGAGTAGGGGGGACAAGTTGGGGCGGGGGGGTGGACCACCGAGGAAGCCCAGAAGGGTGACGCCGTGCCCGGGCGTAGGACAAGACCTGGTCCGAAGGGGGCGGGGAGGCAGGCCCAGACCGGTACAGGAAGCCCGGCAAGATGACTCCGGGGCAGGGCCAGGGCCCGGTCCCCACAGGGAGAGGGAGCTGGGCCGGACCGGGCCGGTCTCACTCACTGAGGAAGCCCAGCAGGGTGACGCCGTGTCCGTGCCGGGCCAGAGCCAGCGCGTGGTACTGCATGCGGGGGCTGCGGCCCAGGTCGCCCAGCACCACCACGCACACCCGCCCTCGAACCAGCTCGGGCCGGGCCGCCCGCCCGCGCAACCACAGGAGCGCCGCGCACAGCGCCAGCCCCGCCGCCACCAGCGGCAGCAGCATCGCGGGGGCCGCCATGTTGTGACGCTGACGTGTGGGGGGGAGGGGAGGCGCGCAGGGTACTTAGAGCCTACTCACAACGGCCGCCATCTTGGCATCAGAGCGAGGCTGCCTGCTCGGAGCCGGCCCGAGCCCGAACCCAGGGGGCGGAGACGCCTGTAGCGCCCGTGGCGGGACACGCAGGGGGAGGGGGAGGAGCTAGTTGTAAGCGGGATCAAGGCAGCCTGGAGCAGCGCCGGGCTCGGATTGTGGGGAGCCCCTTGGGGCGGGACTTGGGCTTCCCCGCCCCGGGACTGCGGGATAATCGGCATAATAGTAACGATGTAACAAAGCTGTTCCCTTGTCTGCTTTCCTCAGTGTCATGTACACGTAGCCAGAACCAGCGGAGCTCATTGTAACTGGAGCATTGGGGGGGGGGTTGAATTGCTTCATTAAAATAGCCTCTTTTCTCCTTAAAATTAAGCAAAATATATAAAACCAGGAGATAGTTCTGAAAATTGATGTAAAGACTAGATATTTCCTTGGAGTGTCTTTTGGTGTAAATACAATACAGACAGCAAGAATTTTATTAAAGAAAGGCCTTTTCATTACATGAATGTCAATATATTTAAAACTCTCAAGGAGCAGTAATAGGCTAAAAATATCCAGTCCTTTTCAGAGCATTAATTTAAGTTATTTCAGATTTCAAAATGTTGCCGGCAGATAACTGCCTGAGGCCAAGCAACAGCGGGGGGGTCCGTCGCCTGGTGTGCCGCGCCAATAAACACACCAGGGTGGAGAAGCAAACCAAGTTTATCTGAGATCTCAAAGCGGTGCAGGGAGATTGACTCAGATCAAGCACACCTAAAACAAGCAGTCTGTTTTTTTATATCCATGAGAACTTTTCTCACTGACTAGCAATCCCCCGTTTCCCCTCCCTCCTTCTCCTTCCTCCCCCTGTAGCAATTACGTAAGCGCAGGTGCATTAAGTAATCTTGGCCGCGGCAGCTCGTTAGTAAGTTTTTCTTCTGCAAGTTATCTTGTCCTTTTGCTAAAGGTGCACAGGCCTCATTATTTCTGCTTTAGACCAGTTAGAACTGTTGCAACTGATAATGGCTGTTACACCTGGCCTTTTAGGTCGATTAAAGTTTAAACATGGAGGGACTTTTGTCTGCTGAGGCCTAAAACCAGGAAGGCTCCATACTTTTGTGGCCTTCCACCCTCCTGAGTTACGTAGGGTTATGCTTAGTGACACCAACAAAAAGGTGTGAGACACTGAAAAATGAAATGGCAAAAGTATACAATGTGCAAGTTTAAAATGATGAGAGTGCACCGTGACCTGATGGACCAGGCCAAGAACAAAAAAGTCTTTCCCAAGTGTGATTTTCATCAAGAGTTATTGTCAACAGTTTACAGGGTTGCACAAATTCTGGAGAAGGTCAATAGTGGAGCTAATAAACAGATCAGAGGTCTGAAGGTTCTTAAGGTAGGGTGAAGCACTCAGATGTATACAGTTTAGAGATACGGCTACAGGGGGATCATCTTTAATATGGATCTATTTCAGCTAAGCAGGTGGAGAAACATTCATAGCAATTGATACAAACAGGATGGAAAATAATGTTGACTGTCTGTAGGGTGTTCTATCCTATTGGGTAACCCAATATTTGTTCTAAGAGACTGGCTGGTTCCGTATCGCTAGAATTCAAGGAGAAAATTGGACATGTAGTTGGACATCAGTCGGTAAGTGTGATTAGAAGCGCAAACAGGAGGAGTCTCACGTGCACAGGGCTGAAACTAACCACCCTATCTGGAGCTCGATCCTGCAAAGTGCCAAGTACTGTACCATTAGCTCCAATTGATGCCTTGTTTGGAAAACTAAGAGTCTGTAGTACCAAAGCTTGAAAATATATGAATTAACCTAAGTTAGTATTAACGAATCTGAAGTTTATCTTATGTATGCAGCATGTACACATTTTAATATTTGCAGGGTTAAGTTTACAGAGTGAGTACCAGAGCAGAAAAAGATCTGTTGTGTGCAGGAAAGTGAGCTTTCATATTTAATCTCACCTGCATCAAAATATGTGTACAACACTATGTCCTAATGGCAAGAATCGCTGCTTCTAGGAATAGGATGTTCTCTCTTAAATTATAGTTTAAGCTAATGTATTTAGGAACCATGCCAGAGGAGTGGAACTACGAGTTTTGCAGAAGTCTTCTCCAAGCAAACTAGCAAAGCAGAAATGTCGTTCCCTGTGTTTTTGCTGCTGATCTTTCTCTTTAAGTCTGATCTGTCAAAAAGTGAGGCTGATATGAGGAGCATTATCATTTCTGCTCTAGAGAAGGCAACTTTCTTCCTGGCAAATAAATACAGGGACATCAATCTAGATGCAGTGTTTGGATTTCATGTTTTGCAAGGTACTGTAACTCAATTGCCTTTATAAATCTCATACTAAACTGATATGAAACGCTCTCCTTTAAAATTACTGTTTTTATTAACAAGCCTTGGTTCCTGATAACACAGTTAAAGGGCTCTCAAATTTATACATTTATACCCATTTAAATTATTTTGGAATGATTAATTTCTCATATTAAAGAAAGCAGCAGTGCTCCAGCTGCCCTTTGTATTGAGCAGATATCCTTATGGAATCACAGATTGTCATTTTTAAAAGGTGTTACAGGTTGTTTTTGTCATGTTTGGGGGAAAATAGGGTAAAATGTGCAGAAGAGAGAATATTTCATCCACTTGATGATACTGGATGTTATACTTCTCTGGCAGGACCCACAGGGATGAGGCAAAGGTAGATGACCATAACCTGTATGCTTCCTAGATTCTAGGGCTAGGGCAAATTGAAGCAGCCATTATTACTGCTCTATATTGTACCCAGCTGCAATGCCTCCCCACGACCATGCTGGTGGTTGGGAATCAGAGCTCAGCAGTGTTCTGACCATGATCTTTTCCCCAAATACCCGCTTGCCCAGGGGTTAGGGAGGACAGAGGCTAGGAGAAGAAGTTGTAGAGCTATCTATGCTGATTTTATGCCATACCCCAGGCTGTAAGTATGTTGGAGGGATTTTCAGATAGGTGGCTAATCTGGTTGACTAATCTGACTATGTGTTCGCTGTATGCCTGTGGATGTGTGCCAGCTATCTTCTGCAGGGGGCTAGGATCTGATGTTTAATGGCAGAACCACTGGTTGATCACATTAGTGGAAAAGTACTATGGTGTCTCATTAGTGGTCCATAAGGGGGTCCCAAACTGTAAAACTATCCCAGCTAGAAGTCTACAGAGGGAATCTAATGAAAATTAGAGATGATTCCAAACCAAAACAGGAGCTAAACAAACTTTGGGAAACTTTGCAAAAGGATCCCAAATCCAGAGCCATCTCTCAAATGGGTCATACCAAAATCCCAGGTCCAGACAAACCTGAATTATGGAGAAATTCAGAACCAGATTCACACCTTGCAACTCAGGTTCAATACCTTTCTGCTAGTTTAATTCACACAACTCTTTTTTTGTTGTTGTTGTTGTTGGCTCTGATGAGGAGACCACATTTCTGAGACTTTATTCCACTGCAGAAGATTCCACCTATTTGATCTCACAAGAGCTATGCAGCTGCAGAGAGCAGTAAGCTTTGCTGTGAAACCCGCATAACAGTGGGGAGAGAGACAGGTGAGAACAGAGGGGAGTGGGAGAGTAAAAGGGGAAGGAAAGACAAGAAAAACAGATCAGTGGAGAAACAAAAAGAGAAAGGAAGCCAAATGGAGAGAGAGAAGAATCTAGGGGAAGGAGATGCAAAGAAGAGGGGAAAGGTGGGACCACAAGACCTAGGAGAGGGATACAGAGTAGGTGGGGTAAACAAAGTGAGAAGAGTGTGCAGGAAAAGAAGACACAACAGACAGAGAGGGAGGCTCTGTTCCAACTGTCATCAGGGAGGATCATAGAGGTGTGGAGAGGTGGGGGGCTTAAGGAGAAAAGCAAGTCACAAAGAATCATTGAAACAGTGAATAAAGAAAAACAGAAAGGTGATTTTATGTTTGTTTTTTGTAGGGATTGCAGTCAAACCCTAATTAAAAATGCATTTTGCCATCGTCACAGGTTAAGTTTGACCCTGCTGGGTTATTTATATATGGATAGATGGGCTAACAGAATGAGAGTGTGTATTGGTAATAGACAGTTGGTAATGGCCCAGAGGGGTTGAAATGTTGGCAGCACACCTTCATTCTGTTAGCTTATATATGTGTATTTAAGCTGATGTTTACTGTTTTTCAGCTGTCTGTATATGCATCAGTGGCATGGGAGAGCCCTTGAGCAAAGCAGAGATTTTTTTTTTGACAACTAACAAACCTTCCTTTTTTTCCATGTGGAGTTTGTCTGGCTAATCCAGCCTCGCTGGTCAAGAAGCAGCCATTAACATATCTTTTACCTGCACAACGATTTCCATATTATAAATAGACCTGAAACCAGATTGGTAAGGATCTGACTGGAAGAATCCAGATCTGCCCAAGCACAGCCTGGATAGCCTTCCTCCAAAAGGAAAGCCTTGAGATGGTGCAGTAATTGGCGAGGACATTAATGTCAAGTGATGGCTTCTTGAACAAATGCCTAGCCATCTCTTGTTTAAGGCTGGTTGGCATTATTATTATTTTTTATATTATTTGTATTATTGTGGCAACAAGAGCCCTAGTCATAAGAACATAAGAGTGGCCATACTGGGTCAGACCAAAGGTCCATCTAGCCCAGTATCCTGTCTACCAACAGTAGCCAATGCCAGGTGCCCCAGAGAAATTAACAAAACACATAATTATCTGGTGATCCATCCCCTGTCACCCATTCCCAGCCTCTGACAAACCACCCCTGCCTATCCTGGCTAATAGCCATTGATGGACCTATCCTCCATGAACTTATCTAGTTCTTTTTTTAACCCTGTTATAGTCTTGGCCCTCACAACATCCTCTGGCAAGAAGTTCCACAGGTTGACTGTGCATTGTGTGAAAAAATACTTCCTTTTGTTTGTTTTAAACCTGCTGCCTATTAATTTCATTTGGTGACTCCTGGTTCTTGTATCATGAGAAGGGGTAAATAACACTTCCTTATTTACTTTCTTCATACCAATCATAATTTTATAGACCTCTTATCAAATCCCCTCTTAGTCATCTCTTTTCCAAGCTGAAAAGTCACAGTCTAATTAATCACTCCTCATACAGAAGCTGTTCCATACCCCTAATCATTTTTGTTGCCATTTTCTGAACCTTTTCCAATTCCAATATATCTTTTTTGAGATGGGGTGACCACATCTGCACATGGATTTATATAGAGGCAATATGATATTTTCTGTCTTATTATCTATCCCTTTCTTAATAATTCCCAACATTCTGTTAGCTTTTTTGACTGTCGCTGCACATTGAGTGGATGTTTTCAGAGAACTATCCACAATGACTCCAAGATCTCTTTCTTGAGTGGTAACAGCTAATTTAGACCCCATAATTTTATATGTATAGTTGGGATTATGTTTTCCAATGTGCATTACTTTGCATTTATCAACATTGAATTTCATCTGCCATTTTGTTACCCAGTCACTCAAGTTTGTAGCTCTTCACAGTCTGCCTGGGACTTAACTATCTTGAGTACTTTTGTATCATCTGCAAATTTTGCCACCTCACTGTTTACCCCTTTTTCTACATCATTTATGAACATATTGAATAGGACTGAGCCCAGTACAGTCCCCTGGGGAACACCACTATTTACCCCTATCCATTCTGAAAACTGACCATTTATTTCTACTCTTTGTTTCTTATCTTTTAACTAGTTACCAGTCCATGAGAGGACCTTCCCTCTTATCCCATGGCAGCTTACTTTGCTTAAAAACTTTTGGTGACAATGGTGAGGGACCTTGTTAAAGGCTTTCTGAAAATCTAAGTACACTACTGTAACCACTGGATCCCTCTTGTCCACATGCTTGTTGACCCCCTCAAAGAATTCTAGTAGATTGGTGAGGCTTGATTTCCCTTTACAAAAACCATGTAGACTCTTCCCCAACAAATTATGTTCATCTGTGTGTCTGACCATTTTGTTCTTTACTATAGTATCAACCAGTTTGCCCAGTACTGAAGTCAGGCTTACCAGCCTGTAATTGCCAGGATCACCTTTGTAGCCCTTCTTAAAAATTGGCAACATGAACCATAATCCTGTTGTGCTAGGTGCTGTACAAACACAGAACCAAAAAGATGGGCTGTGCCCCCAAAAGGGGCTTACAATCCAAGTATAAAACAAAAGACAACGGATACAGTCAGACAAGGGAGTACAAGTGAATTATGAGACAATATGGATCAGCATGATAGGCAGTGGGCTGTGCACACCAGAAGCCTAACCCTTGTCAAGGCTTTTGTAGGTAGCACATAAAACGAGAGTTTGGAGGCATCTTATTTTCCCAGCAGTGCTAACCCCAATTGTTCAAAAAATGTCAATCAAATCCTTAAAAAAATCATAAGATTTGGCTTTAAAATCATGAGATATTATGTGATCTATATTATTTCCTTTTTTCCCTGCCTTCTGCTCTGTGGGCCTCATGTAATATCATGACTCCAGGAGACAGGGCTTTAAAAATAAAAAACCCAAGAGCTTTCAACACTGCCTTCCCCATATGAGACATTTAATTTTTCCTGTCAGTCATGGACCTAAAACCTTTCTGGTGGCTGTCACTGGGTCTAGGAAGTCCGGATTCTTCTCACAGGCCATCACTCATCTAGAAGCTCTGCACAGGACATTCTGCCCAGGAAGATGGTATTGCACTGGGCTACCCTTCTGCTACTAATTGGCTTGCAGGTGGGTGTGGATTGAGACACACAGGGAGACTGGGACTGAAACCAAATGTTCTTTTGGTGGATGGCACTGCCTGTCACCAACTCCTGGGGAATTAGCTGCTGTGTTACGAGGGCGCCCTTAAAGTTGCATTTAGACAATGGGGCCTTAACGCAATTCCTTCAGATACTCCCAATGTTACTATGTCTTTTCTGGCCCTTGACACTGCTCCAACCGAAGGAACAAGTGTGCGTCTAGGCTGTCCTCTCTATGAATCCTTGACTGTGTTACAGAGTATTAACAGGTTGTCTTTCTCTCTCTCTGTCTAAGTATTTAGAGTGTTGCCTCTACTTTCAAACACCCAGTGTCCTGTTTTGACATTAGTAGCATCCCTCCTCCGTATAGTAATGGATGTTTGAGGCTTTTCAGATCAGCTCGCAGTGGAGTAGAAACCAGTGATATGGACTCTCAATATATTCTAAGTGTAACTTGTTTTATTTACCCATCTATAGCAGTCCTGGAACAGAGGTGGTCAAATATCACGCAGGGTAATCCCTCCTTCCAGGAATCTAAACCCAACCCCAATGCTTGGTCCCCAAGGAGCAACAGTTGACTCTAAATAGAGCCCAACTTGGAAAGCAAATTCTCCCACAACTCCTTCTCCAAGGACAACTGCCTCTGCACAGAATCATGCATTATCAAAAATGAACACAGCTTGTCCTCCCAGGACTGAACATTTGCTAGCACACACGCACACAAAACCCACTTGCAAGACTATGTATAACAGTGACACCTGCTGAGACCTGCCAAATAACATCATGCTTTTCACTGCAGAATCTAAGTGCCCTGAAGAGATCATCACAATCATTTTATATGGCTTTAGTTTTCTCCCTTCTCCTCCTAAGGTAGCAGGAATAGGTTTGTGAATCCAACTGACTGTTCACCTGAGGGGAACAGTACAGTTACAGTGTGATAATACTCTATGGTGAAGAACCCACTAACCAAGTGGAGACATTGTCAAAAGTTCAATCTGGTTATTGTCATACATACAAAAGCACTTAAAGGCTATGATCATACACAAAACCTCATTGTCTTTCTTTCTGCAGCTCATTTGAAAGGAGCCCTGAAGAAATGGGCCTCAGAACATGAATTACTATCTCAGCAGGCCCGAGTTGAAAGGCTGGTGAAGAAGTTGTCTTTTCTGATTGAAAAAGCAACTCATTCTCTTGGGCAGAGTGACCCAGAGTATTTCAAAGGTAAAACTAAATGGTACCAATTCCAGTGAGGTGGTGCAAAAGGGCATTTATTATTTAGGCTGAAGGTGTTTATACTGAAATGTTTTCCTCGTCTGTTTTGCCTTATGAAGCAGGTGCTATCGCTTCTGAATAGGAACAAATAATAATCAGAGACAGAGGCATCTGCTGTGCATCATATTCCTGTAGACACTTAGGAAAGGAGGGTGTTTAGTGGTTAGAAAAGGAACTGAGCCTGAACTTGTGGGTGCTGTTCCTCGCTCTGCTAATGGTTTACTTTATGGCCTTGGGAAATTCACTAAGGTTGTGATACAGCTTTCTTTGAAGTTGCTTATACTAAATCCACTGCTTTTATCATGTCTTCCCTAGCTATGTCATCTCTGAGCTGTCAGGTGCATGGCCTTTTAACTATTGTTAAAAACCAAAAGTGATGTTTCTCTGCAATTGATTTATTGCATCCCCAGATATAATGGTTCAAACACCTTCCAGATAGATTCCTATCATTGTATATGGCCATCGCTGGCTTTAAGGACTAACCTTGATCCCATTGCTTTGGACATAAAGAGAATGCATGATTCTGTGGTATAGTATATCACAGTAACTGGCTCATCAGAAGCACAAATCTTTAAATGGAGGCATATGGGATGTATCTGAGTGCCAATGCAATAGGGAGAACCCTCCACAATATGTTCTACCATTGCTAATACAAGGCAGAAGGCAGTAAGGTTGAATAACAAGGAACGTGTCACCCTTGCTAGCACTTCATTATTTATGGGTTTCTTTCTTTGATTTGCTTTCAGAATTTGAGCCAGTTTTAGGACCAAATTTTTGGATGCTTCCTCATTCGTGGAACCAAACAGACTCCTCACTTGCCTACTCCGTATTTGACAGCAGCAGTTGTTTTACAGAGGAAATGAGTGATAAATGCTTTACATATTTGCTAGGAACTTGGTAGGTTTTATTCCTCATCAAGAGGTATTCTTTGACCACGTCTGTTCTCTGGAGCACTTCTTCCCTCCTCTTTAACCTGTATTTGCATTCATAAAATGATGAACAGGAGTTCCATTCTTCTGCACATGCATTGAGAGGACAGTACACCTTTACATTTAGTTACTGGAGTCTTGTCTTCAGACACTTGAGCTATTCATTACCATTCTCTTGCTTGTTCAACAGGAAAGATAATGGCAAGCCCTGTGTTGTCACCAAGGCCTGTAGGAACATCATGACAAAGTTCAGATGCTCAGGTTACCCCCTATCACATCAGCTTTTCTACTTCATGTTTGCAGCTATGGTAAGTGCCAAGTTTTGTTACCTGAGGATTAGCAGCTATCACAGGAAAAATATACATGATACAACATGGGGATGTGGCTGGGTGGACTTTCTGAGTGTTTGTTGATTGCAGTTCTAACAGAGCTGGAAAGGGGAAGTTAGAAGGCTAACCTGGATATGCAGGAGGGCGGGGAAGGTTGGGAGCAATTACTCCAGAGAGAAATATGGAAAGAGGGAAGGAAGGAAATTGGCATACAAAATATAGTTATGTGGGACAAACTAGATGTGTGGAGGCAACAGGACAAACTTGTTCAGGAGACACCATCATATTCTAAATTGGCCACTTAAATTGGTACTTTGGATTTCAACTGCAGACAGAGAATTAAACATCTCTTTCTTTAGGAAAGAAGCTATGAAGGACTTTAGAAACAGCTAAGAGGAAAAGGAGGAAGATCCAGTAGGGAAAGACTATAGGGTAGTACATTTGTTGAGTTCTGGGGTGAATACAGCCATTATTATTTTCATTTCAATGTAAGTGAAGCGGGAGTATCTGGATGTAGGCAAGAGAGGTGAGGACCTTGAGTGGGACTTATCTGGCAGAGGACAGGTGTGTGGCGGGGGAGGTGACAGACTCATAGCAGAGTTAGACCTGGATGATGAGGGAAACCTGGTTCAGTTACTCATTTGTGTATGTCTGGAGACAAACAGGAACCACACGTTACCTAGTTCAGCTACTGCTGTGTTTTGTCTGTGAGGCAGCTGATCATTTTAGAGGATTATGTACAGCAAGAAGATGCTTAAAATGTGGCAGAGAGGGATGGGATTCCACCAAATGTGTAGAGGATTATGTTTGTAACCTAGGCACAGAAATTGGCCATAGCGCCTAGTTAAGAATATCAGATGACCACAGTCCAAGCAGATGGTTCCCTGCTAAATGGGACTGTCAGACTAAATTATCTCAATTTTAAAATCCAAAACCAGCCCTAAAGCATGGCTCACTGGATTTGAGGGGGAAAGGCAATGGGGTTAGTGATAAAAATACAATGAGAGAGAGAGAGAGAGAGAGAGATGACCAGCGGGAAAAATTAGAAGGAAGAGAGGTGGGAACAAACTTAATTCCCAGCGGCAAGAATGAAGAGGCCTTTTCTCCAGTGAAGTAAATCTATTCTCCCTGCATACTGCACCACAGGGTGGATCTTAAGGAAATAGAAGTTTAAATTAACTAACCAATCAAGAGATGGTCAAATTACTTGGTTTGAGCATTGCAGGGAAAGGAGTGAAGTGGGTGGGTCTAGAGTTACAAATAAACCAGACCACAGTGAGGGGGCTCTCCCTTCACACACAGTTGCCCTGAATTCTGGAGGTCTGCATAAGACACCAAGGAAAGCACCTGTATGTTTTAATCAGATTTTTCCCCACTAACCTCACAGCTCGGCCTTCCACCTATGTTATTAGGCAATTTCACTCCCTAGTGTCTACCTCAAGAATCTTGGCTCAGTGCTAGGGAGCTCCATGGTGGGAATCTTTTTCTCAGGCTTGGCAGAGCAGCCATCGTGATGGCCGGGGCAGCCCCCACTGCCATTACTACCATCATTTATTCAACATTTCAGTTTTCAAGACTTCATTGTTTGGTATTTTTACCTATACAGTATTTAAACAACTGTAATTAGGCACTGGGCAACCACTGTGAGTAATAGCCAGGAGAACAAGCTGGTATCATCTCACCTGTCAGTATTATGTGCCAATGGATTGATGCTCACTCTGTGCTTCCAATGGCTATACCATTTCAGGTTACAGAAAAGTGTGCCCCCACTGTCCCCTTTGGATTAGTAAAGATGCCCAGATTAAATAAATTGAGAGACCACAGTCCAAGCAGATGACTCCCTGATGAATGGGATGCTCAGATTAGCTTATCTCATAGTGTTTAAGTCCAAAATCATATCTGCAGCTGCCAATCACAACTATTAGATCTCATCATCCCTACTCCACTGTGAAAGTTAAAAAAAAATATATGCAATATGATACCCTGGTTTTCTTCTATATCTAGAAAGGCTGTTCAGATCATCTGTTCCTGAGGACCCAATATTACAAGAATATTTTCTGTGCTAGCATGATGAAAATAAATCTGGTGATCGAAAGCATTGGGTTCACGTTTTCCTCTCGAGACCTCTTCATGGAAAATAGTATGTAACCTATTCCCAATGAAGCAATAGCAGAGCATATTGTGACTTGTGATAATAAAATCAAGCTATTTATCCAAGCAGTGATGAAACATTAACCTAAGGGTACAGAAAATATTAGTTATGCTAAAGAAGTTAACCATACTACATGTAAAGCTTCATTAAGGGTTATTTAACTAGTATCCTACATTCTGCATCTCTTCACTAACTGCAGATGGATGACATGTACACTAGAATAAGCTCATGTTCTTCTGTTTGTTGTATACAGTGACTATAAATGGAAGGCCAATATTTTCAACTCTGGGATTTATGCATCCAAAGCTATAGTATTAAATAAATTGTCAGATGGAAGCCAATGGGAGCTGTTGTCTGACAATGAATCTAATGAGACAAGGTGGGTGAGGTAATATCTTTTATTGGACCAACATCTGTTAATGAAAGAGACAAGCTCTCTTCTTCAGCTCTTTGTAAGCTGGAATGCTGGTCTCTCTCACCAACAGAAATTGGTCCAGTAAACGATTACCTCAGCCACTTTGCCTCTCTAATATCCTGGGACCTGACACAGCTACAGCAACGTTGCATACAATGACTGTAGTGTGCATTTTGCACATCTACAAATTAGACCACTTGCTGAGATGCCTCTCCATGGTTTTACAAGCCTGTCTTTAGACATCTGTAGCAGGGCCTCTTTCGCTTCTGCCTCTGCTAAATCCACAAAATCACTCTGAGATTAGTATCCACTGGTGCAGTTTATTCACAGGCTTGTTCCCATCACTGTTTCACCATTTACAGTTGGCCCTTCATCATCTGCAAGCAGGAGGAAGAGGGAAAACTACTTCCACTCCCTGCATTTTCCCTTTCTTTCCTCTCCCCCTTGGCTGCCTCCCCTGAGGCTTCTACATAGCCCCAGGCTAATTAGGCAGCATCTGTCTCTGCTTCCCCAATAAGGGCCAAGTTATCCCTAGCCAGCTCTAATTTATTCTCCTAACTGGGAGCTGGTGTGACAGACAGCGCCGGCTCTAGGCATCAGCCAACCAGGCACATGCTTGAGGCGGCACCTTGTAAGGGACGGCCAATCTTGGGGTGATGGGGCGGCGTTGTGGGGTTTTTGTTTTTGTTTTGGCAGGGCGGCTCTCAGGGTTTTTTTTGTTTGTTTCAGCGGGGCGGCGCTTGGGGGGGGTTGTTTCAGCAGGGCGGCGCTTGGGGTTTTTTTATGTTTTGGCAGGGCGGCGCTCGGGGGGTTGTTTCGGCGGGGCGGCGCTTGGGTGTGTTTGGTTTTTTTGGTTTGGCAGGGCGGAGCAGTGCTTAGGGGTTTTTTTTTGTTTTGGCAGGGTGGTGCTGAGGGATTGTTTTTGTTTTGGTGAGGCAGCGCTTGGAGGGGTTGTTACAGCGGGGCGGCGCCTTTTTTTTTTTTTTTTTTTTTTTTGCTTGGGGCAGCAAAAAAGTTAGAGCCAGCCCTGGAGACAAAGGGCTGAATCAGCAACGCTATGCCCAGTACCCAGTCACAACATCCAACTTTAAAAGTTTGGGGCACAGGTTTTTGGTTGTAATGGTAGGAGACATACTGCTTGGGACTTTTAAAACTAAAGGGTAAAAGACAGTAGAAAACACGCTGTCAGGAACAATTTTGCATTAGGCAGGAGTTGAACTATTTAATCTAATAGTTTACACAATGCCTCTCCTGCCCCAATCTCTTATTTGTATAGGTTGCCTCCTGGAGGAAGAGGAACTTACAAGTTGTCAGACTGCCACCTTTCTAATAGGACTGGCTGGCAGAATTACGGATCATATTAGCCAAGGATTTTTGAGTGTCTTTCCTTCTGGAGGCTGAGTTTGTAAAGATGCTGTAGTGTTCAATTGCTGAATTGTGGGTTTATGTCCCCCTCAGTTATGTTATGTGGTATGTCTGGATTCTCTGACTTCTACAAACCCAGCTGGCTGGAGAACATTCTCACATGGCAGAAGCCCGAGGAGGGATGCTTTGGGAAGCCCAGTGAGTGAATCTCTTGACTTAGTCCATTGAAATCAGAAGTTGCAGTGGTCTTGATCCAAGAGTGTGAGGCATGCAGTGCAAATCAAAGTGCTGCTTCATAGCATTGCTCTCTGCCCCCAAACTTTTTTTATGTCTGAAATGTGTTCTATAGTTATCCAGTGGAATAAGAACAATCTTTATCCCTGTCCATGTTCAAAGCCTCTTACAAACACTGAGCCGTATTCAGCTCAAGAACTTTGTTGGATCGTATAGGTTCTTTTGACATTAACATGTTCCTGATGCATATTCCTCACCTGACATCACATTCCTCTATGACATTATAATCATCTGCTTAGCAACCAATTGTGATGTCACCAACAAGAGAGTGATGACTTCAGAAGGGGAGTAAACAGCAGGGGCCTCACCTAAAACTAATGGAAGGACTTCCATTGCCTCTATTGAACTTTGGATCAGGTCACAGAATCGGGTGAAGGCATGGGAAATTAAGCTCTTTTTACTCATTCTAATGCCTAGAATAAATAAATCTTTTTTTAATGTGAAACATAAATACAGGAAATATAGGGCATTTCAGCAAGATAATCTCTCAACACCTTTAACCCGGACTTGTATTTGTATGTAAAGCACCATTACACTCTCGAGGCCAATGCAAATAAATCTTACATTCAGCACAAGGCCTCAGCAGGTCTTTAAAAGGTATCCTTTTAAATGGACTCTTCTGCATTTGTTCCCCAGGACTTGTGTTCTCAAGACACCTCAAGAGGGGAAGGTGGGAAAAAGTGGCTTAAAAGCCATGTCAGAGAATACATAATTCAAGGAGAATGTATGTGTTTGATGCTAGAGAAGAACAATCTTGCTGTGTGCCTAGATCTTACATGCAAAGGAATCTTTTTGTTTCTCAGGTGAGAATTCTGAACACCCCTCCAGGGTGAAAGACCAAAAGCAACTACTGAGAAGAGTTAAAAGAAGAGAGAAGGTTTTTGCAGGTAAAGCTAGCGAAAACATTCAGGTGTTGGGCTCCCTATAAGCGTCATTGTGATTGGAGCTGGACGTGTGCTGCAAGAACTGTTCACAGACACAATTGGTGCAATTGCTTCTATGATATTTGCAGCCACCTTTGTTTGTTTCCCCCATGGGCATAAGCAACTTTACTTCTCTCCCACAAGAATGTTCACAAAAGGAGGAAGTGTCACAAGTAGTCATGTGAATAAGATATTCACTCCTGTGAATAAGATACGCTGGGACATCTTGTAAACTCTTTATTGGACTGGGAGTCCTTTAAATTGCAGCAAGGGAGGTTTAGGTTCGACAGTAGGAAAAACTTTCTGTCAGAGTGGTTAAGCGCTGAAATAAATTTCCTAGGGAGGTTGTGGAATCTCCATCATTGGAGATTTTTAAGAGCAGTTTAGACAAACACCTGTCAGGGATGGTCTAGATAATACTTAGTCCTGCCATGAGTGCAGGGGACTGGACTAGATGACCTCTTGAGGTCCCTTCCAGTCCTATGAGTCAAAGGCCTGGTCTACACTACCGAGTTTATTTCGAATTTAGCAGCATTAAACCAAATTAACCCTGCACCCATCCACACAACAAAGCCCTTTATTTTGATATAAAGGGCTCATAATATCGATATCTGTACTCCTCCCCGACGAGAGAGTAGCGCTGAAATCGGTATTGTCATTTTGAATTAGGGTTAGTGTGGCCGCAATTTGATGGTATTGGCCTCCAGGACCTATCCCATAGTGCACCATTGTGACCACTCTGGACAGCAATCTGAACTCGGATGCACTGGCCAGGTAGACAGGAAAAGCCCCGCGAACTTTTGAATTTCATTTCCTGTTTGCCCAGCATGGAGGGCTGATCAGCACAGGTGACCATGTAGTCCCAGAATCAAAAAAGAGCTCCAGCATGGACTGTACGGGAGATACTGAATCTGATCTCTGTATGGGGAGATGAATCTGTTCTATCAGAACTCTGTTCCAATAGATGAAATGCCAAAGCATTTGAAAAAAATCTCCAAGGCTATGATGGACAGAGGCCACGACAGGGACTCAACACAGTGCTGAAACTTAAGAAGCTGAGACAAGCGTACTAGAAAGCCAAAGAATGAAATGGACGCTCACGGAGAGAGGGGCGACTGATGACTGTAGCTATCCCAAAGTTCCCGCACTCTCCAAAAACCATTTGAATTCTTGGCTGAGCTCCCAAAGCCTGAAGGGTCAAAAACATTGTCGCGGGTGGTTCAGGGTATATGTTGTCGCCACCCCACCCCCGTGAAAGCAAAGGGAAAAAAATCCTCTCACCTTTTTTCAATGTCACCATATGTCTACTGGATGCTGCTGACAGATGCGGTGCTGCAGCACTACACAGCAGCATTCCCTTCCCTTCCCTTCCTGATGGTATAGTATGACTGATATCCGTCATCATTGTCCCATGAGTGCTCCTGTCTGGCCTCGGTGAGGTGAGCTGGGGGCGCCTGGGCAAAAATGGGAATGACGCACAGTCATTCTCTTCTTTGAGCTTTGTCTAATGGAGATTCAGTCCTGCCTGGAATATCATAGCAACTGGAGGCTGCCCTTCCCTCTTGCCTTTGATCTCTGCTTGCAGAGGCAATGAAGTCAGTGTTTCTTATTCCTGCATTCTTTATTACTTCATCACACAAATGGGGGGTAACTGCCACGGTAGCCCAGGAGGGTTGGGGGAGGAGGGAAGCAACAGGTGGGGTTGTTGCAGGGGCACCCTCTAGAATGACATGCAGCTCATCATTTCTGCGGGATGTCTGGGACTCTGACCTGGAGCAGCCGTTTGCCTCTCTGGTTCTTTAGTAGGCTTGCCTAATAGTCTAGGCAGGACTCACTCTCCCTTTAGACAAAACTTAAAGAAGAGAATGACCTGGGGAGTCATTCCCATTTTTGTCCATGCACCCCTAGCTGACCTCACCAAGGCCGGCCAGGAGCACCCATGACAGCAGCAGACGGTACAGTATGACTGGTAACCGTCATTGTCAACTTGCAAAGCAGCAGTTGGTACAGTATGGCTGGTACCCGTCTTTGCTAATTTGCAAAAGGCAAGGGGATACTGCTGTGTAGCGCTGCAGTACCATGTCTGTTAGCAACATCAAGTAGACATACGGTGAGAGTGAAAAAAGGCTGAACGGGCTCCATGGTAGCTGTGCTATGGATCTGCCCAGGCAATCCAGGGAAAAGGGTGCAAAATGATTGCCTGACGTTGCTTTCACGGAGGGAGGACTGACTGATGACATTTGCCCAGAATCACCCCCGACACCATTTTTGCCGCATCATGCATTGGGATCTCAACCCAGAATTCGAATGAGCGGCGGAGACTGTGGGAACTACGGGATAGCTACCCACAGTGCAACACTCTGGAAAGTGATGCTAGCCTCAGTACGTGGACGCACACTGCCGAATTAATATGCTTAGTGTGGCCGCATACACTCGACTTTATACAATCTGTTTCCAAAAACCAGTTTCTTTAAAATTGCAATAATCCCATAGTGCAGACATACCCTATGACAATTAGGGAGCAGAAGTAGGTGAGTTGGTGACAATCCCCACAGCATGAGTCGTAAGTGACAAATAACTAGTACTCAAAGTGATATTTTATATCACCTCACTACACACGTGTCAAGAAAAGTGTTTTTGAAAGGCTTGATGAATATAACATCTGTAGATAAAAATATAGGAGGTAATGGAGTAAACACCATCCATTGTGTCTAAGTGAGCATTTTTAAGACAGTGAGAAGGCTAATGAGAAGGATATTCAATGGCACTCAAACTGAACAATTTTTTAATTCTATGGGTAGGGTGTCTAACACCTGAGGACACCAGAAATGATGCCTTTTATTTTCCTCATCTAGAAACTTCAATATTAATCCTCTTGGTTGCTAGCTTTTCCTGTAACTGATCATATCCTATTCAGAAATCCTGTCCATTTATCAAATGCACGTAGGCACGTTGACTAAAGCCATTCACACAGAAATGCAGAGGATTTCACATTCTTAATAATACTTTGCAATTTTATAAGGATTTCCCTCTGTGGATCTCAAAGCACTTTACACACATTAGTTTAGCCTCACAATATTCCTGTGAGGTAGGAATGTAGCACTATCCCCCTCTTACAGTTATGCACACTAGACCATAGAGAGTCCCACAGACTTGCCCAAGGTCAAACACTAAGCCAGTGGCTGAGCTGGGAAAAGAATTTAGGAGTCCTGACTCCTAGTCCTGTTATTTTACCAGTAGGCCTCTTAGGTCTTTCAAATGCATAAGGAATGAAAAAGGGGAATACAAGTCATCCTGTATAGGCACCATGTAAGCCATGTTCAACATCTTTCTCCGCAGATGGATGTTCCTCTCATAACACAGCCGTGGCAGTCGGAGTACTGGGGGGATTCCTCTACTACTACTGAAAATGCCAATATGTTACAGATGATCAACTTGGAACTTCCCATATACACAAAGTTATGATTGGTTAGTCCTGAAGCAATACCTGCTCCAGTTTTAGCATGCAATAGGGGTAGTCTTTTCAATCAAAATTTCCACTTGCAACACATAGAGCGAACCCACTCTGGTAGCCAAGTTGTAATCACGCTGACACTGACTAGTGCTATTTTGGCAGCACAATGGAGATTTTATTAGCAGGTTTTCAAAACTGTAATATGCCAGTGGTTATTACAGTGACAAGAGTTCCTAATGTACTCTTCTTCCTAAGCTACCATTACAACTGAACACACATGGCACAATTCTTCTCATAACTCTGCTGACTTTGAATGCATCATCTTCAACATCAGTGGAGTTTGATGAATTTGTTTATCCTAGGTAGCTCTCACCTTATTATCTAAGGGCCCCAATCCTGCACCCATAAAATTATGATGATGTTGGAATATCTTCATGGACCAAAGGAGATCATCATTCAGATCTATTTTGCAGACTGGTTTGACATGCTGCCTGTGCTCTGAATAAGATATGCCACACAATGCACAGAACAGATCATGTTTCTTAGACTAGGACCTGGGTGAAGAAAACCACTGTGCAGACCCCAGTGCTGCACAATCTATAAGCGACTATTCTGTTACCCAATGGCCAAATCTTAAGATTCTTTTCTTTGCTATTTTACTATCATTGTAACTAAAGATGTTCGATATTGTGCTACGCTTGGCAGTAATTCATGTATTGTCTGCCACTGAGTATATGGTAACAATGAAATTTCTGTTACCTTGACCAGCAGCTCACAAGTAACTATAGGTGTGGGCAACCTGGCTAAATGAGATAATAAAGTCCTGAATGTTTGCTCAGAACCGTTACCCAAATGGAACCTTATTGACTTTTTTCAGTTAGGGAAAAGTCAGATAAAGAAACAAATTTATTCAGGGCAATGCCCTGTTTCCCTCCCCAAGCACTTGCACACACAGGACCATGGTGAGGCCTCTTCGTTTGCAATCTGCTTTCATTCTCGCTCATAATATCCTACAGTTACTTTCTTATGTTATTTACACTGCTTAACAATAAGGTAAATTGCTTCTTGCATTTGTTTCCTTGTCTGGATTATAACTGTGTTGTGTCACGTGGCTGATTAAATGAGCGATTAGCTCCTCTGAGCTACCAGACAGCATTTAGCACCACTAGTTCTATACAACTGTACCTTCAGCAGTCTGTTAAATTACTAACATTTTACTATACTTGCTTTGTGGAAGTAGCATTCTAGGTTAATAAACATGGATTTGATTTGCAGTGGCTGTGTTTGTTGGTTCTTTTTGCTTAGCACTTATATAGCACTGTACATTTCACATTCTCTGCCCTTCAGGAGAGATGTAAATAGGCTGTGGCCTTCAATTATAGTTGAAGGTCTGGTAGTACTGATGAAAGGATGGGAAATGCACGGTGTGAGTGAATCAATTTTTATGTGCAGTGTTTCTTTGTCAGATAACTACCCGGATTTCCAGCAGGGTTTTCCAAAAGTAGCTGTTCCACGTCCATACATGACACCTCACCTTTTCTTCTGCCCTACTCCAGCATGTTTGGAATGTGAGCAACGGGGGCACCAGGAAATGGTCCTTGGGACCTAATCTGGCAAGCATCTGCCCTGACTCAGTGAATTCCACCATTACCAACACGCTCTTAGTTCCATAGGCCTTTTTGATCTACTTAATTGACTGGCCTGGGTATGCCACCTGCTTTCTGGGGCAGTGCTATGAGGCAGATTTCTATCTGAAGTCAGTGGGAAGTAAATGCTCTTTCAGCTCCATTTCTAGAACAAACCCTTTTCTTTAATAGCTCCCTGCTGGAGATTAATCTTGGTTCTTCTATTAATGCCCCATGGTGTTTGACAAATAAAGTTGATACAGTGGCCAAAGTTACTCAGAAGCTTCTTTCATTTATGATCATCCAGGAGCGCATAACTTAGTCTCAGTGAACCTCACAATGTTCAGACTGGAGTATCATCCAAAAGTTCTGGTGTTTCTCTGAAGCCATCTAAATCTCTTTGGCCTGGAAGTCTGACTAGAACAGGGAGAACAGGTCTGCCAAGGAGAGAAGGATGTATGATTTCCCATCTGGTCTGCCATTGAGACCAGTGTGTCAGAGTAGCATCTGACTGCCCAAGATTCTCAGTGTGACCCAAAGCAGGGCTTTTGTTAGCATCTCGAGCAAGGAGCCACAGTTCTAAAATTGGTTTTGTGCTGAATCTTACACAGTCATACACAAGCTACAATCATGAGCCATCATAAGCTAATTTCCTGCATATCTCAAACCTCAAAAGTTCAGTGGTTGCTGGGCATGATACACTACTAATAAAACCAGTTTTATGCTACTGAGCCTCATGTCAGGTTCCATTTTGACTCATGACTTAGACTGACACTGCATCATTGTCCTTTGAGTATGGAAGAGCATAATAGTTTGCTTTCTCCTCTTATTTTGACATTAACCGTGGCACTGGCAGAGAGAATACTGGGTTTAAGGAAGAAGTGGAACTGCTTTAGGAGAGGAACATCTTTACTAGCAGTAGGGTGATGTAGATGTGTCAACAAAACCCACAGATGTGATTCAGGCTGAACAGCCCGTTCCTTCTGCTGCCCTGGTGTGTGGTCAGACACTAAATGGGGATAGGGCAAAAAGGTGATTCCACAAAAAGCTGGTCATGAGGTTTCATGTGTTTCAAGGCTAATTACAGCCTTCTGCTCAGTGCATACAGCTTGCATGACACTGGTTGTACTACCTAAGCACGAAATGCTGGTTCTCAGCCCACAGCCATTTGCTGACAGAGTACAAAGATAAGGTGACTACAGCTGTTGTGTAGTCATGACTCTGGGAGCTAGGACTCTGAGAAGAAAGAAGAACCAGGATGTGAGAGAGGCCCAGGAACAGCTGTATGCAGACCCAGCAAGATGAACTTGATGTTTTCCTCTAACTCAACCAAGTCTGCTCTTCTCCCAGCCTACGAACAGCTAGAAGTTTATGCTCATTTCTTCTGGAAGCAGACCATCCAGCTGTCATCAATGCCTTTGTCACCTGGTGATTAGATACTGAAATATGCTATTCAAAATATCTATTCAAAAACTGCACCTGGTGCAGAATTTCTCAGCTCACTTGGCAGGCAGTGCCTTGTTTTGCGAGCATATTAAACCCATGCACTGTGACAGACACTGCCTGCTTATTGGTTTCCAGATTGAGTTAAAGATGTTTGTTTTGGCCTATAAAGGCAGGTCCCAGGGCACTCAGTGCCTAAGAGGCTGTCTCTCGCCCCAGGACATATGCCACATTTGAAGTCAGCAGAGGCGCTTGACCTGAAGCCTCTTTGATATGAGAGAAGGAGCAGCTAGTAGGGCATCTTCTTAGTGCCCTGGACTTTTGAAACTCATTTCCTCCCCAAGTCTGTAACAGCCTGAGTTCGTTAGCCTGCAGGGTGTGCTGCAGGGGGTTCCTTGCCTGGGGCAGGCCTGGGTAGTGGTGGGATGAGAGACCAGGGCTGATTCTAGGGCTGGGGGAACAGGGTGCCTAAAACAAAGGGTGCCTTGGGTGGCAAAACAGCTAGGGCTGCTCCTGTGTGGGATTCCAGTGGAGACAGGTTAGTTCTTGCTACATGTATGTTGTTGCTGGGTTGATTTGATTTCATTGGGGTAAGTGATGGGTCGGTTGGTCTGTCTGTCTGCTTATTAGTGGATCTATTTTCAGGTTTGTCAAGGGACCCCGGAGCATTGGATGGGCGACTGAGATGTTTCCAAACTACAATGGACAAAGCACAATGTGCAAGTAACAGAGATACTTTGAAATAAAGTGAGTCATTCTTTTCCTGAATTGAGAAGAATATATATGCCACAGCTGGTTCTAGGGCAAGTTTTGCTTGCGGTTGCTGTCTCTGCCTTGAGGCCCTGTACAAGCAGAAGCTGCTATTTCTGATGGTGGTGGTTTGTCCTTCCAGATTCTGTTCTTGTCCATGTAGAAGGAGAAAGAAAATGCAGCATAGATTGCTGTGCTTTGCTCTTGCATGGAAATAATGATTTCCTCTTGTGATTTCTTCTTTGGAGGCACAGTCTTCTCAGTCCAAGTTTCCCTCATTAGCTCTTTCTCAACACAGGGCTTTCCCTGTTGGAGTTCTTTGGATACTAGCTCTCTCAGGGAAGAGCTTTCCCTATAGGAGTTCGGCAGCTTCCATGATATATGGTCATACTCACACCATCTCAGGGGAAGACCTCAGTCTCATAGGTGCATCCCAGAAGACAGCCAGTAGACAACCTCCCCATCCCTAAGGATATCACCCCCAATCAAACAAGGTCAATCCATCCTAGCATTAGATTTTTAGGAAGCCTCACACATCTTTCCCTCCCCTTCCTCCATATCCTTCTCTGAAACATCCAAAGTAGGGCAACAGGCACAGCCATGCTCGAGCCAGTGTTCACTATGGCCTTGAATATTACAGCTTCCAGGGGAGAAGGGATAGCAAGTCTGAGATTTGCACTTCTTCCTTATGGGACACAATCAATAATAACTACCAATGCAAGCTGCGGTGGAAACAATGGGGCCATTGCTGGAGGTGGTACAACCAGCAGGCAGAGGAGTGACAGCTGCAGCTCTTAATCAGAGGCAAAGAATGCCATGCAATGCCATAGCTGATTCGTTTGATTCTGGATATATAATGGTGAAATTCGGCATTTCCTAAGAATACTTGTCACTGCCTCTCAACTGGCATGGCATTGAAGGGAGGCAGTCATGGACCAAGATCTGTTTGCTGGGATGCAGTCTCACTCTGGCCTGAAACACAATTAGACGCCCCTGAGACAGCTTTCTAGGTAGCTAAAGCAAAACCTAACAGTGCTGAATATCTTCAGGGTGTTGCTCACTGTGATGAACATGAATAGGCTATAGTGTAACCCAAGCTAGGACTCTGTAGCCCTAAATCTACTAGCTCCTCTCAGCGCTCACATCACACCCCCTTCTAACACCAGCCTCTCTACCTAAAGATATTGGGGTTGGGGGAATTTTAAAAGTGCCCCTTACTTCTACTTCTACTAATCAAATCCCTCTGCTCCTATACCTCTCTTCCAGATTATTTACTTTTCACCTGGGAAAGCCGAGCCCCTCCTCAGGTGCCTTCCATTAGCATCACTCATCTTCTCCTTGACCCATAGAGAAACTCCCCATGCAAATATGAAAGGGGCTACAAAGCAATGTCCTCATGCGGGTTGCCTTGACAGCCTGGGGATAACCTGCCTGTATTCATCCCAGTTGATCAACATGTATTCAGACTTGTAATCAGTTGGTTTACCCAATCAGGTATATCTTATAAAGGGAAACCCTGACTTCCCTGAAGTTTTACACTCTGCCTGACAGTGGGTGTAGGAGGAAGATGGGGAATAATTCATCAGTTTTATTCCAGGACAGCACTAAACCGCATATTAACGGGACAATTTTTTCCCCTTTAGTAATATTCTAAAATGATATGTAAGCAGAGTCTGAATGAGCTCTCCCCTGACATCTAGTGGTGAGCTGTGGAAAAAGACTACAGGAACTGATCTCATTTGCATGGACACACCCACCCTGCCTAGGTGCTCAGCACGATGGGATTGCTTGTCCAAATGATCACTTGTGAGGGGGTTAGTTAAACAGAAGTTAAAAGGTACAGTGACTAAAGTGAAATCCCTGCAAGCTGCATGGGCGCTTTTTAAAGACACCATAATAGAGGCCCAACTTCAATGTATACCCCAAATTAAGAAACACAGTAAAAGAACTAAAAAAGAGCCACTGTGGCTTAACAACCATGTAAAACAAGCAGTGAGAGATAAAAAGACTTCCTTTAAAAAGTGGAAGTCAAATCCTAGTGAGGCAAATAGAAAGGAGCATAAACACTGCCAACTTAAGTGCAAGAGTGTAATAAGAAAAGCCAAAGAGGAGTTTGAAAAACGGCTAGCCAAAAATTCCAAAGGTAATAACAAAATGTTTTTAAGTACATCAGAAGCAGGAAGCCTACTAAACAACCAGTGGGGCCCCTTGATGATCGAAATACAAAAGGAGCGCTTAAAGACGATAACGTCATTGCGGAGAAACTAAATGGATTCTTTGCTTCAGTCTTCACGGCTGAGGATGTTAGGGAGATTCCCAAACCTGAGCTGGCTTTTGTAGGTGACAAATCTGAGGAACTGTCACAGATTGAAGTGTCACTAGAGGAGGTTTTGGAATTAATTGATAAACTCAACATTAACAAGTCACCGGGACCAGATGGCATTCACCCAAGAGTTCTGAAAGAACTCAAATGTGAAGTTGCGGAACTATTAGCTAAGGTTTGTAACTTGTCCTTTAAATCGGCTTCGGTACCCAATGACTGGAAGTTAGCTAATGTAACGCCAATATTTAAAAAGGGCTCTAGAGGTGATCCCTGCAATTACAGACCGGTAAGTCTAACGTCAGTACCAGGCAAATTAGTCAAAACAATAGTTAAGAATAAAATTGTCAGACACATAGAAAAACATAAACTGTTGAGCAATAGTCAACATGGTTTTTGTAAAGGGAAATCGTGTCTTACTAATCTATTACAGTTCTTTGAAGGGGTCAACAAACATGTGGACAAGGGGGATCCCGTGGACATAGTGTACTTAGATTTCCAGAAAGCCTTTGACAAGGTCCCTCACCAAAGGCTCTTACGTAAATTAAGCTGTCATGGGATAAAAGGTCCTTTCATGGATTGAGAACTGATTAAAAGACAGGGAACAAAGGGTAGGAATTAATGGTAAATTCTCAGAATGGAGAGAGGTAACTAGTGGTGTTCCCCAAGGGTCAGTCCTAGGACCAGTCCTATTCAATTTATTCATAAATGATCTGGAGAAAGGAGTAAACAGTGAGGTGGCAAAGTTTGCAGATGATACTAAACTACTCAAGATAGTTAAGACCAAAGAAGACTGTGAAGAACTTCAAAAAGATCTCACAAAACTAAGTGATTGGGCAACAAAATGGCAAATGAAATGTAATGTGAATAAATGTAAAGTAATGCACATTGGAAAAAATAACCCCAACTATACATACAATATGATGGGGGCTAATTTAGCTACAACGAATCAGGAAAAAGATTTTGGAGTCATTGTGGATAATTCTCTGAAGATGTCCACGCAGTGTGCAGAGGCAGTCAAAAAAGCAAACAGGATGTTAGGAATCATTAAAAAGGGGATAGAGAGTAAGACTGAGAATATATTATTGCCCTTATATAAATCCATGGTACACCCACATCTTGAATACTGTGTACAGATGTGGTCTCTTCACCTCAAAAAAGATATTCTAGCACTAGAAAAGGTTCAGAAAAGGGCAACTAAAATGATTAGGGGTTTGGAGAGGATCCCATATGAGGAAAGATTAAATAGGCTAGGACTCTTCAGGTTGGAAAAGAGGAGATTAAGGGGGGATATGATAGAGGTATATAAAATCATGAGTGATGTTGAGAAAGTGGATAAGGAAAAGTTATTTACTTATTCCCATAATACAAGAACTAGGGGTCACCAAATGAAATTAATAGGCAGCAGGTTTAAAACAAATAAAAGGAAGTTCTTCTTCACGCAGCACACAGTCAACTTGTGGAAATCCTTACCTGAGGAGGTTGTGAAGGCTAGGACTATAACAGTGTTTAAAAGAGAACTGGATAAATTCATGGTGGTTAAGTCCATAAATGGCTATTAGCCAGGATGGGTAAAGAATGGAGTCCCTAGCCTCTGTTCATCAGAGGATGGAGACAGATGGCAGGAGAGAGATCACTTGATCATTGCCTGTTAGGTTCACTCCCTCTGGGGCACCTGGCATTGGTCACTGTCGGTAGACAGACACTGGGCTAGATGGACCTTTGGTCTGACCTGGTACGATCATTCTTATGTTCATATGTTCTTATGTTGTGGCTGGTGTTGGATCCCCAGTCTCCTTCTTATTGGGGCAGGAGTAGTAAAGGGTTGTTATCCTTGTTGTGTGAACCAAGGGCAGCAGAACTGTGTCTGGCATATCCCAGTGGAGGGACTCACCCTCAACTGAATAGCATTCGCTAGGCAGGGGATATTGGTTCCAAGCCCAATGAGTTGAGGGAGGCTGGGGATGAGTGCTTATAGCTGGTGGCATGGGTCCTGTTAAAGCAGGTGTGTGTGTTCTGGCTTGAGGGCCACATTGGGGTATGGCAATTGTATGGTGGGCCATGAATGCTCATGAAATTGGGGGCAGGAATGCAGGGGGTGAGGGCTCTGTGGTGGGGCCAGAAATGAGGAGCTCAGAGTGTAGGAGGGGGAGGGCTCTGGGGTGGGGCTGAGGATGTGGGGTTTGGGGTAGAAGAGGGGGCTCTGGGCTGGGATTGAGGGGTTTGGAGGACAGGAGGGGGATCAGGGCTGTGGCAGGGGATTAGGGTGGGAGGGGGCTCAGGAGTGCTGGCTCTGGGTGGTGCTTACTGCAAGCAGCTCCCAGAAGCATGTCCCCTCTGCAGCTCCCATTGGCCAGGAACTGCGGCCAGAGGGAGCTGTGGGAGTGGCACTTGCAGACGGGGCAGCGTGCAGAGCCACCTGGCCATGCCTCCATGTTCTACATAGGAGGCAGGTCATGCCGGCTGCTTCCTGGGAGCCACATGGAGCGGGGCAAGCCCCCAACCCTGCTCCCTGGCTAGAACACTGGACTGGGGCAAACTCCTGAGCCTGCTCCCCAGTGGGAGCTGAAGGCTGGTTTAAATGGTCTGATGGGCTGGATGTGGCCTGCAGGCCGTAGTTTGCCCACCCCTGTGTTAAAGGGTCTGAGACACCATTTGACCCTTGCTCTCTCCATGGTATAATAAAAGACTCAATTTAGAGTCTTGTTACATGCTGCAGAGCTGAAATCACTGATACCTAGGTCTAAGTATTAGACTTACTTTGGGGCAGTGTCTCTATTGCAGGAGGCTGCCCCGTATGCTCTCCCACTAACAGCCGAAATCACAGAGAGCTGTGTTCAGTGGGGGGCCCTGAAGACATCTTGGCAAGTGGCGAGCAGGGCGGCTGGCAGAGCGGTGTGGCATGCAGCCAGCAGGGTGGCTGGCAGAGAGGCGCGGCAAGCAGTCAGCACGGTGGCTGGCAGAGAGGGCCAGAGCAGAGCCCTGCAGAGGCTTGGCAATCAGCCATTTGGCAAGTACCCACGCAGTGCAGTGTGTACGGTGCCTCCTTACCCACCTCACTTCCACACAGGGTGGGAGGTGAACTCTGTGGATGAATCTCTGGACTCTGGGGCTGCACTGGCCAAGGATAGCAACTGTGAGTGGAGTGCAGAGAAGGGATGGGCACATTCAAAGGACTTTTGGGTTGCTGGACTTAAGAACCTGAGGGGAAAAGGACACTGCCCAACTTACTTGGGGGTGAGTCTTTTGATCATAGTTTATGTTTATGAATTTGGGTGTTTTCCCAAATTAATGCTGAGTTACTTCCCTCCTTCTATTAAAAGTTTTTGCTACACTCAGACTCTGTGTTTGCAAGCGGGGAAGTATTGCCTCTTTGAGGTGCCCAGGGGGTGGTATGTAATTGTCCCATGTCACTGGGTGGGGGCTCGAGCTGGCTTTGTGTTGTATTGTTGAAAAGGAACCCTTAGATACTGAACCTGGCCCTTGTTGCTGCTGGCTCCACCTGGCAGAAGGGTTACAGATATAAAAAGGAACAGGTGTTCGGTTTAAACTAGATTATACCATTATTATGGGCTGAGACAGGACTAGGGTTTGGAGCTGGATTCCAGTATGCAACTTTTTCATAACATGGACACACCAGTCACAGACTTTTGGCAACATGGGCTGCTCTCGCTAGATTGTGGCTGAACTGGAAAATAGATGCTTTCCAGTTTGGGATCTGACCTGGAACTAAAGCCAGGGATTAGATTTGGGGCTGTGGATTCACATCTTACCTCTCCAAACCCTGAATTGTAGAGAGGCTTGGAGATTTGACCTCTCTCTAATATGAACAATGCTTAGCCCATTCGTCATACCTCCAATACATGCCATTACACTGCTCCTATACCTTCATGCAATGCCCCAAAGTGGGCACTCAGGGGTTTCTGACCCTGACCCCAAACTGGCCCAGGAAACATCTTGCCAATTACAGAACCAGTTTCTCCTCTCTTGGTTTTCACACCTCAACTGCTAGAACAGGGCCTCATCCTCCCTGATTGAACTGACCTCGTTATCTCTAGCTTGTTTGCTAGCATATATATACCTGCCCCTGGAAATTTCCATTACATGCATCTGAGGAAGTGGGTATTCACTCACGAAAGCTCATGCTCCAAAACGTCTGTTAGTCTATAAGGTGCCACAGGATTCTTTGCTGCTTTAGCCCTAAATCTATTACTCCTAAACTAATCTAGGTGTTTGCTTACTTTAGACCTTGGGCAGAGCTTAGTTCAGACATTCATTGAAGTGGTAAAGTGGCCCACCAACTTTTTAAAGCGAAATAGCTCTCCATATCCTGTTTTGTTGACTGCTGGAAAGTGATTCTGCCTCCTCCATCATCCTACCTGCTTATCTTGTCATACTGCTGTGAGTCAGGCTATGAGAAGAGGCGCTGTTTCTTGCAGGTCACATTTCATCTCGCTCTGGATTCTGCATCTCCTTCTGGTTCCTGTATTCCTTGCTATGCGTTTGTTCATCTTTCTCTCCTATCTCATTCTCTTCTCCTCGTTCTCCCCCTTTGCCAGGCTCCTGTTAGCCCTGTCCCTCACATGTTACTGGGCAGTGCTATGAAGTTAATAACTTCCTAGTGTCCAACTCCAGCAGAACAACTAGCTTTGTATACTGATGCTAGCATTAGGGAGCAGATGTTGGAAGATGTACTAGGGTCTGAAGCCAACATCTAGCATTAGACACTAGCAGAAGTTAGACAAATGCTACCACAATTGGATGTGCCATGATAGCAGCACCTAGGATTACTTCCTGGGTGAAATTCTGGCCCCATTGATGTCAAAGGAATTTTGATCATTGATGTCACTGGGGCCAGGATTTCACCGTTTGTGATCAATCTCAGTAGTACTACTTGTGATCCTCCACTGGGCCTAGGGATAAAAGCCACCTGACACTGCATAAATGCTATAGTGAATCCCATGTCTTGAAATCAACCTTGGTGAGGCTCTGGCTTACAGGTCAGGAAGGAACAGATAGCTGGATAAATATTCCACTGTCAGCCAAATTCTCAGATGCTCAGCCTATGATCATCTGCCCCTTAAGTGATAAATAGCTTTCAGAGTAATTATTGTACAAAGTTCACATTGCAACATAAAGAGGGTCAGAGTGGGATAAGTTGGCTTGACTCAGCTTTCATTTACCTGCACATGAATACAATTATTTTAGTACTTAGCTAATCATGACTTGTGGGGGAAGGTTATGTTGGAGATGCACTTAGACTGAGTCACTAGAGAACTCTTGTAATGGGCAGTCTTCTATTATTTGTCTGCTGTTAAAACTGCAGTTTGTTCACAATACCCACTGCACCGTATTTCAAAGTTACATAATGTTTGCATCTTTAAAAACACAACAGCTGTTTTTTAATAATACCCCGTGCAATATTAATATTAATATTCAAGCACTAGTGGCAATTCCTCAGGAGAGATAAGTAAATTGCAAAATTAACGGGTTGATAAGAAGAGAAAGAATATCTGAGTGTTTTCAACCTCTTTTAAGAGTTAGTTCTTCCAGTCTAGTTTCATGAGAGGTTAGTATCTCCTCTAGATTTCAAGAGCAGCCTCTAACCCTTACACATGGGGCTGTGATCAGATCTCAGAACCTAAGCAAGAATGGGCGAGTTCAGTATTTTAAAGGAACACTTAGCTAGTGCAGATGATTTAGTAGGTGGTGCTTTCTTCTCTAAATCAGTATGGAACAGGCGTTAAGGGGCACTTTGGTGCCAGAGGTGATGTCTTCTGAATGAGAAGGAAAACCATGGTAATTAAAGAACTAACAATGCATAAGACGGAAGTGTTACCCCAATGTCTTGGCAAAATTCCAGGTTAGGTAATTACAGAGTGCAACCTACATTCACCCTTCAGTTTCACCTAGACAGAGTATTCTCCTTTGCTTCCAGCTCTCAATGAAACTAACAACCCATGTAGACTCCACTCTGGCAGTGTGCTTGGCACAATAGTCCAAACAGTTCATCAACTGACATCTTGCAGTGCACTGAGGTTTCTGCTTATGTGGATGTCCGGTCTACTTCCTGAACTCCACTGCATAGGATGAGTCAAGTTTGCCTCCTGCCACCTGCCTAAGAAACAGCAGCATCGTTACCTATAATATGGTATACAAAACCAAACTCCTAACTGCAAGGAAACGACTAGCTGAGGACACCATCAATCTTGCACAACCTGCACAACACGCACGTATATTTCTCATCAGACAAATGATAGTGAAGCAATTTTACAAGAAATGGGAGATTTCACCGTGCGTCATCCGAAAAAAAATAACCCACCGTTTCGGAGAGAAATGCATTCACTTCTGCTTAGGGTGACCAGACATCCCATTTTTAAAGGCACAGTCCCGTTTTTAAGCCCTCCTGCAGGTGTCCTGACTTTTTCTTTAAAATGGGCAAACTGTCCCATGTTTTCTGTCTCCACCTGCATCAGTAGTGGTGGGTCCTGCTGCTGGCCAGATCCCTGTTCACCAGCCACCCGCCTACCAGCAGTGAGTGGTGTGGGTCCAGTGGCCGACGATGGGGATGGGTGTGCAAGTCTGGTGGCAGGACAAAGATGCAGTGCTTGGGGCCAGCCGCTCCCTCTGCTGGTCCATCAGTGCAGCCCCCACCGCATGCAGACTCTCAGCCAGCAGGGCCCCATCCCATTTCCGGATGACGCTGTCTGCGTATTGTGAGCTGTGATGGCTGGCGAGTGCAGGCAGGCGCCAGGCAGCGGACAGTTATTTGTCTCCTCTGCTGCCCACCCACTGGCCCTTTACATGCTCCCCCTCTTGCTGTCCTCTCCCCTCTTTGCTCCTTCACATCCCTAGCCCTGCTGCTCCTCCATATCTGGCCCAGCGGGGTATGTCCCACTTTCAGTGCTGTGTGGGGAACCAGCCACTGGTTGGAGCGCCTAGCTCATCAACAGTCTGGCCAGAAGGCTCCTTCCTTCCTCCACTGCCTCTGGCTGGTCTGGCACCCTAGGAAATCTCAAGACCCTCTGGCCCAGGGCACTGGCCAGGAGGAACCGAGTCCTGCATATGCCAAAGTCCCGCACAGCTCTGGCATGAGGAAGCCTCTCCACCCCTCAGCGGGGGGGGAGGGATAGCTCAGTGGTTTGAGCATTGGCCTGCTAAACCCAGAGTAATGAGTTCAATCCTTGAGGCAGGGATTTGGGGATTGGTCCTGCTTGAGCAGGGGGTTGGACTAGATGATCTCTTGAAGTCTCTTCCAACCCTAATGATCTATGATTCTAAGCTCTGGAGTGTGGTGGGGGGGGGAAAGCAGTTTCCAGCAGCTCCCAGGGCAGGGGCTTAGCACTCTCTTCCTTCCCACCTCCGGCCCTCCGCCCTTGATCTACAAGGAACCTCTCCTGCTTCTCTGGCTGGATTCCATGAAGCCCCTGCAGTCAAGTTTCCTGAGCCCTGGTGCACAATGCATCTTTAGGGGTTAACCCCTTCCTGCTCACACTGTAGCCAGAGGCAGCCGGGTTGTGTTGGTGGCCAGCAGCAACCTGGATGTGTTAGTTGCCTTTCGCCACTGTGCAGGCAGGAAGGAACAAGCTGTTTCCAGGCCACACAGGGAGGGAGGAGCAGAGAGAAAGAAGAGATGAGCTCTGGAAAGACATGGGCCAGGTCATCCCCCATACTCCCAACCTGGTGTCTGGAAGCAGCTCCTGTCCCTTCCCTCCCACAGAGGCTGCTGATGGCCACATTCTGGTGTGAACCCAGGCAGAAATCTGGGGAGAGGGGCATGTGACCCTGCATGCTCCCCTCCCACGTGTTGCCTTAGGAAGATGCAGTGCCAGGTACCAGGAGAGGTAGGGGGCCCAGTCATGCATGGAGGGCAGAGAGCACTGGGCAGGGAGGGTCGATCGGTCACTACCTCGCACCAACGTGAGAGATGTGTACGGGAGTGTGTGTGTCACCTCTCTGTGTGGAGGGATGTGGTGGGAGGTGGGTTGTCATCCTTCCTGTGTGAATCCTAAAGCCTTAAAGATACGAAGGTAAATAAAAAATCCAACTACACAGTATTTCTTTTTAATAGGGGCTCTTCAACTTAATGTTAATGTTAATTTGAATATTTGTACTGCATAGTTCTAATTGATTACCATGGAACTCACTTGACTACGAGTAAATTTTACCAGGTGTCCCATATTGAACCTAGGGAAATATGGTCACTCTACTTCTGCTCAGTAATGGGCTTGATTTTCTGCAATAAAAATGTGAAATTTCTCTATTTCAAGCTAATGGTTTATATCAAGTGAATAAAAAATGGATTCACCACATCCTTCGTCCTGAAATTGTTGCAATTTGTGCTGTCAGACTGGCACAAGAGCATCTCCTCTCTCTACAGTCACAGAGCTCCTGTGACATCTGTGGCAGACACATGCCTGGAGGGACAGCAGAGGTTTGGATTTGAGTTCTGTCATGTGGATCTGGGAGCAGAATGTACTCAGAAAAATTGATTTCACTTCCAAGGATCCATAAGGCCTGACTGTCAGGGCTTTCCTCAAGTGGAAGGCATGGATCAGGCTATAGGCTTTTAGAACTGAAATAACGAAAGCTAGTCATAATCCATGTCAGTCATTGTTACTTACTGATTTATTGGTGTTCTCCCAGGCCCTCATAGCATTTCACAGCATTTCAAACTGCTATGTGTAGGGAACAGCACATAGCCAAAAACAATAGTACAGTGGATGTGAAGAACCCTATTGTGTCTGGATGAGACTATTGGGTGGGGAACCTTGGCTATAGGCCTTAGCTAGACAATAGTACCTCCAACTGCACAATTCCTACTAGCACTGCACATTCTTTCAGTTCTGCTGAGAGCATCTTGGATTGAATTGCCAGCACCACTTCCTGCAGCTCCCTTGGAGAGCTCCTCTCCAAGGCTCAACCTTGTTTAGTTAGAGAACTAATGAGCTCCCAGTCCAGGCCCAGGAGTAGGCATATGCCATCAGACTCTTCTTCCCCCAATATATCTACCAGAATCTGAACTACACACCCCGCCTCAGATATCTCTGCCCCTCCATTCAAAGGACCATGCACTTCCCTAATTAACTCGTTAGGGTTAGTACAGTGCTGAGACAATATAAATCACTGTTTCAATACCAAGTATGTTATATTGATAAGGGTACTATACCTCCAGATGCAGCTCATCCTGGATATGCATCATAAGCAGCATAAGGCTCAAAAAGCATATTCCCAGTGAGTAACATGAACCTACCAGACAATGAAACAGTTCATGTTATTCCTTAATGGACTTTCCCCCACTTCTCACCAGTCAGGCTCCCCAGTGAATGAAGATTTCACTGGATGAGTTTGTCACAGACTCGAGTAGATGCCAATCACTTTGAAATAGGGGAAGACTAGGAGGGAGATTGTCTCCCCATTTAAGGCAGTGGTAAAGCTCCTATTGACTTCAGTGCGGACAGGATATCATCCTGGGTGTTTCAGGAACCCACACCAGAGATTGCAAACTCAGAAGACATGGTGCTTCTAGGATGTTTATATCAGAGTGAGTGGATCAGTTTGGATAAAATGAAAACCACATCTGAATCTTCATCCAAAGTTTAAGCCCATAGCTCTTTTGAGTTTCAGAAATGTTTGGATCAGATATATGTCTGGATCCTTCCCTTCCTGGTTTTCCAAGGGCTGGAACTACTAGGAGAAAGGCTATTTATGAGCCAACCAAAACCAGCAAGTGCTGATGGGGCCCAAACCTGCTCCTATCAGAGACAATAATAAAGCTCTCATGGTCTTGAACTGGATCAGGATCAGTCTCTCTTGGGTATTTCTCTGGTTCCCATTCCCTTCATATCTGAGCGCCTCTCCATTTTTAATGTATTTATCCTCACATACCATTGTGAGGCAGGGTCATGCTATTATCCACATTGCACAGATGGGGAACTGAGGCCCAGAGAGACTAAGGCCCAGATGCTTAGCAGTAGGTAGGCACCTACCTCCCCTTGAAATCAATAGTGCCTAAATGCTTTTGAGGATCTGGGCCTAAAATGACTTTCCCAATGTCACACAAAAAGTCTGTGGCAGAGCAGAGGCTTGAACCCAGGTCTCTCAAGGACTCAGCTACTCCCAAAGGGCTGGACCTGCCTTCCTTAGGATCAGGACACTAGTGAGATAAATCTGTTCCCATATTTCCAGTTTAATCTGCTGATTAAAAAGTGTGGTTAAGTAGACAATGTTTACCTGAACTCAGCTGCTAAACCCTTTAAATGATAACTGAGCAAGCTTCAAAAGAACTGGCATAGGTCCTGTCACTCTTACGAGTCTTGACTTCATTTGGGAGGTTTGTTTGAATAAGGACTTCAGGATTTAACCTACTGTTGGAAAACTAGCATAGAATATCAGGGTTGGAAGAGACCTCAGGAGGTCATCTAGTCCAACCTTCTGCTCAAAGCAGGACCAATCCCCAACTAAATCATCCCAGCCAGGGCTTTGTCAAGCCTGACCTTAAAAAACCTCCAAGGAAGGAGATTCCACCATCTCCCTAGGTAACCCATTCCAGTGCTTCACCACCCTCCTAGTGAAAAAGTGTTTCCTAATATCCAACCTAAACCTTCTCCCACTGCAACTTGAGACCATCACTCCCTGTTCTGTCATCTGCTACCACTTAGAACAGTCTATATCCACCCTCTTTGTAACCCCGTCAGGTAGTTGAAAGCAGCTATCAAATCCCACCTCAGTCTTCTCTTCTGCAGACTAAACAATCCCAGGTCCCTCAGCCTCTCCTCATAAGTCATGTGCTCCAGTCCCCTAATCATTTTTGTTGCCCTCCGCTGGACTCTTTCAAATTTTTCTACATCCTTCTTGTAGAGTGGGGCCCAAAACTGGACACAGTACTCCAGATGAGGCCTCACCAATGTCAAATAGAAGGGAATGATCACGTCCTTCAATCTGCTGGCAATGCCCCTACTTATACAGGCCAAAATGCTGTTAGCCTTCTTGGCAACAAGGGCACACTGTTGACTCATATCCAGCTTCTCATTCACCGTAACCCCTAGGTCCTTTTCTGCAGAACTGCTGCCTAGCCATTCATTCCCTAGTCTGTAGCAGTGTGTGGGATTCTTCCATCTTAAGTGCAGGACTCTGCACTTGTCCTTGTTGAACCTCATCAGATTTCTTTTGGCCCATCTGACGATGCGGTTCTGGCAGGACCCAACTGAGAGTGCCAATTCAGGACAAAATGCTTACAACAGGGTAGTTATGGTCCAAGGCTAGGGTTTTTCTACCTCTAAGGCAAACCAAACCAGCCAGACAAAAGAGGACTTTGGTCTCACCCCACTGGCTAACCACAAGTCACACAAGCAATTCCCTTAGACACTCCAGTTTCCCAGTATTACCACCAGTGCCACTCGTCCTGGGGATGAATGGTTATGAAAACCAACACCCCAATAAAGGAAAAAGGTTCTCTCAATCCCAAAGAATCAAGCCCCAGACCCAGGTCAATATACAAATCAGTTCTTACCCACAAATCATGCTGTTGCCAATTCTTTAGAATCTAAAATCTAAAGGTTTATTCATAAAAAGAAAAAGACATAGATGAGAGCTAAAATTGGTTAAATGGAATTATAGAGGGGCTTTGCCGAAGTTCGTCCCTCAGTGGGGCTGTGGAGTATCCCACCACCTCGCTCTAATTCGCTGTCAGTCCGGGCTCTGCGGCAGTGTGGGACGGCAAGCACACAGTTAGGGGCTCAGACCTTTAACCAGGGGCTGAGTCAATAATGCAATAGCAGCCCGGCCCTAGGTCAGGGCGGGGCAGCAAGCAAACAGTTAGGGACTCAGGCCCTTAAGCAGGGGCTGTCAGTAGTTCAAATTGTCCTAGCCTCTCCAGGCCAGGAAAAGGACAAGGGGGAGCCTGTCACCCAAGGAGTGGGTGGCAGGAGGGGACTCAGGCCCTCCCTCTCCACTGCGTCCCAGCCCGGGGTCCTAGCAGCAGCAACAAAGACTCGCTGCAGTCAGAGGGGATCCTGGCTGCAGGGATCCTGGCCACAATACACTGACACAGGTTCAGGCAGTGCTGCAGCCAGACTGGGGCGGCTGCCCCCGGGCTACTTCCACACTCCCCCTTGTAGGGTACCTGGGTCGTGCTAGCATCCTTGGCGGTCTCGAACACCATCGGTTCCTCAGGGTACTCAGCGAAGGGCAGGATCAGCTGTTCCTCGGGGTAGCTGGCACGGGGCAGGCTTGGCTCCTCCTCAGGGTAGCTGGGAAGGGGCCGGCCCATCCAGTCCTCAGGGTACCGAGCGAGGGGTAGGCTCGGCTGGCCAGGTGCAACCTCTGGCCAACCGCGGTCTGCTGCTGTCTCCTAAGAGGGAGCTTGGTCGCAGACGTCTGGTCTCTCCAGCAACTGGTTCTCCACTGAGCTCTGCCGGTGAGCTTTTATACTTCTGGGTCAGCGTCGTGACCTCTGAGGGACGGGTGCAGGATCCAGTGGCTCCGCCCACCTTGGTGTTAGGGCTGGTTCGTCCCTCAGCGGGGCTGTGGAGGATCCCACCACCTCGCTACAGGAATCGATTACATACAGTAATGGCAAAGTTCTTAGTTCAGGCTTGTAGCAGTGATGGAGTAAACTGCAGGTTCAACTCAAGTCTCTGGAGTACATCCCCCGCTGGGATGGGTCATTCAGTCCTTTGTTCAGAGTTTCTGTTTGTAGCAAAGTCCCTCCAGAGGTCAGAAGCAGGACTGAAGATAAGATGGAGATGAGGCGTCAGCCTTTTATAGTCTTTTCCAGGTGTAAGAACACCTCTTTGTTCTTACTGTGGAAAATTACAGCAAAATGGAGTCTGGAGTCACATGGGCAAGTTCCTGCATACTTTGCTGAGTTACAAGGCATATCTGCCTTCTCTCAATGGGTCAATTGTATAGATGATGGTCCTTAATAGGCCATCAAGCAGGCTAGGCAGAGCTAACACCAACTTGTCTGAGATGTCACCCAGAAGCACAGCACAAGTTTGAAATATAGACAGTACAGAGCCAATATTCATAAACTTCAACTACAAAATGATACATACACACAGACAGCATAATCATAACCAGCAATCCATCACAAGGTCTTAGACACCTTATATGACCCACTTTATATAAGACTTGGTGCCACTACAGGACCTTGGTTGCAACCATGTTCTATATAGTCCTAGATTATATCAATAATATCACAGCCCAATCCTCTAATTTGTCTAGGTTCCTCTGTATTCTACCCCTACCCTCCAGCGTATCTACCACTCCTCCCAGTTTACTGTCATCTGCAAACTTGCTGAGGGTGCAGTCCACACCATCCTCCAGATCATTAATGAAGATATTGAACAAAAAATCAGCCCCAGGACCAGCCCTTGGGGCACTCCGCTTGATACCGGCTGCCAACTAGACATGGAGCCATTGATCACTACCCATTGAGCCCGACAATCTAGCCAGCTTTCTATCCACCTTATAGTCCATTCATCCAGCCTATACTTCTTTAACCTGTTGGCAAGAATACTGTGGGAGACCATATCAAAAGCTTTGCTAAAGTCAAGGAATAACACGTCCAGTGCTTTCCCCTCATCCACAGGGCCAGTTATCTCATCATAGAAGGCAATTAGGTTAGTCAGGCATGACTTGCCCTTGGTGAATCCATGCTGACTGTTCCTGATCACTGTCCTCTCCTCTGCTCATGAAACAGCATAGACCATCTCTCAAGTGTTGATTTGAATCAAATGGCAACATTTTAATAATTGCAACATTTAAAGTTGGGGGTTACAAAGGGACCTAAGAGGCAGGCACCCAATTCACTTGGGCTTCTTTGAAAATCTCAAACTACATAACTATCCACTTGATAATATACGATCGCAGAACCCCACAGCACAAATTGACTCTTGTTAATTTTGAGATGCTTCTGTGAATAAATCCCCTAGGTGAAAATGTCTCCATCTCTCTTTAAATACTGCTGCAGAAACAACCTCCCCACCAAACCTTGGAAATCAGTGAGGATACAATATTTTATAGAAAACAGCAGGTTAGACCATTCCATCTACTCACATCCTACTGCTAATTTATACTGAGCTTATCACTGCTGTTTAGGTTTAATTAAGAAAGCAGAACGACTCCTGTTTTTATCATCTGTTGTCTCAGTGAGCAGAGTCTGAGTGCTCACGGGTTCCCAGGCAATCTGAATCAGACATGCCATTTAATCAGCCCACAGTAGAAAGCTAGAAAAGAAAAACAAATAGCTGGAAATCAGATGAAACAGTATCTGAAGCGTGGTGAGTATCTCAGGACAGATTGCTGGCACAGTAGGTAGCTTACCCCCTGAAGCAACCCATCCAGGAGTGTCATCAGACAAAGAGCCAGTGATTAAATCAGAACACACTATCAACTATTTAAATAGTTTGTATAGAAATAAAACAACTGGAGGGGAGGCAAGCAGAAACTCAGAGAATGAAGGAACTGGAAGCTGATGCCAAACTGAAGTTACGCACTTAAAAACAATCTGTGTCTAGCATATTCAGATGCAGGAACAGTATTTTTTGAGGAATCCTTGTGGCACCTTAGAGACTAACAAATTTATTTGGGCATAAGCTTTCGTGGGCTAGAACCCACTTCATCAGATACATGGACTGGAAAATACAGGAGCAAGTATAAATACCTGCAAAGATGTGAGTTGCCTTACCAAGTGTGAGGTCAGTCTAACAAGACAATTCAATTGACAGCAGGATACCAAGGGAGGAAAAATAACTTTTGAAGTGGTAATGAGAGTGGCCCATTTAAGACAGTGGACAAGAAGGTTTGAGTAACAGTAGGGGGAAATTAGGATTGGGGAAATTAGGTTTAGGTTTTGTAATGACCCAACCACTCCCAGTCTTTTCAGGCCTAATCTGATGGTGTCCAGTTTGCAAATTAATTCCAGTTCTGCAGTTTCACACTGGAGTCTGTTTTTGAAGATTTTTTGTTGAAAAATTGCCACTTTTAGGTCTGTTATTGAGTGACCAGAGAGATTGAAGTGTTCTCCTACTGGTGATATTTTTTGAGTTAGAGGTATTTGACTTATTAATTCTTACTCTTCTTTCCCGTAGAGATAAATGAAACACCAGACATAGGTGACAGAATACATATATGAGGGGGAGGGATAGCTCAGTGGATTGAGCATTGGCCTACTAAGCCCAAGGTTGTGAGTTCAATCTTTGAGGGGGCCATTTAGGGATTGGTCCTGCTTTGAGCAGGGGGTTGGACTTAAGGTCCCTTCCAACCCTGATAATCTATGAAAAAAAATATTTCTGGAATTCTCAAAACATCCTGCATTGCAGACATTCTTTCTGGTATTTTTGCTTGTTTACACCATTATCCTTGTAGGCAATATTATGTTAATCACAGGTGACTCTGGCCTGCACACACCCATGTACTTTCTTCTCTGTAACCTGTCCCTCATAGACCTCTTCTATACATCCACTACTACCCCTAAAATGTTGGTGAACTTCCTCCAGGAGACAAAGACCATTTCCTGTGCTGGGTGCCTGGCACAAATCTTTTTTTCTCATTACATCACTTGGTTCTGAATGGATCTTCTTAGTCACCATGGCTTATGATAGATACATTGCTATATTCCCCCCTTGCTTTATACAGTCACTATGAACAGGAAAGCCTGTCCGCAGCTGGCTGCTGGATCCTGGGCATGTGGCTTTCTAAATTCGCTCTTCCACTCTCTTCTGATGTCTGCTCTGTCATTGGGTGGGCGTGATGATATTAGCCATTTCATGTGTGACTTGCACCCTCTTTTGGAGCTGTCCTGCACTGATACTGCCCTGAACAAAGCTGTTCTGCGTGCAGCCAGTGTGTTCATTGGCATCAGACCCCTGCATGTTCACTGGGGTTTCCTACATCTGCATCATCCAAGCCATCCTCCAAATCTACTCCACTGAGGGCAGATGTAAGGCCTTCACCACCTGCATCTCCCACTTTACCATTGTTGTTATGGATTACGGGATGGCTCTGTTTAATTATAACCAGCCCTGCACGGGCTACTCACTGGGTATAGACATCCTGGTCTCTACTCTGTATTGCATTGTAACGCCCATGCTAAACCCCATCATATACAGCCTATGGAATCAAGAGATGAAGGAAGCTCTGGGGAAAATAGTCAATGGAAAACATGCCTCTCAACGAACATGAGACACTGGCAGGGAATGAGCCTGAGAGCAGCAAAATGGCTGTACATTGGCAGATCCCATGGGAAGCAATGCCTGGGATCCAGAACTCTTCCACACTATTCCTTGCTCTGCCCAATGGCTTGCTGTGATTTTTTTTCAAAAGTGGTGTAGATCATCTCTGACTAACAGGCCACAAAGTGCTCTACGTCTCTGTTTCTTCAGCTGTGAAACAGGGATAATGATATTTTCTCATGCTTGGAGCTCCTTAGAGGAAAGGTGCTATGTATGCGCAAAATTGCATTGTTATTCCTCTTGATCCTGCCTGGAGCTGCCTTGGATCTCAGCTTTTGGGCCCAAAACTTAATCACTCTTGGATTTATGTCCTGTACCAGATATAAATAAAGCCAGTGAATTATAATCGCTAAACAACTGATGTAATTGCCAGAAAGAGGATAAATTTTAAATCTAGCAGACTGGTGCTCTGGGGCATAAGTGACTTTGTCATATACTTACTGATGTTAGACATGAAGTAGATATGATGGCTGTTCACAGGAAATGTGTGTATGAGCAAGATTTGCAGCTGATTCATGACTGCTGATGTAGTTTGCAGTGTGCTGATGTAGTTTGCAGTTATAACTTTCTGTAGATTTTATCATTTAATGGCCTGATCCTGCTCCATTGAAGTAAGTGGCCAAACTCTCTTTGCCTTGAATGACTGCAGACTCCATCTATAGATATCAAGGTTCTTACACACTGCCCTAGGCCCACATCCACCAAGGTATCAAGACTCCTAACTTCCATTTGTCAATCAGGACAATTCATCAGGGAAGACTTCAAGATTTTTCTTATTCAAATAAGAAAAAAAGAACATTAAAAATGCACACAGTTAAAGACAATTATGTATTGCTGAGGAAACTGGATTTGTAGATTAAGGCACAGGTCTGGGAGATCAGTGAAAGCTAGGAGACTCAGCACCTTTAACGATCTGGCTCCAAGTGCCTTACTTACATCAGCACCGTGAGCTAGGGAAGCACCATCTTAATTTTACAGATGGGAAAACCGAGGCACAGAGAGAATAAATATCTTCATTATGGCAACACACAATCCAAGCTAAGTAAGAAAGCGATTGACTTTAAATATTATCTATCTTTGAGTGTGTATGGGATAGCAACTGAAGGTTAAGCAAGTGACTATTGGGGTGATGGTTAATTTGGAGAGGTACATAATCTAAAAAAAATTAACAAAACAACACAACACAACACATCAAGCCTGTGTTACCCCTGGAATCAATTCAATTTTGTTTAGGAAAAAATAAAAATCAATCAGATGCTGGACCAAAAAGGGAACTTTCCACATTTGATGCAGGGATACTCTCTGGTGTAAGCTTTTAGAGCAGTGGCATGTTCTGCATAGCAACATACTAGTAGAGATCATCTCATGAACAGCGCCCCGCCCTGCCACCTGAGAACAGATTATGTCCCCACCCACTCACGGTCTCATTTCCTATTGCACAGTGTCCCCCTAGCAAATACAGCAATTACTGATATGCAGCTTTCACTGGGATCTCTAGCATAAGCTGGTGGAGAAAGTGACCAGAAGAGCCAGGATGCCTGTAAAGAAGCACCTGTAACCAAAGAGGTGGAGCCAGCATCATGTGACTTTGCAGCTGTCAGTGGCCCACCAGTAAGTGGTCCAGATAATCAGGGCCGGCTCCAGGGGTTTTGCCGCCCCAAGCAGCCAAAACAAACAAACAAACAAACAAAAAGAGCCGCGATCGCAATCTGCGGCAATTCAGCAGGAGGTCCTTCACTCCGAGCGGGAGCAAGGGACCCCCCGCCAAATTGCCGCCGAACACCTGGACATGCCGCCCTTGTCTGGAGTGGCTGCCCCAAGCACCTGCTTGCTAAGCTGGTGCCTGGAGCCGGCCCTGCATATCATCACTGGTACACATCCTCAGCTTGAGAAGTGCTTTTTTAGAGTAGTTACAGGATGAGTAAATATCCAACCCCATACTGGACAGTTCCTAGAATCTAAGCATGATAAAACTGCTACCCAAAAAGGACTCCTATGATGTACAGCTAGCTCTTTCCTGGGTTAGGATCCCATCATGCAATTCCTGTCAAAAGGGATGGGGCTGAAAGAATCATAAATTGGGTCTATTGACCCACAGCAACACCCTTCTAGCATTAACTTTAGAGAGCTAGGGCAATATTAAAGTCTATGGAAATCTGAGTAAAGCCTGTGGTGCTGGAAAAATGTGGGCATGTGGAATAATATCTTGGATTCTCCTGAGCAGCATATGGCAAAGAAAAACATTTCTATGTATTTTCTAGGAACTATTAGTTGCTCAACACCTTCATTTAAAGGGGATTCCCAATGACTAGGGTCAGGACCTGAGAGGCATGGAGAGACATGCTAGGGGAACAGACTTTTGGGGGTGACTGGGGCATGAAGTATTGTCAACCACAAGGGTTCAAAAAATCGTGTGCGCGCTGGGGGGATTGCATTCAGGTTTTTGATCCCTTGGCCACACTTGAGTCACATTTTTCAAGCTTATCTCTACAGCCAGAAGGGCTCCACCCTTTTCTCATTTAGAATGGAAGCCCAGATACTCCCATAATCACCTGACTCCAGGAGCTGAGTGTGACATTTCCTGGTGGTACCCAGGTTTGTGAGGCACCTTGGTAGCATCTGCCCTTAGCATGAAGAAGCCTTGTCTGTGCCTGCCAGTGTTCAGCTCCCCAATGCCACTGGCAACACAAGCACTCCCCTCTAGACCAGCAGGCCTCAAACTGTGGGCTGGGACCCCAAAGTGGGTCATGACCCACTTTGAATGGGGTCACCAGAGCTGGCTTAGTCTTGCTGGGGCCCAGGGATGAAGCCTGAGCCCCACTACCCTGGGTCAACGCCAAAGATTGAGGACTTCAGCCTTGGGTGGCAGGACTCAGGTTGCAGACCCCCTGCCTGGGGCTAAAGCCCATCAGCTTCAGCTTTGGCCCCCCTGTCTGGAGCGGTGGGGCTCAGGCTTTGGACCCCCCCCCCCACTCAGGGAAGTGGAACTTGGATGGGCTCAGGCTTTGATCCCCCATCCTGGGGTCATGCAATGAAGTTTGAGAACCCCTGCTCTAGATCTATGAAGGCTCTGCTGTTTCTCTGCAGGTAAGCAACAGGCACACTCTAACCTCTGAGCCCTCTCACCATCTCCCTGGAGCATCCAGGCCCTGGTTCACTGGATACTCGCAATATTCACAGATTCACTGCTTCCAGAGGAACAGTACACTCTAGCTTGCCAGTTCCACCTCAGATCACTGCGTCACTTACCTCACAGCACTTAGATAGGTTTATAGTAAAATCAAGTATTAGCTTATTTAACAATACTCAGAGATTCAAGAAGTAGTAAGTAGAAGTATTGGAAACAAATGGCTAGATAACACATTCTGTAGCCTACATACTCTTGCGTCTCAAAGTCCTTGCAGGGTTTTACACCCAGGCTTGCCTGTGACCCTCCTTTCATGTGGCAGACATGCTGTCCGTTTACCTTCTAGCCGATGGACCCCATGTGTTTCCTTGCACCCCACGATATACCACAACAATCCTTTGGCTTTATTCACAAGCAGGACGTCCCTCCTACTGCTTGTTGGTTTCTGTAGATTTCACAATCTGTTCTTTTGTCTATGGCTCAGTATGCAAACAGGCATAAAATGTACAAAACACAAAGTACCAGACAGGGCGATGGGTGTCTTATTTCCTGCCTGAAAGCAACAGCTCTGAGGTTATCACCTCTTGGTGACCTGCCTTAACTCCAAGGCCTTAAGAGTATAGATACATAACTCCTTCAATATTATCTGTACATGCCTATCCCAATGGTTATGATGAGCAGTGGGCTACTGGCTCTTGGTAGAGACATCTCATGCCACCCTTTGGGGAACTATTATGCAAATATCTGACCCGGGGATGAGAGATCCTGTAAAACCCTGTGCACCCTGTGTCCACTGCCCATTTGGCACCAAGGGGTTCCAGGGGCTTTAGGGAGGGGGAAAAAAAACTGACCAACCTTCCAAATATCAGGAGTATAGCTAGGGTGACCAGACAGCAAGTGTGAAAAATCGGGATGAGGTGGGGGTGGGAGGGGTAATAGAAGCTTATATAAGAAAAAGACCCCAAAATTGGGACTATCCCTATAAAATCGGGACATCTGGTCACTCTAAGTACAGCTAAGTTTGTTGAGAGCTGGCAAGGCTCCAGTTGGGTGTGGAACCAATGTGGAGGCCCTGACACAGGGAAAGGTTTGGAGAGGTGAGGGTCACCACAGAGGGAGCAAGTTTGTGGTGGGATCACAAGAGACCAGATTCTGAGATGGGGGCATCACTTGAAGGGGGTAAGGTTTTTTTTAGGGGGGGGGGCAGGTTTTTGCAGAGTTTCATGTGGATCTTTAGGGGAGTTATGGAAAGTATTCTGTTTCTACGCTAGTCTCATGGGGGAGTTTGGGGGGTATTATGGAGGGTTTCATGGGGGTTGGGTTTGGGGTATAAAGAGGCCTCTCGCTTTTAAACGTTGCCCTCTAGGGCAGTGCTTCTCAAAGTGGTGGTCCACGGACCGGTGCCAGTCCGCCAGGGACGGCTCTAGGTTTTTTGCTGCCCCAAGCAAAAAAAAAAAAAATTTTGGCTGCCCCCCAACCCCAGCCCTGGGCTCACCTCCGGCACTCCCCTGCTGCCCCTGCCCTGGGTTCTCCCCCCCCCCCCATCTACCCACACCCCCTTTGGAAAAAAACCTTGCCGGTCCCCCACATCAGATAGCTTGCTAAGCTCTGCTCTAGCGTGTGTCTGCCGGCTCCTGCCTGCCTGGCCTCTGCGGGAGCGATACGGCCGGGCTGACACTAGGTGGCGCACAACCCGCAGCTCGTCCCCCCTCACTGCTATCTCTGATCACATGACGTGACTCACTGTCATGTGAGCCTACGGGCCGCTCAATATGGCGGGCTCCACGCTGGCGGCGGGGTGCGCGGCCCGGAGCTGGGGGAGCCGGCAGCGGCCTGTGGCTGTTGTCGCCGCTTCCTTGGCGCTGCTCAGCTGGCTCCGCACAGCGCACGGCGGCAGCGACGGGGGGTGAGTCTCTGGCCTCCCGGCTGGGCAGCTGGCGGCGCCTGTCCGGGCGGCGGATCCGGCCAGCCCGGGTGTCCAGGCTGGGGAGGGGACACACCCCCCCCGCTGGTAACCCCGGTCCAGTTTCTCCATCCCCCCCGTCACCCCTTTCCCCGCTAATAAACTCAGCCAATTTCCCCCTTCCCCCAAATCATCTACCCCCTCCCCCTGTAGTGCTCTCATGGGGCCAACGTAAAAGCAGTTTTCTGTTCCTGACCCGCACTCTCTGCATCCGCCCCCTTCTTCCGTGTCTAGTTCGTTCCCCTAAATAGTGCAGCAGGTTCTACCCAGAGGCGCGGGGTGTCTCGGCCGACCTGCGCCTTTCACACGGTCTAGGGAACGAACTTGGCTGTACTTAGTACTCGTTGAAAGTCCTGTCCCCGACGTGACATGCGCTTAGAGGGGAAATGAACTTTTAGCAGATCTTCCCTTGTCCAAACTGCTCCGTCCTGACTTTAGTGTAGGAGCAAAAATATAACATTCCCTGCTTGTGGAGCCACAGCATAAAGCAAGCAAGAGAGACAAAAAGCAAGCAAGAGAGACAAAAAAAGCCATTGAAGAGAAAGTTTCCTGGAAATGAGCCTATGACTATTATAGTCTAGAAGCTAAGTACCCTACTTTGTTGTTTGTCCACTCTAGGAAAGAGAGAACATAGCAAGAAAGAACGATTTGAGTGTTTTAGCTTTTATAGTCATGCCAATAGTTGATTACTACCTAGCCTCCTTTCAGAAATGATGTCAACCAAATTATGCCTCATATACGTTGGTGACAAACCTGGACTAGTGCAACAGTTGAATACCTACAGCTAGCACAACTATTCTATAAGCATAGACCAGGCTTTGGGGAGTCTGAGGAAAACAGTGAGCTCTGTATGTCTCATCCCATAATTCCTTTATATTATATTTTTTCTAAGGGCATGTCTACACTTAAAATGCTGCATGAGTGAGCTGCAATTCCATCAGCATAGTGAATCTACCTCCGAGAGGCAGTAGCTATGTTGGCGGGAAAAGGTCTCCTGATGACATAAGTGCTACCTATGCGGGCATAGGGTGGTAGAACTAAGTCGTTAGAGATGTAGATTTTACACACTGCTGATTATGCCAATAAAGGTCTGTAGTGTAGACCAGATCTAATTGTCTTGGGTATTCAAGACAGGATTTCCTTATATCAGTTACCTAATATTTCAGAGTTAATTTCCACTGTACAACTCTCCTTGTAATGTCTTTTTTAATATAGTTACTGACTGATATTCATATGCAATAACCTCAGAAAACTATAAGGTGTGTTTTTGGCACATATTATTCCCTTTTATCTCATGCTAAAGGCAACATAAAGTAACAACCTATTTACTAACCTTGAGTAAACAATTTGGAAACCAGTTTCAGTGGTTTCCATCCATCAAAGCAAGTGGAATATAAGAGACTGTTTAAAATAGAAAAAAAGTTGCATCACAGCCCCCTTCTGAGTTCAGCAAATCCTTTTATCCTGGGCATCTCCCACATTACCTATTCTTTCCCCTTCACACCCAGCCCCCCGCTCATCTTGTCAACAATGCTTTATCTAAGCTCTTTAAGAAAACTCCCATTGTTGCACCAACAGCTGTAATTGAACCCCTACAGATATTTTTGCCACTGTGACATCTAGGCCTGCTCTGATCATTTATGTGATGCATAGTTAAAAAATGCCTGCCCCCTGCCTATGCCATCACTCCCACTGCTGGTAGTGCAATAGTGACAGCAGAACAGTACTAGTTTCCCTATCAGATAGAAGCTTAGGGATTTGAGACATGGGTTCCATTCACTGCTCTGCCATATACTTTCTGTGTGACCTTGGACAAGGCACTTAATCTTGTCTATACTTCAGAAGTTTTACTATCGTAACTATGTTGGTTTAAAAGGAAAAAAAAAATCACCCCCCTAACCAGCATAGTTATGCCAGCAAAGCCCTAGTGTAGATGTAGTATCGCTTAGTTCACTTAGCTGAATTGGAATAAGCTGTACCAATATACCACCATAGATGCATGGATTGGAGGTGGGGAGAGGACAGAGTTGCCACTTTAACTATGCCAGCAAAGTTAAAAGCGGCAGAAGTTTTAAGTGTAGACAAGGCCTTAGTGTCTCTGGATTTGTCTACCTAGGCTGCAGGAGCGAGTGTCCCAGCTCAGGTCAATAGACTTGGGTTTGCCTTGGTGCTCTAAGAATAGTTGTACAAACAGCGCTTTGAAGTTGTGACTCAGGCTGGAGCTCAGGCTTTGAAGCCTGCTCCCTCCTTAGGCTTCAGAGTCTGAACTGCAACTTCAAGCTACTGGCTATATGCTTATTTTTAGAGCGCCAGCATGAGCCCCACAAGGCCAAGTCTATTAACCCGGGCTGGGAGGCTTGCTGCCACAGCCTTTGTAGATGTAGCTCTGTGCCTCGGTTCTATCTGTAAGATGAGGATAGTAGCACTTCCCATGCAGGGATGTTGTGGGGCTAAACACATTAAAAAGACTGAGGTGCTCAGAGGGCCCTGTAAGTAGCTTAGACAGACAGACGGAAAACAGACTAGCTGACTGAATGAGAACTAGATTTTATAATCTCACCCATCTCTTCATTTCAGGGGTTCATTAAATGACGACTTGTTATTGCCATATCCTCCGTCCTACTACGGTCCTCGTCACCATCACAGGTACGTCAGAGACTGTCAAGCTGTCGTGCATGGCAATGTAACTCATGAAACTTGGCCCAGCGACACTAGCACCAAACTTCCTGTGACTACGACAAAAGGATTCGTGTCTTACTTCCCGCCAGAAGGCGAGACACAAAGGGAAGTCTATGGCCACTTTACTTTTGTGAACAACCCCCTGAGAACCTTCTCTGTGTTAGAGCCTGGCGGCTTGGGAGGTTGCAATTCAAGCCGTCAGGCCACTGTGATAGAAACTGCAAGACGTGGCAAGTGCCTAGTGGCCCAAAATGGTGGCTACTTTGACATGGTCACCGGAGAATGCCTCGGGAACATTGTGAGCAATGGAAGGCTGGTGAGAAATGCCAGAGGCATGCAGAATGCGCAGTTTGGGATCAGGAAGGATGGCACCATGGTGTTTGGGTAAGGATCTGGGCACTTTTCTGTGCCATTTTCTTCTCCCGAAAGGCTTAGTAATAAACATTAAGGCAGAAAGTGCCCCCCTAGGAATTGGCTTCTGGACCTTCCCCTACTATTAACAATTTTTAATCCCGTACGTTATAGAACGTCTCCTTATTGAAAGGAAGCACTGGCAGTGTGATCTATCAGAGCAGCTTCGTAGAAAGGCCGGATATTTTTCCAGGGCTGGATGCAGCTTATCAAGATCAATACTAGGGCTTCATGTATTCACCTAGCAGCTTCATTTTTTTTTTTAAATTACTTTTACATTGTTGGAAGGACAAAAGGGATATGAAAGTTTTGTGGAAATAGTTGTTTCCCTGGAATAATACCATGCAGATAAAGGATCACATTTACAGACTGTTCCAAACAGCCTTCATTTTTGCATGTGCAATTTCTGTACTATGTGTTGCATAGGCAACTGATTAGGCATACGCCTATAGAACCAGTTTCTCCTCTGTCTGTAATGGACTCTGTACACAGAAGTTGTGTGACTATCACTTTTACATACAATTAATTGTAGAGAAACAGAGCCCATCTATTAAAAAAAAAAGTGGTGCATGCCTAGGTACTATGAAGACTTTCCCAATCTTGCACTGGTTCATTTAAACCTGGAACGCCATGTACACTATGGTCTATTGAAGAGTAAGATTTATCTTTTTAATTCAGGGCTTTGTAGTTCAGTTGGGCATTTCCCCAAAATATCTGCTCTAGTTTGGAAAGGTTCTCTGGCCTGTAATATACAACAGGTCAGGCTAGATGATCACAATGGATCCTTCTGACCTTAGAATCTGAATCTGTGAATCACTAGCCTTGGAGCCAGTCACTCATCATTTCTACATCTGGCTCTGCTCCAGACTCCCCTTTCTGACCTTGGGCAGGTCCCTTTGGTGCTGAATACCCACAGTTTGTTAATTTCTTCTATGCTTGTGAGTGCTTGGTACCTCAGGAAATCAGACCCTCAGCTTGCCAGTGCCTCAGTTTCTCACCAATCAAAAGGAGATAATGCCGACCTTCCAGGAGAGTGATGAGAATCAGTGTCTGTAAATATCGTGTATTAAAACGTACAAATTAGACATTCCCTCTTCAGAAATATATTGAATATTGCAGATTTTCAAGTACATGGTACATTATATCCAGCACAGTTAGTAAAGGGTAGTAAAGTATTCTTCCAAAATAAACTTAAGACGCTTTCTGCGTTCCCTGGGCCAGATGGGATGCATTTGACATGAATTGTCAAGGGTTTTCTCACAATGCCATGAGAGCCATTCCAATGCTAAATACGCTCACCTTTAATCACGCTTGTATTCATGATGCTTTGTTTTTTCAGTGAATGTTTGTGTGAATAAGAACTCATATGGATGGCCACGCCCACTAGCTGGCCTGGAGGTTGTAGCCAGGAATGCCTTTTGCAGCATTAGCTCTGCTTCCAAGAATGTTGGTTTGGGTTTTTGTTAAGGCTCCTTCCCATAATGCAGTGCAGGATCTGTCCACACAGCCTTAGGAGTCCTGGGACTGATTCCATGCCTTGCAAAACCCATCTCACCCAGGCCAATGTGGATTCTCTACTCATTTTCACTGCCAGGATAACCTTAAACTATTTAGGCTCTTTTAAACCTGGAGCTGCTGTTGTACAAGATTTAACACATTGCTAGTGGAGACAGGGCCCGAGGCTCTGCCTGTGCTTGAAAATTGACATGTTTCTGCCTGCGGGGATGGTTCTGTCTAGAGTAAGGTGTTTTGCCATAATCTCCCTACCACTGCTCCTCTGGTTCAGCTCTCCTGGCGGTATCAATGGCAGGAGCTCTAGCATACACAAGGGGCTGGTGGTCACCTGGGTATTACCCAGCGTGTTGTATAGATTTGCTGCCAGCAAGGTTCAGTCCATTGCTTCTGAAACAGTGCAGAACATAGCTTGAGCTACACATATGATCACATTTTTTTCCAGAACTAGCTGAGCTGCCTGTCGTCAGCAGTAAATGGATTTCCTAATGTAGACAAGGCAAGAGTTTGGCATCACTAAAGGTTTTTGGACACCTTGATGAGCCACCTCACTCCTCTTGTCTCTCTCCCAGGTACCTGTCGGAGGAGGATGTTTTGGATCAAGTCAACCCATTTGTGCAGCTGGTAAGTGGCGTAGTCTGGCTGCTGAGAGATGGAGAAGTGTATGTCGCTGAGAGTAAGACAGCGGAGTGTGACAAGACTCAAACCACAGGTAAAGATCCTAAGCTACTGCCTCCAATCTGCTGATGAGCTGCCTTGTGAGGAGGTTGTAAATGGGCATCTTGGTTTCAGAACTATAGATTGTGTCTGCACTGGTACATGCCACCCTCATTGTTGGCCATGGGTGCATCTGCAAACAGTTGTGCATCTGCAAGTGTAGACAGAGCTAAACTTTCCCATACTGCTTTGAGAGGATCAGATGGGGGGTATAGCATGTGCTACTTTGTAATGGAACCAGAATCATTAACATTTCTCCCTGTTGCTACTACCAGCACAGCTGGTGACAGCGGTGGGCTATCTGCTGCCATTTTAGACACCAAGCCACCTAACCCTGCTCAGAATAGGCCTAGACAGCATAATGGTTAACGTGCCAGTGGTTGCTGGTGCCGCATCTACACTAGCATTACCACCAGTGCTGCAGGTAGGGGAGCTGAAAATAAGCCTCACTCGGAGAAGGAGAGTTATTTTGTCTGGGTTGTGAGGCAAAGCACCCCAGTGCCCATGCCAATCTAGTAATATGTAGGAGTGGGAGGATTAACAGGTCACGCCCATAAGCTGATGTTCAGCCAGTATCTGGACACTATCTTTTCCTATACCCCCCACCAATCACCCTCAGTAGCTGCTGTAACAAGATACAACAGTTGGAGCTCTCCCCTGGAAGTTTGAGAGAGCGGGGAGCAGCCGCCTGGACTGTGAACTCTGGAGTAGAGACTGTGTCTTCCAGATCCACATCCGTTGGGCCCTGATCCTGATTAGAGGTTTTGAGTGCTAGAAATAATAATATCCAGTTAGTCCTTGGCCTGAGGGTGCCAGCAAGGGGCCCTATTTTAGTGTGAATTCTTCTCCATGGAGAACTAGATTGAAGTCAGAAACTCATTTCACAAGAGCAGTCACCATCAACCTGGGCTGCAGCTTAACCTGTGACTCAGAGGTGAAGGGCTCCATATTCCATTCCCAATCTCCTCAAGCCAGCCAGTCTCTTGTAACAAGAGTGGTTATGGAAATTTTCATACCTAATTCCTATGTGAGGTTAGATGGGGAAGGTTGGAGTTAAGTTAGTAATTAATGCTCAGTCTTCTCTAGCTAGAGGAGTCTGTAAAGTCAGCTCTTTCACCTGCCTGTGAATTATCTTTTTTCCCATGCAGGGTCCTTTGACAAGTTCATCAATGTGATATCTGCCAGGACAGCAGTGGGACATGACAGGCTCGGGCGACTGATCTTGGTTCATATGGATGGACAGACTGATGTGAGGGGGTAAGGCTGAGGACTCGTTCTTTAATAAACTCATGGGGCAGGCAAAGTATCAAAAGGGATTGATCTGGCATCACTGCCAGTACTGAGAACAGCATCAGATCCCATGTTCAGTAAAGTCAGGTGTAAGTTTTAGGCACCGTATAAAAGTTTGTGGTGATAAAGAGGCAGAGTCGGGCACTCTGAGTTAATGAGAGAACAACCCTGCAGGGCTCCATTACTGCTAGCAGGGCCCTGTTTAACCAGTTGGGCTTCTGATATCCCACTCTCCCTTCTAAATCCACTACTGCAGACAGAGAAGAACTGATGCTGGATCTTTCTGCTAAAATGATCTCAAGTGAAATTACGTGTTGGCACTGATGTTGCCATCATTAGGCTTCAGATTGTAGGTTTCATTGTGATGAATAAGGATAATTTTCTCCTTTCTCAGCAGTGGTGAGCGAGATACTGCTGTCATGGACATTCATGATAATTTTGCTGTTCATTGCAATGGGAACAGATTGGACCTATTGTTTTCAGTTGTTTGCAGAGCTATCCAGACAGTGCTGCATTTGCATGATTCCCCCGCACCTCAGTTAAAAGGGTTAGAAGTGTAACTTTTTAAAATGGAAGCTTACTGTCCTGGAAGCTAGATGTATGATGCATGTCCTGGTCTATAACTTCCTTCTCCCTCTGGCACTCTTGAGTAAAACCTGAGAGAATTTAAAGGTATTGGAGCCAATCAGCCATGGTGTAACTCTCTGGCTTAAAGAGAACTACACTGGGCTAAATTAGAAACAATAAACGGATGCTGCCAACTTGAAATGGAGTCAGTTTAAGACTACAGTGCTTAATTTGAAAAAGATTTGGGGGTCGTGGTGGATAATCAGCTGCACATGAACTCCCAGTGTGACTGTGGCCTAAAGAGCTAATGAAATCCTGCTATGTATAAACAAGGGACTCTTGAGTAGGGGTAGAGAGGTCATTTTACCTCTGTATTTGGCACTGGTGCAGCTGCTGCTGGAATACTGCATCCCGTTCTGGTGCCCACAGTTCAAGAATGATGTTGACAAATTAGAGGGGGTTCAGAGAAGAGCCATGAGAATGATTAAAGGATTAGAAACCTGCCTTATCCTGACCCAAAGAGCTCGGTCTATTGAGTTTAACAAAGAGAAGGTTAAGGGATGACTTGATCACATAGTCTGTATCTACACAGGGAACAAATATTTAGTAATGGGCTCTTCAGTCTAGCTCAGAAAGGTAGAACACAATCCAATGGCTGGAAACTGAAGCTAGACAAATTGAGACTGGAAATAAAGGCATAATTTTTTAACTGAGAGAGTAATTAACCATTGGAACAATTTACCAGGTTGTGGTGGATTCTCCATCACTGACTATTTTTAAATCAAGATTGGATGTTGTTCGAAGAGAGGCTCTAGGAATTATTGTGGAGAAGTTCTCTGGCCTGTGATATACAGATCAGAGGTTCTCAAACTGGGGGGCATGGAATGTATTCTAGGGGGTAAGACATGAGAAGCTTAGGGGGAGGGGGGAAGACAGACACTTACTGTGTGCACTTTACCCACAGCAATGAATAACTAGCAAAGCTGATTACTCCAGCCATATCAGGTCCTCAGATGGCGCTGTGCATTTTGACGGATTTCTGTTAAGCTTGCATAGCATTATACAAAGTCATTGCCATCCTTGTTTGCTACGAGCCGCTGTGCACATTTAACTGTAAGCATGGACCACAATCAGTTTTGCTTTTGCTCTTTTTACATTGGAGCGTTTGCGCATTCAGAAAAAAAAAACAACTCAAGTGAAAAACAGAGAAGCCAAAACCGATTCAAGGGAAGCACCACATATATTGGTAGATGTACTTGTGTGGTGGACACGTATATGACTACAGATACGAAGGGGGGCGCGATCAAATAAGTTTGAGAACCACTAGACTAGATGATCACAGAGGTGCCTCCTGGTCCTGGACTCTGAATTTCAGGCCCGGCACCTGCTGCCAGCTTTCCCTGCCGGTGTTTGAAACCTTTTCCAATAGTCAACTATGTCTTTTCCCTGTGAGGGACCCATCCAAGCAACAGGGGAAATGGCCAACTAGACAGGAGGAAAATTAATTTGACTCTCCCCACAGTGCTGCCACGTTCGTGAAGTAGAACTGGAGGGGGAAACTTTTCTCAGCTCTTTCAGGGATAGTCCTCTCAGATTTACAACTAGGAGGGGTAACATCTTTTAGACAGAGGCATGATTTATGTGGACTCTGTCCCTTTTCAGGTTCTTCTGATAGACAGAAGAACCAGCTTCCATGCTGCATGAGCGCTCGTCTGCACCAGTAGAGCTGCATTAAGTAAGAACCGCTAGCCTCACCCCAGGGTGTACAATTGACGCGCACCGAGGGTCTGAGCTCAGTTTTGAATTCTTTCCATTGGTGGAGCTCTCCCAGGCTGGAGTTTTCCATTGTCATAGCTACCATAGTGCAAAAATCCAAGGGTAACCATTTCACTCCTGTGTTTCCAGGGCCACAGCTGTGAGTAGGCTTGGCAGGATTCAATTTTTTTGGTAAATGTCAGTAAACATCTATTCCACCATAGACACAACCTGACAAAAGTATTTCTATTGACCATCAAAGTTTCCAGATAGGCAAAGTAGGGAAATGTTGCTTGAGATGTTATTAGAGTTGGATTTAGGGATCTTTACTCTGTATATTTTGACATGTGATGTTGACAGTTTGTGTCAATGGTTATAAAGCTTTAACTTTTTGAAGCCTAACATCTGCTGTCATTAAATCATTGTTGCCTGACCCTTCTCCCCCATAGTTTTACACAACTGTGAAAATAGACAAAAAAAATTAAAAATGCTTAAGAATAAACATAGATATTATCCATCCAAATTATATTAAAAAAAAACCAAATTCTGCCAAGCCTATATATCAGTTATATCCACCGGCCACCAGCAGAAATGTTTGCTTCATCTGTAAGAAGACTGTCCGAAATCTAAACAGATTTTAGACTCTATGAGAACCTTCAAGAAGTGGTGCTGAATAAACCCAGTTCAAGAATTCAGAGTCCCTCCAGATGATCCGTGAGCCTGCTATACTTTGCCCCAGAGATGGCTCCTGCATCCCTGGGTGCTAAACTGCAAAAACTGGTTTTTGTTTTGCAGCCTCAATCTCTGGGAAATGGCCAACTTCCTAAAGCAGCAAGGTGTCGTGAATGCTATCAATCTGGATGGTGGAGGTTCAGCCACTCTGGTTTTAAATGGAACCCTAGCGAGTTACCCATCGGATCACTGGTAGGCGCTGGATGGTGAAAAACATGGGGACACCTCAGCTTCCCAGTTCGTTGCCTGAGGAGCTCTCCTCTACATAGACAAGATCTCTGTGGGAACCACTCCAGAGTCACAGGGCTAAACTCAGGCCTGGCGAGAGTGGGTTGGATTCCCACTGACTTTCCTGTGAAATGCACCTGCTTCTTCCGGGAACCAATCTGGTCCTTCATGCTGATCTGTGTGTATGGAAGGATGAGGGAAACTGTATTGCTTTCTGACCTGCCTGGAACGTCACAGAAATAACTTGATGTCTTGGTGCAAAGTACCAGTCCAGACATCAGTCATGAGATAGCTAGACTAGTAAGAGTTATGAATCCCAGCAGATTCCACCCCCTTCCTCTCTTTCCGAGGCAGAAGAGTTGAGTAGCAAGCAAGAGTCAATATTTTTCAGAGACCTTATCTGCTCTGCCAGGCTATAAAGGGTCCCATTAGTCCTTGGAAGAGTGGGTAATGGGCCTAGACTAAAGTGCTCCATCCCCTTTTGCACAATGTGCTAGCTGGCTACCTAGCAGCTGTCATCCACCCCAGAGGTGGCTGTATTTTGATGGTGGCTCTCTGGGAAATGTCTTGGGCTTTTTCAGGCAGAAGTGCACTGTGTAACTATGATAATTGTTGTTTTAAATTAGCATACTCAAGGTCTACTTCTCACCTTGTACCTAAGAGGGAATAATCAGAATTTGAAGCATTAGGAGTTTGCACAGGAAAAGTGTGTGACAGTTTTTCTTTGAGTGAGTGACTAATGGGATTTGGCGTGATTACCTAATTTTCCCAAGTGCTCTGGTATTACACAATCTTCACCATCATCAGGCTGCTAGCAGAGCTATCAAATGGGGCTGTGACTGAAATGGGGATCAAATATGAAGCGGCTGGCAGCTGATCGACAGCTCCAAGCACTTTACTAATGTGCCAGCTGATCCAAAAATCAGCAGAGTCCTGGGTGTGTTTCCCTGTTGGAGGACTTAGTGATCCTGGCTTTCAGTTTTTGCCAGTATCTGCACAGCTCACCCCTCCTCCACTCATGCCATAGGGCTATAGGAACAGAGAAGCTTTCACACCCCAACCATCTGCTCATGGGAACTGCCTTTTGTCCTCAGCAAGTCCGACGCCATGTGGCGTTGCCCTCGGAGCGTCTCGACAGTCATGTGTATCCATGAGCCTGCTTGCGAGCCTCCAGACTGCAGCGGGCATGGGCACTGCGTGCTGGGAGAGTGCCAGTGCACTGGGGACTTCTGGAGAGGACCAGATTGCAGCGTCCTGGACTGCGGGCCTTCCAACTGCAGCCAGCATGGCATCTGCACTGAGTGTAAGCCACCACTATTTACAAAGTGAGCCCATTGCAACGGGGGGGTGGGTGTGTTACTAGTGGTACACACTAGTATGTCGTCATTACCAGCTAGGGGGGCAATGGGTAGGGAGGGAGGTGTAGCTATTGTGGGTGTTGGGTCTGTAGAGATTAGCCAGGTAGTGGTGCTAACATTTATAGGTCATATCTGCCACCTTGTCAGAGTAGGGGAACCTCTCCCATCTAGCACCACACAGTAACAAGGCTGAGCTCCTAGCAGTCCGAGAGAGGTTCTGGACCACTGAAGAGAGAGCCTCTTGTGAACATCTCCCCTCCCAGGGCTCCTCCACATCCTTGTATCCCTGCAGGAACTGCAGAGCTTGTTACATGATGAAACAGCAGGGCAGTCACCTCCCTGGATTACTCCTGCCTTGCTGAAATACCACACTGGAGCCTTTCTACTTAAGGGTCACCAGTGACTTCCATTCTAATGATCCTGAGTGATTCCTCCCACAAGCTCCCAGCACAACCATCAGAAACCCCTGCAGAAAAAGTACCTTTTGATTGACTGCAGTCCTCTCAAGAACATGGCTTGCTCCAGCCCGCCCCAGTCACTTGTGCTCTGCATACAGAAAGTGCCTCCAGTATCAAGCATCTGTGCTCTGCTGAGAACTGAAGTCTTCTTCCCTAGAGAAGAGAAGAGAGCTGCTCTTACTCCAGGCTCTGCTGAAAGCCAAGCCTTTTATAGCAGTAGCTGCAAATGAGCCCAGCTGGTCCACTCCCTGGCTGTCTGGAGGGGAGTGTGTGTTAACCCTTGTCTTGATTTCCAGGTGCATGTTCTAAGTGGGGGCATTGGTGTCTCAAGCAGCTCATGGTCTCTCTGCTGGTCTCAGCTTCAGTGCCTGATTTGTGTTTCCTTCTTCGTAGCTGGGTGCCTCTGTGATGCTGGCTGGATAGGCAGCAATTGCAGTGAAGGTAACTCCAATTTGTATTGTAATTTTATTCTTTATGACTATGGAGGGGACCGCATCGTTATAGGGCGCTGTCTGCCTGACGCCTGCAGCAGTGGGGAAACGTGGTTCTATTGACCCTATCTAACATCCACACTGTTCTGTAAGGGCGAGCCACCAAAGAGACAACAGGGTGTGTGGTCCTTTTTCTGTTGCACCTTTAGGGTACATAGTGGCCTGCAATGGGTTTGCTACATTTTTTCCCCTGTTAGACACAGCCAGGATTTCCAAGCTGTGGTTCCTGGTCAGCTGGGTCTGAGAACTGCAGATTGCGAGCTTCCTGCCTTCTTAAATGCAGGGTGGGAAGTGTGGATTCAGCCTCTAAACCAGGATAAGGTCTCCTCAAGTGTTGTAGTTAAATAAGTTTTAAGTAATGTGAAGAAATTACTGCCCCTCTCAGGTTTCACCTCCTTAATAATGATGTCACCACCCTCCTGGCTCTCCAGCCCTCCTGAGAGTTCCCTGGGGTACAGCATTAGAGCAGCAATGGGGAAGGGAACGTGGGTGAGAGCTGATGGGTCTGGGATGGACACATGATCAGAAGTGCCGGGGGGGGGGGGGGGGTGTGTTGTTTTTAAAATGCCTTTTATTAAACAGCCCAACCCAGCATAATCACCCAGTTAGCAGTGTCTCTGTGGCCTCACCATGAGCAGCACACCTGGCTCGGGCATTGGAGCCACAGGTGCTCAAATCATCAGTGGGAGCTGAGGAGATCTGTGACTTCAGCAGGCACCAGTTAACTCAAGTGCCTTCGAGAGCCCTTGGGAAGTCTTTGCCCCTGCCCAGGCCTGGGGATAGTCCCTGAACTGCAGGGCCCCTCAGCTTTCTTGAAGGCCCCTCCCATATCCACAAGGTTCTCAGCTGTTATCCTCTGACAGAGCTAGCCTGTGGTGAGCACAGGGGTTGAGGAGGCTTGTCCAGCACCAGCTGGGGATTCCTCACTGGAATCGGATGCCCATTAAAGGGGAGGAGGGAAACAGCTACAGCAAGGTATCAAGTATCAGAGGGGTAGCCATGTTAGTCTGGATCTATAAAAGCAGCAGAGAGTCCTGTGGCACCTTATAGACTAACACACATATTAGAGGATGAGCTTTCATGGGTGAATACCCACTTCGTCGGATGCATGTATTCACCCATGAAAGCTCATGCTCCAATATGTCTGTTAGTCTATAAGGTGCCACAGGATTCTTTGCTTATTTTACAGCAAGGTAGGAGTCCTGTCCAACCTCTTCATCTGCTCTGATGGCACTCCTTTCCCTGGGCACTTAATCAGAGGCATAAAGAGCAGAGTCATCCCCCGTTTTATCCTTAATGTGAGCCCCCTGCAAATGGATCTCTTCCTTCTCCTGGCATGCCCTGCTCCCAGCTGAGGCAGGTTCGCTCCACTCTGGCACAGGGCATGTGTCTGGTTTTAATTCACTTTGCCAGTTGCTTAGCAGCCGATTGGCTTGTAGTTGGTGCTGTGGTGTCCCGTCCCTGTGTAATGAACACACAGTGAATAGGGAGAGTGGTGGGGAAGGGGTGCTAACTTGCTGATATGGAGAATTCTAGCTGTTCTCGGCATGGCCAATAAGAGAACCCTGATGAGTTTGTGCTTGCCTGCAGCATGTGCTAGCGGCTCCTATGGGGATGGCTGCACCCAGAAATGCCTCTGTCAGAACGGTGGAGCATGTGACCCTGTGCATGGATCCTGCACCTGCCCGGCTGGATACCAAGGAGCCATCTGTCAGCAAGGTGACATCTCTTCCCAGTAGTGCTTTGTGCGTATGAAGAGTTTAAATGTCCTGTATGGAGCAACCCTGTGTTCAGACTAAGGAAGACATGAGCTTTGCCCCACAGGGCTCAGTCAAGCCCAGGTAGAGGCTCTCCATTTGGGTCATGTTAATGCAGAAAGGTCAGGCTTACAGCTGTGCTAGGGGGCTGCCTTTTACCTACAAAATGCAGTTTAAAAACATAACGCTTTATTTTGTAACTGGAAGCGACTGGCTCTTTCCCTGTGTGCTTTCAAAACCAGGTGAACTCTCACCTACTTCACAGCTGGCCTGACAAATGGACCACCTTTCAGCCAGAAAGCTGTAAATCTGGCAAAGCCAAAGGCAGCTGACTGTGACCTCTTAATTCTGGGTGTCGTGCCGCGCATGTACCTAGTGTGAGTCAATGAGTGTTGAAAGTCTGACCTTTGCACTCTCCCTTTAATGGCTGATTTGCCTCTAGCTCTTATTTCTTAGCTTGTGTAACTGCACCTGCTCTTATTAAAACATCTAATGCTGGTGTGAATCTTACTTTCTGCCTCAAGATCCTGCTGCAGGGAGTTGCACAGATTAATTACACTGTGCTCTTTTAATTTTTGTCACTTCGTTCTCATAAAACGCTTGTCCTTCCAAACTAAATCGTGGCCTCTAAATCATTCCCTAGGTGCTCAGATGCTATGGGGAGGGAGACTAGACAAGTTCGAGAAAATACCCTGGGGAAATAATGCTCGTTTAAACGTTTCTGAACAATTACTATACGTGCAATGGCTTTAGTGGGACATGCGTGGCTGAGGTAACGTGCCTTGTGCTGATGTGGAAATCCCAGCCTACAGGGAGTATACCCTGCTTTCTTTGTAATCAATCGACCTTAATTCCTTAGAGTGCCCCATAGGCTGGTATGGGCCAAACTGCCAGCAGCTCTGTGACTGCGAGCATGGCTGTCCTTGTGACCAGGAGACAGGCAGCTGTAATATCACCTATGAGGACAGCCTGCAGGACAAGTTATCCAGAGGTATGTCCCGTGCTGCCTCTTTGCGTGGTTCTCTTTGGCTACACGGCGCAGCAGCTTTACCGTGTGACACTGATGTGACCATAGAGACCAAAGCTTGTCTCACTTGTCATTAGCTCCGCAGAGCTATGAGCTAAGCTGCCGCCACCTTGGCTAGCTAATGCTTTCCCCGGCACTTTGCTTGGGCTTGTTTGGTGTGAGGCAGTTCTACCCCACCCATGCCTGTTTCCTTCACCTGTTGTCATCTTGCTTTCTAGCTGGCCACTGTCTGGCTTTCTACATGCTTCAGGAAGAGAGTGACAAGAAACCCCTTCTCACAGAGTAAGTGTGCAGTGTTTGGTTATATATGAACAAATGATAGAGCAGCATCTGCCCACCGCCAGTTAGCCTTTTGTGGAGAGGATGGCCATGGAGTATGAAAAGCTCCTGCTTCATTGTATATAATACATGTGCTTGCCCCGGAATCTCTGTACTTTGCTCATCAGGCTTCTGGTTAAGAATCAAATTCACAGGAGGGAGCTGCCCCTAGGCTGCGGAGTGTGTCTAAGCTGGCTTTGAAAGCCAGCCTCAAGTTGTGGGGCTACAAGCAAGAGCTATGGCCCTGCTGCTCTGGCACAAGACTAGAGGGGATGGTCAGGGCAACCAGTGCTTAACAGCGGTCATGGGAGAGCCAGGGTGTGCCCTATCCTCCCTCCTCTCACATACTGTCCAGGCACCAGCCAGCCTGTAAATAATAATCAGGGAGGCCCCTGGCTTTGGGGAGGGAGATGAATAATGATCCATCTTCACTTTGGCTAAGCTCTTGGGGGTAGATTGTTAATGACCTCTGTAACTGTAAGACAAGAGCTTTGTTCTCTGGCCTAGCTGAAGCAGGGTTTGCACCATAGGGGATTGGTGGAGAAAGGTCTCGGCTGTTGCAATATGCTGCAGCATTTAGTGCAATATTGGATTGCAAGTCCTCCAGCCCCACTAGCTCTGAACTGCAAGTAACTTGTGTAGGGAAGTAGAGCTCCATGCACACAGTATCCAAAGGAAGCAAACAGCCATTGTAAACAGTGGATTAAATGCCCTTAGCCTACTTTTTGCCCTGTGTTGCACTTGATTTCCAGCTTCTGGGCACATTAATTTTGATTCTAGAATTGCAGACCATCCAGGTGCAGCAGCATTGTCTGGTGTTTGTATTACTGATGAGGAGAGACTAGACCAGCTGCACTGCTAATGATGGGCCTCCACATTTAAAGCCATTCACTTACTTTTACTGCAGGGGGCCACAACTAACCCTATGTTCTGGTTCCTGCTAGTGAAATGAGAGAACCACTTCAAGTACCCTCTGTTCTGCTTTTGTTATGAATAAGGTTAAGATTTTGTCACAGGTATTTTTAGTAAAAGCCACAGTCAGTACACAATAAATCACAGAAGCACAGGGCTGGCTGCCTGAGCCCCACCCCCGTAGAGGTTGAAGTCCTGGAGGTCACCTAAAATCACAGAATCCATGACCTTCCTGATCTCTGGGACCAGCTCATAGCCTTAGTTATAAAACAAATTGAGCACTCCTGTACTTGCTGAAAACAGTGGGGCCAGCAGCCATTCATTCATCTTTCTTCTGTGCCCCAATCATTTCACACAGCAGAACATGCTTTTCACTAAGCTCCCCCTTTCTGTCTGCCACAGTCAGAGCTATTGGTGGAAGAGAGAGCCTAAAGGTCAGTGTTAAAGGAAGAGGCCAGCCACTCTGAGGGGCTAAAAGCACCCACTTAAGCCACTGTGAGAAGCAAGACCTTAGGCTGCAGCAGTGGTGCAGCCAGCCAGGAGCCACATTCCTGAAATCTGCTGCATAGTTACAGATGTACTAAAACATATAGTGCTGCATTTCTGAGAGTGGGTTATTCTTTCCTCTCTCACAGGAGAACCTGGATCTGCTTCACCTCAGTCTTGGGGCTGCTGCTTTTGATCAGTGTGGTAGGAAACCTGAGGCTAGTTCTCAGGAGCCGGGCAGCAGAGCGCTGTGAACATGGTGACTACATGTACCATCCACTGAAGGAGATGAATGGAGAAGCCAGTCATACATGCCCTTCTGCCTCTTTGGATCAGTACCAGACAGAAGACACTCAAGATCAAAGCCAGACAGAGACTGAAGCACTCATTTAACTTTACAGGTGAGGAAAGACTTGAGAGATTCTCCCCAGCTGTGGTACTGGCTTTCAGCACCGAGGACCTACCAAGGGCTGCTTCGTCCTGGAATGAGAAGCTAGTAACTTGCACAGAACAGCAGCAAGAAGGGGCACAAGGTTGTATTCACAAAACATATGACTATGGGCTCAACCCAGCAGCTGCCTCTGTTCTTGCCACTCCTCAATCAGAAGTCTCTCAGTTCCCTTCATGGGCCTGGTGCTCAGGAGAGAGAGGGGACATGGGAAGCCCTGTGCAACAGCAGCAACTGCTGCTCTACCATGGAGAATAGGGGCCTGTAATAACTGTGAGGGTTGGTCAGTATTCACTGCATTAGTTGCACGTGGATAAGGAATTCCCTGCCCAGCAAACTGAGCCTGATTAACTAATGACAATGAGAAAAAAACTAAAGAAAGGTCAGTGGAAGTGCAACATGCAGTAGCACACGGCTTCTCTCGCTTTGGGCCAGTTCTCCCACCGCGGCACATTCCATAGTTGAGCAGTGTGGCTAGAACATGGTCACATCTGGCTTGTTTCACTGAAGCTATGTTTCTTGCAATTTGGGCTGGAAGGCATTTCTTTAACTAGGGGTAGAACTTGTCTGCCACAAGCTGGTTGTTCTGGTTGGCTGCCATAGTGAGGGATGTATTATGTTTTTGATAGGGTCATAAACAGTGTCACGTGAAAAGCCTTTTATGTCAGCTCCCAAAAGTCTCACTCCTTCAGGGCATGTAACTCCCCCTCTTCACTGTAAAGGGGGCAGGTTGTTGCACTGTGACCAGAGCTGACACTGCTCTGGGGATTTTAAGTGATTCTGCTCCCCTCATTAAAAAAGGTCAGTTTAGCTGGGCTCATTCTCTGAACCTGGTCCTGTGCTGTCCCTGGGGCAGCAAAGAGTAACTCACCTCGAAGGAAAAGCCTCAAGGCAACAGCACACGCAGGCTACATCAAGGTAGAACACTTGAGTTAAATCGTATGCTAATTGTACCAGGGGTGGCATCTAACTTCTTTATTCCCAACCATGTTCCAACATGGTAGGTGCTGAAGGCTTCAGTCACTGCTGTAAAAATTGCATTTGCCCTCTGAGTGCAGAAAGTTGCTTAATAGAGAGGACTGAGGTTCAGTAGATTTTAAAGTTGTCAAAGCTAGTAAACCTATTGGGTGGAGGTTGATGATTTTTCTTGGCCAATGAGTCATTGTAGACTAAAAGGGCTTTTTAGAAACATGTTCATTGAGGTAAGTAATTAGCCTCCAATGTGCCACTGACTGCTCCAAGGTGGGTTTAAAGCACCTTGAATATGCACTTAGATCTTTTTTACTGTGAGTCTCCACATAAACAGAGCTCGTGGAGTTTTTATGCTATATTTGAAGAGTCAGATCAGTCTGTACATTTAAGAATTGATTTGCTATTGGTTACTTAACACTTGAATAAACTCAATTAGTAAGTGACTGTTTGAACTCTTAATAAACCAATATTCTATTGCACACTGAGGGGAAATGATCTATCACAGCCACGCTTTGGCTGGGCTCCTTCCCATTTTACCCACTGAGAATCTTTGTACAGCTGGAAGTGCTGCTATGGGATCTTGCATCATCCTCTGCCACTACAGGAAAAAAAAATAGTTTTAACTGAACTGCTAGCACAGCACATGAGACAGGTTTGAGAAATGAGGTAAGATGCATCTTTACTCCTTGGCACATTTAGATAACTGCAGCAATAGATATACTATATATAAATGCCTTAGATTACCTGACAGATACCACAACTGCAGTATTTAGTAATCTCAAAAAAATTATTGGTTTATTCATTTTATTTTTAAGTTACAGAAATATGGACAGCAGAAAATTACAGCTGGTAACTTCAACTTCCAACTGCCATAAGTGCAGCATCTGTAGCTTCACATTTGTTGCTCAGTAACATGTCACAAAGCACCCTGTGTATTCCAGTAGCATGCTCTGAATTGTCAGAACAAGGTTGTTGGGGTTTTTTTTTGCTGACAAGAACCAAGACCCTTATATAAAAGTTAAGACAGGAGCAGGTTGAGTGGGGCAAATAGTACATTTACCTAAAAAAAATTAATGCCCATTTAGTCTTTATACACAGATAGTGTGGAAGTGTTACAGTGCCATTAAAACTGATTCATGGTCAATGCTGACAGTGAACATCCTTTATGGCCAGTTAGAAGAATTTTCTCAAGTCTGTGCTGGGAGCATAGAAAACCAACACCAGGCAGAAGGTGCTGACAGATGCCCTTCAAATAGTCTTTCAGCCTTAACCTGTAAAGAAGGGTCTCCTCACAGTATAATTGCACAAGAGGGTGAGGAAGTGAACTGCATTTCAAAAGAAGGTCACTGGCTTTGCTGCTGCAACTGGCCTTAGCAGATACGTTAAAAATGTGACAGCTTAGCACCTGAGTTCAGTAGGTAGGACCTGCAGATTCTGGCCCTTTCCCCACCAACCAGTTTTTAAATTGACCAGTTAAAATGACCTTTGGAGTAGGGCATCAGAGTCTGTCTTGTCTGCAAGACTGTAGGCAAGGTGAGCGCAACTGACACCTTTTAAGCAGCAATGTGCCACTGAAGTCCAACCCTGGGCTCTGGGATTGTAAATGCAAAACAAAGACTATTCAAACAATGTCTGAAATAGTATCCTAATCCTCTAACACTGAATCATCACCATAGCTCAGCATTTCACTAGCTAAATCATCCAATAGAAGATTGGTTTCCACACATTTTCCATAATAGGAAAACAATATAGAGAAAGGATCCATATCAAAGGGAATTCACAGTCTATCCTTAACAGAGAAAAAATACAATAGTGCTTTATTAGTATGATTTTTGTGCTCCAGAAAACTCATTTTGGTTCTCTCAGTACACAGGCTGCTGGGAAGAAAATCTAGCAATGCTGCTTCAGTCAGATCAAGGCCAATTGGACTCAAGTCCCTCTCAGCCCTTCTGCAAAACTAAGGTTGTGGTCCATGCAGGACAATTGGGGGGGGGAAAAAAAAAGCCCCTTTAAACCAAACCCCATTTAAATATTTAACCACAAGCCCTGAACTCAGCTGGAACATTCTGGCTTTTGCCCCCGCATGACAATAGAAATGTAGTCTGGCATCCAGAGTTCACTGCAAATCAAGTTTTATACACAATCAGGTACACAGCAAGTTGGGGTATATTTGCAGACCCACACAAGTCAAGGTGTAAATATGGCCATCTGATTTTTAAGCTGTAGAGATGGTCATGTAACACTTTGCCTTTCCTCTCAAGATCTCCGAAGAAGCCTTTACAAATGTCAACCTTGCAATGAGCCTGTGAGGTAGGTATTGTGTGCATTTTACAGATGGAGTAACTGAAACAAAGAGATTAAAGTCCAAATTGACAGAAGTGATTTCATTCTGGGTTCCCAATTAAACAGCTGGGACTGATTTTCCAGAAGTGTGGTACAGCCACAGTGCCATTGACTTCAACTGGAGTGACAGGTGCTCAGCACTTCTAATAATTACATGGGTCTATCATTGGACTTTTGAAGTTCTAGCCCAGTGAGCCTCAGACCTCAGTGGTTCAGGAGCCAAATTAATGATCAACATTGCCCAAGAGAGCTGTCAGAGTGTGAATTCAGTGTTTCATTTACTGTAGTGCTATATATTCATCTTTCTTTAAACAGTCTGGCAAGGGAAATTTTAGTGTACGTATTTATATACACACACAGCAGAATGACTGACCCAAGTATTATTTTATCAACTACAGTTGGTTAACTACATAGTAAAAGCATCCTGATTGGTTCATAATTAAATCACATGGTATTTTAATACCATGTGTTGCAAAGAGCCATAGGAGACTTGCAGCTCGGGAGCTCACTCTGAGTGTCACTGTTCTAGCCTAAAGAATTTGCTCTGGATCATAAGGAATCTGGGGAGCTGTGAATAGAACCCAGGACACCAATCACCTTGCGCTCCTGTCACTGGAGCATGCTCTGAAGAAGTGAGCATTATGCCTTATGAGCTAATGTAGCCTAGAAAAAAAGTCAAGTTAAGTTTCAGAGGAGTTTTACTTTGTCCCATGTCTGGAATTACAGTGCAGCCTCACACATGGTACTCAATGCACAGGAGATTGATGTTTCAGGATCATGGGAAACACCACTGGCCCTTGTAAGAAGCCCTAGAAAGACAGCAGGAGTGAGCCATCCCCTGGCCTATACCCTTCCACTTAAGGCTCTTGCTCCCACATCTCAGTTCAGAATGTGCAGGCGTGTAATACATTCTAAGCTGAGAATTCCACCTTCAGTACTTTTTACTGGATGAAGAACTATTCTCACAGGGACAAAGTAAATGTGAAAAAACTTAACTGTCAAACCAAGAAACAAGCAGCCATCTTGAAATATGGCACAGAATAGGACTTGGGCTTTGCTGTTGGAAAGTGCTGGAAATCAAAACAGTTTAAAAGTTATACATTAAATTGAGTAATGGGTTTTAGAAAGCGAGTCAGTTGTGATTAAAGCAACTTTGTGTATGTGGGTACAAATACACTCGCTTTCAGCAACTTGCTCAGGATTAAACAAAGACTGTGAATGGCTTGCCAATTACAGAACCAGTTTCTCCTCCCTTGCTTTTCACACCTCAACTGCTAGAACAGGGCCTCATCCTCCCTGATTGAACTACCTCATTATCTCTAGCTTGCCTGCATATATATACCTGCCCCTGGAAATTTCCACTACATGCATCTGACAAAGTGGGTATTCACCCACGAAAGCTCATGCTCCAAAACGTCTGTTAGTCTATAAGGTGCCACAGGACTCTTTGCTGCTTTTACAGATCCAGACTAACACGGCTACCCCTCTGATATTTGATTTCCAGGGCTCTCTCATGGTGAAGCCCATTTTCCATTTCCTCTTTGCATTAAACTGGGACTTGGTTGAGAGGTATCATTAAAATGGCAGTTCCTGCCTGAGAAAGGCAAAACCCTCATTCACTTGATGGAGATAAAGAAGCACTGATAAATGCTTGGAAGAGTCCCTGATGTTCGTTCTTATTTAGTAAGGGTTTTACTATGTAGCTGGTCACACTGTCACTGGAGCTTTCCTTTTCCATGCTATGAGTGACAGCTGGAATGTTCAAGGGGGCCTCAATTTATCTTCTGGAACTGCCACTAAAAGTCAAAGTGAGCTAGATGCCCAACTTCCTAGGCTCCTTTGAAAATCCAGCCTACATAGTTATACACTAACTTTCTTACATACAGCAAAGAATCCTGTGGCACCTTATAGACTAACAGAGGTTTTGGAGCATGAGCTTTCGTGGGTGAATACCCACTTCCTCAGATGCATGTATTCACCCACGAAAGCTCATGCTCCAAAACCTCTGTTAGTCTATAAGGTGCCACAGGATTCTTTGCTGCTTTTACAGATCCAGACTAACACGGCTACCCTCTGATACTTTCTTACATACATTGCTCCAGTTATCAAGTAGTTCCCCCCGGTTCCGGCAGTGCCCTGTGCCTAGAAACAAGCAAATGAAGGTAGTGAAAACAGTTACGGATGGATGGGGCAGAGAAGATAAACTGCTTATTGAGGAATACCTCTTGCATGTCTGTTAGTTACAAATACTGCCCAGAAGCAGCTCGGTATTGACCACCTGTTTCTCTAACTTCCTAGCAATTGAGGAAAGAATACAGGTTCTCTCTTTTCTGCTATGTAAACTCTTTTAAATGGGTTCTTACTCCTTCTGCAATACGTCTGTCACTGACGTAATCAGCAGAGATTGTACAAGAACATATCTTCAACAGCTTTTAATCCTCCCTCCCTGCCAACAACATCCACAAGCTCGGTCCCTGCTCTTGCAAACCCTTACTCACGCGAGTAACGTTCAAGTCAGTTGGGCCACTCCCATGAGCTTTGGGAGAAGAGATGACACGCTGCCCTGAGTGCTACAGCCCTGAACGGTAAGATGCCCAGCTGCCACAGAGACTAGAAATGAAATCTAAAGGTTTGTGGGATTCAAGATCTGTCGTTCCCTTTTAAAACAAAAAAGTGCAGCTGGTTAAAAACAGTGATCAGGTTCAATAAATAGTTATCACTGAAATTATAAATAAATTAAACAATTTAAAATAAGCTATGATACAATTTGAATAAATATGTTTCATTAAGTGTTTAAATACACATGCACGTGTACTTTAGAAAAAGAGAGTTCTCTCCTCTCCAAGTTAGCCCGTTTTTAAAGGAGCAGCTCCTATAATGCTGCCATAAAACTTTGTGCCTTTAAGGAAAGAACATATTGCTTTTCTTAGCCCTTTATAATGTGATTTGATTCCCACCAAGTCTGATGGGGTGGGTCAGAGAGACACTCATTTATTGCTCATAAACCTGAGGAGGAAATAAAGACAAGTGGGTGTTTTAAGAAAGGACTTGCTTGCGGGAGGTAGGCGTTCTGCCTACGCACTGTAGAAAATACTGTTTTTTAAACAAAAAAACTGGAAGTATATCCAAGCAACATCCAATCAGATTGGAAGAGGTTTCAGGTTTGGGTTACCTTGGAAGTTTCTCCTCTTTCCCGCCCGCCTCCCTCAAAAGGTACTGGCCTGTATTCAGGTATTTATTTACAATTTGCTTCAAGTCCCTGCTGCTGAAACACCCACTGCACCTTGAGTGTCATCGGTATTGCAGGTGCCCAGAAGAACTAGACTAATTATGCTACATGTGAATAAATCTAGTTCTATGGGTCATTACAGATAAGGCCACATCAGTCTCCTCTATTGTATGTAGAAATAGGACTGATTGGAAAGAGCCCTTTAACCTTAGTAATACACAGATTCATGCAAAGTGATATTCACCCTAAAACACAGGTCTGTTAAAACACAACTGGTACATAGGCCTTTCAACGGAATCCAGTTTGCAGATTGAAAAGTCACATGTCTCTTACTGAAAATAGATTCCAAAGAGTTCCCCAGACTGCTGCTACTCGTGGTCTTATGAATGACTGCCCCCAAAGCCTTGACGCTGAGGCACACTGCAGCCTCTTTGGGTTGGTCCCCAGAACTGCCCTGGAGGGAGGCCTCCAAACACGGATGTAACATTTCAGAGGTCAATAGAAGCCTACACCACGCTATCTAGAAATGAGGGAGCTGCTCTGGGATTGGCTGGAAGATGTCGTGGCTGCACTGAGCTGGGAAAAGCCACTGTTGCAGGATTCCAGGCTTGACATGGACCCCCTGGAATGAAAGAAAACGGATACGTTTGTTACACATACAGCTACTTATTGATACTAGAGTGCGTCCGAGATTCCATTACTTTATTTCCAGTGAGGTGCAAAGTGGGATTTTTCACTCTATCCTCACTGTGGTCTCTCCAAATGTAAAGACATTCAAGGTACCTAGGTGTCACAAAGAGGAATTAAATGATCACAGCCAGGGATACTAGCACCTTTGTACTTTCTACAGAGGTGATGACTCATCTATAATAGTTATCAGTGGGGTAGGGCATAGTACGCTCTCTGGGGCTGTATATACAGTGTGTGGGCAGATAAACGGTTAAGCGAGCAATTAATGGCACTCTGGATGCTATCAAAAGAGCTGCCACAAGCTGAATTGAGAAGGGTCTGTTTGCTGTGGGCTGCCAGCATCAGATCACAGTTTCTACCTCACTGAGCATATCTGTTCAGATTTCCCGACACTGTGGTAGTCTGAGGTTCTATTTATTACTGTTGTAGCCACTTTCCACTACCATGTTTTTCCCTGCAACTACAGCACCGGGAAGTAAGTTTGAATGGTTAGAGTTAGGAATTCTGGGTTCTTTGGTATTCTCTGCCACTGACTCAGCAAGTCATGTCGTATCGGTGCCTTCAACTAAAAAACAAAAACACGCTCTCCCCGCCCCTTTTTCTTCCAGTATCCTGCTGAGGGTTAGTTGACTGTAAAACACTCTGAGAGCTTTTCTGCTAGGAGGCACCATAGAAATGTGTTTTTTTTACCCATTAAACCATTAGGGTGTACAGATACTCTGCAGGTTTCCTTTATGTCAGACTTATTCAGCAGACAAGTCTATTGTCATGTGATCAATATCCTCTTTTGAACACCAGACATAGCACATGGTTACTTTGCCCAAAGGTCTGGAAAGAACATGCTATGAAGTAACAGTACTCCATGCCCCTTCAAGAAGCTACAGTCACTATTAAAGACATTCAGGGTAAGGCAATACATGCAATGAGTAATTCCTCCAGAGGATGTATAGTCAAGTCATGGCCCTTAAAACTTCACGTCCCACCCAGGTCAAGGACGTGTCAAGGCTCCATCTGGTGCTAACAAAGGGAAGTCTCTCTAAAGAAGACGACCAATCTACCTGTATCCATTTTCCATGTGGTGAGCCACAGACATTTTAAAGGTTAGATACATCTGGAATTCCAGAGTCACAGTCTGCTTTGCTAGACTGCTCGTCTATTGCAAGTCACACATTAACCTAGCCCCCAGCAGGGCTCCTACCTGAAATCCTTGGATGCAAGCACCTCAAAGTAGTACATGAGTTTACACTTGTGACTGGAAACTTGCAAAGAGGCCAGGACATCATCTACTCGATGGAGACTGGTGCCAGAGCAGGGCAAAGAGCTGTGCATTTTCCACTGCAGAACATAAAAGCCAGGCCAACGAGTCACATGAGATCCCTGTAAGGGATGGACAAAGAGCACCATCAAGCGACTGCCAAGTGTCTGAAAAAAATAATCATACTCTTTTTAAAAAAAAGTTTAAAAAAAACCAAATCAGAATGTTCTTGATGTGTTCTTTGAATGCTGAGTGGGGAGTGTTGACCTCGGAAGGTTGCAGGGGAGTTTTGCTGGGACGGTCTGCACTGGGGAGGGGAGGGGAGGATACCTGAGCATGTAACATGAGAACTCAAGAGGGGGGTTAGAAGCCAGGTGACATCTCTGCTTGGGACACTGGACAAACGACACAAAGGCTGGGGGATGCTGAGTGAGTCGGCTGGAGGGAGTTTCAGTTTGGAGCTGACTGGGAAATGGAGAATGGCACCTCGACGGGGCTTGAGCTTCCCGTCGGGGCTGTGGTCTCCCTAGAGCCCCCAGATGTACCTAACTAAAGGGGGTCCTGTTGTCTGTACAGGCAAGACCTGTTTTGGACCATGTCCCTGTCATCTAAATAAACCTGTTTGACTGGCTGGCTGAGAGAGTCATGGTGAATCGCGGGAAGGGGAGGGAGGCGGGGGGCATGGCCTTGTCTTCCCCCACCCCGTGACACAAAACAAAAGGTTAACTAACATCAAACTCTAGTGAAACCAATGTATACATCACCCAGGTAACATTATGGGCCTGAGCCAAAGCCCATGAATTCAGTGGGCTTTCAATCATGGCCTACTGCTTACCAGTCTCCAACAGAGCACTGTGCGACATTGGCAGACCAAATGCAAGCTCATGCCAAGGCCCCAGGCCTCACTGAAGACCAACAAATGCATAGCTGGAAACCAGTCTGGCTTCCCTGTGTGTTAGTATAGTTAAAACACATATTAGAATTATGAGAATGTGTTTAGAATTTATGGAATGCCTGCAGGATGCTGCATGTATTAATCCTACGAGAATAGCGTAGCTGAAGTCGACGTATCTTAGATCGACTTACTTTGCGTCCTTGCGGAGCGGGATCAATGGCCACCGCTCCCCCGTCGACTCCGCTTCTGCCTCTCGCCCTAGTGAAGTTCCAGAGTTGACGGGGAGCGTGTTCGGGGATCAATCACTACCCGCCGATTCGGCGGGTAGTGTAGACATACCTTAAGTCAGGTACTGCCCTGCTATGCACTTCCTTAGGGGGTCTGGGAGTCTAGTTCATATGCAGAGAGCTGTGAAAAGAGCCTCTATTCCCTTGCAGTGGAGGACTTCCAGTCTCCATTGTTTGGGGTATTTTTAACCATGGGATTCTGGAATTTGTTAAAGTTTTGCAGAAAAACATCAATGAAAACTGCTACTCCCTGCTCAACAGTCACATATACCCTCCACTACAAGGTTCTGAACGTTACACAGGTTCAACATAGCTGTTTAGAGGTCAAGAGGCGGCAGGACATCCAACCTGGATGCTCTCTCCTTCTCGGCACACCAGCGGAGACTCCATGCGGCTATAATCCACCCCCAGAACCCAGCTCTTATCGATTAGCTGCACGTTGTCCCCAGCAGTTGAAGCACTTGATGAAGTGGCCTCTTTGCGACTGGTCTTGGGTGCTCGCTTGGAGTGAAAGAGGCAGAACACCACGTCTCCCTTCAGGATGTCAAAGTCCCACGTGATCACAGACTCACCCTCCAGGATTTCCACAACGATCTAAACAAGCAGCAAAACAAGCAGGTTTTATGGGCTTGGTCTTCAGGTGAGATCTAACATCCTCCCAACTTCCCATCACACACAAATCCATCCAGCTCCTGTAGTCTTAGAATCCATTACTGCTGCAATTCTCAGCTCCCCATGGGGTCATGAGCTGATCCCAGTTCCTGCCTGCAGATTTCACTGCCATTGATCTGCTCAGCTACTTTCACCACAACCTTCTCCTGCATCAGCAGCACCTTACAAAGTATTGTGCCAGTTCCCATGGTACCCCTCTTAAGCACAATTGGCACCAAAGCAAAGGTTTCTGGGGCTCAACTGTGGACTGCTTTAGAACAGCTAATTGTGGGGTTCCAACTGGCTGTTGCATAGGGAAATTGAACAGCCTGAGTCAGAATGAGCCACCGTCCATGGTTAGAAATGGGTGCAAAGGATTCGTCTCCCCAACTTTGTCCTTTTTGATTACACCTGAATATTCCCAGCTCACGTTCTCTTCTCTCACAAGATCAGAGGCATGATAAATAATAGACAAGGATATTGGTGGGAAAGCCAATGGAGTCTTTATTTCCCCAGAAAAAGGAGGAAGGTGCTACAGTGGGTATATGGACAAGTTACACTAGAGACTAGAGAAAGTGCTTCCTCACCCTCAAATTACTGTTCTTAACTTCCACACACCTCTGAAATGCTGGTTGTGTTATCTCAGCCATCCCCTGCCGAGCACTGTGCTGCTGGAACATGTCCAGCTCTTACATGCTGGGATCCCTTCACTGCTCTATGCCAGCCTTCCCAAGAACAAATCTGCAGCTCAGCCCCTTGGAGTCACCTCCCTGCCTTCCCCAGAACAGCACATGGTTGGTCTGTACCTCATGGGGAGCCCCTTTCAGAATATTTGCAGAGTGGTAGATGGTTTCTGTCCATAGTCGGATGTGATCAGAGTTCTCCGGATCTTCATCTGTTTGATAAAGTGACTTGGGGACGAGTCCACCCTCAGGGATATTGCACTGTAAGAACCAGAGAGAGACAGACATCTGTACTGGGACTTCTACTAAACTAACATTTATGGTAATATCTAGATACTCCCAATATATCCAGTTACCTATTATGAAACATCACATCCTCAGCTGGTGTAAAATGTCATAGCTCCATTGGCTTTACACAAGTAGGATCTGGCCCCTGCTCTTTGTGAGGGGCACATCCCATCAGTTAGGCTGGGACTCCGATTTAGAGCGTTCTTTTCTTTAAAGGACAGTGTTACAACATGTAATATTATTTGAAATTTTACCATGATGTTTCAGCTTAATTTTAAATGCTCCAAGCAGAGTCTGGAATCCAACTAGTGCACCATGGTGCCAGCACCACACAGCCCAAAAGTAAAAAGTTGACGAGAAATAAGTAAGTGACACTCATCATTGTATTTTCATTGTCTGAAGGGGGTTGATATGGTGAGCAGCATAAATGATGAAAAGTAAATTAAGGTCTTTTTCATTATTTCAATTTAATATGATTTATTGAGAAGCTTCTGGGCAACCTACAATAAGAACACAAGTGCCTGCACAATATTACATGAAGTTAACAAGGTTCAAAGAAAGTGGCTTCAATGGCAGATATCAAAAATATGATAACAACAGTTCTAATATTTTAAAGCTCAGATTAAAGACACATTACCTGTAATGTATGAATTATGCATAAACCCCAAAAAAATCAAATCAAGAGTCTTATACACATGATGTGTTGGTTTATTTTTTTAGTCTGGTCGTGTCCCTTTAATCATCTCCCTAATCCAATAGGCACTAAAGTAGCTAGGCCAGATATTTTTAAGGCCTGTGCTAAGCTGGATGCCCTTTGACAACTGAAGCAGTGGAGTCATATTTTGATGCTATGTCATGGGATTGGGACATGATCACCAATCTCTAGCCTGTGGCTCAACCCATCCTTTCAGGTATTCTTTTTTTAAGCAAGATGAAGACACCCGAATAACCCAAGGAAAACCACACTGACTTGAGGAAGAACTCTCGACGGTCAAGGACCAAAGTTCTGTTTTTCCATAACATTCAAGGTCAATGCAATCATAAGAGCAGAAGGGTAAGAATATCTAAACGCATCTCCCTCATAAAAGGCTTCCTCAGCAAAATGCCACCTCTCCAAAGGTGAGCTCAGAGGCAAGGATAATCTCAGCACTCAGCATCATGGGTCCCCAGTCCAGTGTGGGCCTTCGGGCACTACCAGTCTAGAAAGGTAACTACTCCAAGGGAAGGAGTGGAAGGACTAGGGGAGTTGGGAAGTGAGAGGCCTCCAAGAAGACAGTACCTCAGATTCACCTTACACAAAAGTAAGGAAACTCACCATACATTCTCCTCCAAGGAAATCTGGAATCACATCTTTGTCCAGATAGTCTACAAGCCCTCCAGGACCCTGGTAGTTATTGCCACTGTAGATGAGGAACTTCTGCCTGGTGTTTTCATTGATGAAGGGACTAACCTGAAATACAGGTGGACAGAATATGATGTTCTTATGGCATGGACCGTAATGGGAGAGGATATTGCACCACATTCCAGAAACACTCCTAGCATCATGGACTGAAGTCCACAGGGAAGTTGATGGCCGTGAACCAGAACAGACTATACACAGAAATATTTCCATTCTCTCACAGGGTTCCCCTGCCATCCCCCACATTAGATAAAACTAGAAGTCAACTCCCCATCCTCAACACTATTCCAGAACTGCATTGGGCTTTGTCAGTTCTGTGGCCTATACAGCCAGCAGGCCCTAGCCAGGGTCACATTCATTACTTTATTCTCCATTCTCTCGAGTGGGATTTAAAAGCAGTTTATCTTTGCCACTCAAACCTGTGCCAACTGCAGCTTTTTATTGGCACCCCTCTTGCATATTGGTATGAGAGAGAGTCCCAAGAGCTAGCCTGTCGGTTGGTGGTAATGCAGCATAGTGCCATGTGAGAGCTCAGAGTGTAGATCCCAAACTCTGGTCAGCGCTGGCAGGATGGCAGAGGCTAAAAGTGATGTGAAAGCAACATATATTGCTCTGTGGCAGTACTATGGCTAATTCCAGAGCTCCGCCAATGAGCAGTGTCTAGCTCTCCTCAGTCCAATGACAGGTTGCCTGAGAGCTTTTTTCTCCATAACCCTCCAGCGATGCAGAACATCTGCAGGCCTGGAAGTTTTAGCCACTTGTGGCACTGGCCCAGTTCTCACTGTCTGTATCATAAGGATTTCATTTACCAGAGTCCACAGCACAGGGAAAACCCGTGGTGCTCGCACGATCAGTAACCTCCCCAGTGTCTCGGGGTAATTGTCCTCTACAACCTCAATTATCCGAAGGAGTGCCTTAACTCCAGGCCGCCACAGGTGACGCATGTTCAGCCCTTCCAAATCTACCAGACACGTCCAGGATCTGAAATGCACAGAAGAATTGGAGAGGTCCCTACTGCGCCGCAATATCCCCATTCGTCACCAACACAGCATCGGCCCAGCCAGCACAAATAAGAGTTGCACAAAAATCTTTTATCATACACTTTCTATTAAACCTAGGGGTGACTGGCAGTACCAGTGGAGCAACAACTACTCCCCACCGTATGAGCAGCAGATGGCCGGAGTCCAAAGGTATTTTCAGTGAACAGAATGCATTCCTCCTCCTAGGGAGGGCAACGCTTCGAGGTGGTTAAGGGTGCTCAGGCCCTTGAGCAAATGGCTCTTTTAGATCCACCAAGACACAATCTGGGCACTACTGTCATGGCACTAAAGAGTTATTTTGCATTCGTTAAAAACCTGATGCTGCGTAAATAGAGCCAGAACTACAGGCTTCAAGCAGCTGGATTGGATCACAAAGGCATCAGGTAGAAGATTCACCTGGAATGTGGCAGAAAAGCTGGACAATGTGATTGGGTACAAATAGCCTTGTTTTCCTTCATATCAAGTTGTACATTTCATCTCGTCTAAGTCCAGTACATATGGTACCACATACACCCCTGCCTTGGCTAGAGTAGGGATTGAGACAAACAAAATACTCCTATCTATGGCTTGGGCCTAAGAATTCCAGTTACTTATTTCAGTAAAATCCAGGATATCTTAAACACTTCATCTGAAATGTTACTTCCACCTTGCTGGCTCACACCATACCAGGGCCTGAACACAGTTAAATGCATACTAACGTGATGGGACGGCCAAACAGATTGGTGTTTTCCTCACACCTCTTTTGTCCCTGCTCGTTAATGGACAAAACCTGAAATATATGAGAGAGAGAGCATGCAGGGACTGTGAGTTACCTTGGCAACACACCCAAAGAAGAGCCCCCATCTCCTATTCCACCATGGGGGAACACTGAGGAAAATCACATGAACGGGGAGCTGGAGCCAAAACAGCCTATTATGATAAAAGGGACACACCAGCCATGTTACGTGAACACGGAACAAGAAACGAGATTTCTGGAAAGGTTCTCTCTGCTGAAAGATCAGTTCTACTGAGTTTACAAGGCCTGTGTGTTAAAGACCAAGACCCTGCGTACCAGATTCTCAAACCCAGCTATGGGTGCTTTGCATCATTTGGGTAATGTAAGAGTCACAATCCAGCTGCAGATCACCAAAAGAGAATTGCCCTGGCATCAGAGAACTTCCTGCTGGTACATTTGCACCATGGCTGGGCCTTGCCCCACTTTGGACTGGAGAGTACGTTGGGGGTTGGGAGGAGCTACACCGCTATGCATGCCACTAAAGACCCTACACAAGAGGGGTCATATAGAGCTGCCTGGTAGCATGGGGGCTGAGGAGGCATTCCGAAACAGGAGTCAGAACTGATGCCCCAACCATGCTCCCCTCTCTCTCCTGCACTGAGAAGGGCTCGGATGCTGGAGTGGAGACCAGCTGCTGCTCTTTGTTCAAGGTAATGGCAAAGTAAGCACGTGCTGTAGTGGGAACTATGCCAATAGACATCAAGGTCGGGCTCTGTGCTTGAGCTAGCAGGCTAAAAACAGCAGGACAACCAGGACAGCATGGGCAGTGACTCAGGCTAGCTACCCAAGCATATACCTGCCTGGACCCCCTGGGTACATATTAAAGCAGCTAATCCAAGCCGTGGCCATTGCTATCCTGGCTTCACTGCTGTCTTTGGCAAGCTGACTTGAGCGGAGCTAGGTTAGATACATCTACAGGAGCTGGGAATCCATTGTGGATGCACCTTAGTGCTCATTTAGATAAACCCTAATAGCCACTGTATCAACCAGGTGCCAGGTTCCGTGATGGCCTAACTGTTGAAGATAATGAAGAATTTGCCTCCAAATTTGTATCTGGTAAGATGCGGCCAATCACCAGGTCATATAGTGCCCCTGTGCTGCATGCTGAACCTTATTGCCATCAATATTTGATGAGATACACAAGGCCAACTGATATATGGTATTAGAACTAATTTCTTTATCTGCTAGTCAAGGGGATCCCTTCTTCCCATGTGGGCCTGCTGCTGTGATTTGCACTTCATCTAAATCTCTCAGAGAAACTGTAGCAGCTGAAGTCATACAGCATCCCTTACATGTCGCAGGAGCGACTCTTCTCCCAGGGCCTTCACCAAACCTTTTGTGTCCATCTGACCGAGGCAGAGGATGTAGAGGGGGCGGCCATCTTCAAAGCAAAGAAACAAAAAAGTTAGAGGGAAAATACTAGTTCTAAGCCCCCAAACGAGGGATCCTGCAAAGAACCTGGAAACTCTGCTGAAGAAAAGTAGCATTTAGATGGCCATCTAACCGCAGCTTCTTGTTAGTAATAAATAGGCCAGGTGCCTGGGAGATGGAATAGCCTGGTGAGGGCTGAGGGGAAATGAACTACAGATTCTCTCTTATCCATGCCACAGGTCAACATTGGCCTAAGATGGTTAAATGTCTGATGGTCTTAATCCAGTCTTCAGTGGGAAGGTGATGATGTCACAACAGCCTTGCCAGCAGCTCAGAGAGAGGCTGTCAGTTAAATTGGTTGGTGTCTGACCTACTCAACTCCTTAGGGGGCAGACCCTTCCGAGAAGGGATGGGGCACTTGGGTAGGAGAAGCTTCCACTGTAAACAGAGTTGCTTACCTATAAGCAGGACATTTTCTTAAATTCAAAGGAAACAAAAAGGGGGCCCAAAGCATATTCCTGTCAAGGGGAGCTTTAGGCCAGCCAGATTCAGCCTCATCTGCATGTACAAAAACAAAGATTGCTTTGACAAAATTGGTCTATTCATATGTATTAGGAAATGTACCCATGTTAGGATTCTTCACCATGCTACGGTGTAACCTGCCAGCCTGTCTCCACAGAGCCATAGGTCACTGCAGTGGTGGTGCAGATGCACCATCCTACCTTTGTCCTGGTAATGCCACCCTCCGGTGTAGTACTCCTCCAGCAGGGATGGGGGTCTCCAGGTCTGCAAGATGTAATCCACCTGGTACTGCTTGCGCCAGGTCAGCGACTGGCAGAGCATCTCGCGAGCCTTGTCAATGTTGAAATCGCGAGCCCTCAGGAATCGAAGGATATGCTCATCTTTGGGGATCTGAGAGACAGAGGAGATGCACTCATCCCAAAGAACTTGGACTGCACCGCTGCCAGTGTCCCCTCCCACAAACACCAACGAGATGCAAAGAAGCTTCTAGCTCCTCACCAGGCATGGAGAAGGACTGAAGTTTAATTTTCTTTCTTCCTGCTATGTCCATTTGGTCTGCTCCAGCTAATTCAGGACTCTAGGGAAGTGACAAACCCAGCCCCCCTCCAGAGATAGGGCCCTCCCACCTACCTGGGCCTATACATGCGATGCATATTCAGTCTGGAAACACTGCAAGCCAGTGCATTGAATAGACAGCTGGGAATTGCAGTGAACTCTCTTAGCCAGAGTCTCCCAAAACATTCCCCCACCAGCCGAGACAGACCACCCGCAAATCCTGCCCAAAAGTAACAAAGCTACAATGTTCCTTCCCCAGAGAGCAGGGTGAGCCCAAGGGAAACAGGAAAGCCACACAACACCATGCAAAGGGTGAAAAGCATCTTTGTTCAACATGCTAGCCTACAGGAAGGCTCCTGTGCTAGCCCTACGGAGACTGGTCGCAGCTGGGCTGTCTATAAATAGACCATCAGACACGCTCCGAAGGCTCCCTTCAGCTGGAACACTACAGCTCACACTCTTGTGCAGGCTTTTATCTGCTGAACCTCCACACTGGCCTTGTCCAAGTAAGTCAGTCCCTCTCCTTTGTCCATGACAGCTCCCCTTCATAACATTCAAGTGCAACCCCTGCCCCAATTATCCGCTCTCGTACCTGACCACGTGGCCCCCCACAAGCTTTCAGCTAATCACACCAGCCTCAAATGTTCGTTCACTTCTCCCACCAAAACTTCTGTGCTTTGTCCCTTGCTGCCCCTTCTGCATGGGGCACTAGGGTGACCAGATGTCCCGATTTTATAGGGACAGTCCCAATTTTAGTGGCTTTTTATATATAGGCACCTATTACCCCGTACCCCTGTCCCGACGTTTTACACTTGCTATCTGGTCACCCTATGGGGCACCCTCCAGGATAGCAAGTATTTTCTGACTTCCTTCAAATCCCTTGAGATTAACTTCTACCTTGAAGCCCAAGATAAAATTGCCAGCTACTAACGTGGCAGGCAGTTGGCCAGCAGCAATGATCATTAATAAATCCCAAACAAAGATAAATTTGACTTGAAACTGCAAGTTGTGCATACGGCTAATCTGCAACTACATCTTCCAATCTCCTCCTCGCCCCATTGCCTCAGTTTAAGCTCGTGTTGCATCTCATCTTCATTCAGACTATAAACTCTTCAAAGCTGGGGCAGTCTCTTCCTATGCATTGCTACGGCATTTAGCGTAATAGGGCCATGGTCCCAGGTGGGCCACCTGCACCGTACTGTAACACAAACGATACACGTGTTCAGGGCGAAAAGCTCTATCAGTTTACTGGCATGCAAATGAAAATAGAAAGAAGGGCTGGAAGCAAAGCAACCAGGAATTTCAGGCCTGGAGCAATCTCAGTTACACATACCGATATGAAGCTGCAATAGATACACTTAGGGCTTGTCTACACAGTGCATTAGTCAGCACTACAAAGGTGTCAATTCTAACACGCACTCATAAGCTGCACACTAGCTGGCCTGTGTGGACCCTGCTGGCATGCACTAAAAGTTCCTTAGTGCATCTGAATGTAGTCCCGTTTCAAACAGTCCTACACAACGCGCACTAGGGAACTTTTAATAGAGTCCACGTGGGCCAGTTAGCATGCAACATGCTGGTGCAAATTAGAATTTGTACCCCTCTACTGTGGACTAATGCACCATGTAGACAAGCCCTAAGAACAGATTCAGTGGAGAGAAAGCAGATAAGTTTGGATGTAGCTTAGATGCACACCTGGGGCAAATTGTTTCTAACCAACTTTTTGCAAACATCGCATTTGTACATGTTGGCTACCTGGGGCGGGGGGGTGGGGGGGGAAGAGAGGGGAGGATGGACATGTTTCCATGTTGGAGCTCAACATTTTATTTAATAAAAACACTGGCAAGAACTTGTCTGAATCACATTAATATGGAAACAGCTGGGTTTTTTATAGCAGAGTTTGAACATACAACTTCAGTGCTGAGAGGAAGCCACTATACACCAGCTACTCAGGTTGGTTCAAACTAGAGCTGTCAAGTGATTAAAAGAGTGAACCACAATTAATGGCACTGTTAAACAATAACAGAATACCATTTATATTTCGGATGTTTTCTACATTTTCAAATATATTGATTTCAATTACAATACAGAATACAGAGTGTACAGGGCTCACTATTTTTTTATTTACAAATATTTGCACTGTAAAAAAAAAGTATTTTTCAATTCACCTAATAGAAGTACTGTAGTGCATCTCTATCATGGACGTTGAACTTACTAATGTAGAATTATGTACAAAAAATAACTGCATTCAAAAATAAAAATGTAAAACTTTAGAACCTACAAGTCCAATTAGTCCTATTTCTTCTTCAGACAAACAAGTTTGTTTACATTTGCAGGTGACAAAGCTGCCCGCTTCTTGTTCACAAATGTCACATGAAAGAGAGAACCGATGTTCGCATGGCACTGTGGTAGTCGGCATTGCAAGATATTTACATGCCAGATGCGCTAAAGGTTCATATGTCCCTTCATGTTTCAACCACCATTCCAGAGGACCTGCATCCATGCTGATGATGGGTTCTGCTTGATAACGACCCAAAGAAGTGTGGACCGATGCATGTTTATTTTAATCAGATGCCACCAGCAGAAGGTTGATTTTCTTTTTTGGTGGTTCGGGTTCTGTAGTTTCTGCATCGGAGTGCTGCTCTTTCAAGACTTCTGAAGACATGCTCCATACCTCGTCCCTCTCAGATTTTGGAAGGCACTTCAGAGTCTATAACCTTGGGTAGAGTGCTATAGCTATCTTTGAGAAATCTTACATCGGTACCTTCTTTGTGTTTTGTCAAATTTACAGGGAAAGTGTTCTTAAAATGAACAATGTTAGATGAGTCATCATCCGAGACTACTATAACATGAAATATATGTCAGACTGAGGGTAAAACAGAACCGGAGACATAAAATTCTCCTCCAAGGAGTTCAGTCACAGATGTAAATAACTCATTTTTTTAACGAGCATTATCAGCATGGAAGCATGTCCTCTGGAATGGTGGCTGAAGCATATGATTGTTTAGCATATCTGCCACATAAATAACTTGCAATGCTAGCTAAAAAAGTCCCATGCGAACACCTGTTCTCATTTTATGGTGACATTGTAAATAAGCAGCGGGCAACATTATCTCCCATAAACGTAAACAAACTTGTTTGTCTGAGTGATTGGCTGAAAAAGGAGGAGGACTGAGTGGACTTCCAGGCTCTAAAGCTTTGCATTTTTTGTGTTTGAGTGCAGTTACGTAAGGAAAAAAAAATCTATATTTGTAAGTTGCACTTTCAGGATAAGGAGATTGCACTACAATACTTGTATGAGGTGAATTGAAAAATACTATTTCTTTTGTTTATCATTTTTACAGTGCAAACATTTGCAATAAAAATATAAAGTGAGCACTGTACATTTTGTATTCTGTGTTGTAACTGAAATCAATATATTTGAAAATATGGAAAATATTGCTTAGCAGTGTTATTAAAACGGTGATTAATCACAATTTTTTTTTTTAGTTAATAGTGTGAGTTAACTATGATGAATTGACAACACTAGTTCAAACCCTTACAGAAATAATCAAACATAACATCTAGGGGAGCCCTTTGAGTCCCTGTCAAGAGAATCCCCACACTGTGGTTATTCCATGAAGTTTTGCCATTTTCAAGTGTCATGTTGCTCCAGGTTACAACAAACTCTTCATGGTGGATCACATAAATAAATCAAGCGCCTACTTACTACATAGATAAAGCAAGAGCTTACTTACTATGCCAGAGGAAAGTCTGTCAGAAAGCCGAGGTATAGGCAGTGGTACAGTTCTTAATACAGCAGTGCACAGGGACGAGTGAGCACTTACATTTGGGTCAGAGACAGAGCTTTGAGAGGATGATGTGGTATTGTTATACAGAGAATCAAGTTCAAAGGCTAAGTTAGCAGAATGGATTTTGACTCAAGGGACTGCATTTGGCTAAATGGTTGAGAGAATTCCAGAGGCAGTAATTTCCATAAGCAGGAAAATGAAGATGCTCCTGTAGTTCATTATTAGTGTACTAATACCTGTTGCTTTAACAGCAACACACAGACCATTGCTTACAGCTCTGTGTAGAAATCTGCAGTTTCTGCATCATTCACAGTCTCCAGTTCTCTGGCTGGCCTTCAAGCTATGGAAGATTTTATTCAGCAAAGCACTTTGCTGCTGTGGAAGGAGCAGAGAATGGACACTGCAGCTGGACAATGGGAGTGTTTCATTTAAAAAACAAACATCCAAAGGGGCAAGCTCCCATGAACAGAGATCTGCAATGAGCCTCTGAAGAGGTGACGGGGACATATTTAACCTGGAACTAAAAAAAGTCACAGTAAGAGATCAGCCGCCTCAGAGCGAGTTCAAATGGTCTAGGACAAGCGTCTGACTCTGTACCCGCCTGATAAGCTGTTTATATTTCTACAAAGCAGACAAGGAAGCAATAAATGAGGTCTGCCAGTACCATCCACGCTGCTTACAAAGGGCATGGGGAATACACAAAACCTATGAGACGTGCACAAAGCTACCTACAGCTGTCACTAAGGCAGAGTCAATTTCACCCTATTAGTGGATCCACCACAGCAAACGGCTGCCAAGAAGAGCCCACGTGTGTACACACACACACACATACACACACACACACACAGGTTAGACCATCCCTAGGGGCAACTCTTTCACATTGCTCACATGCTCCAGATTTTACCTTTTCCGGCTTCCATTCCCCAGCCTCTGACTACAAGAAAAAACAAAAACAGGCATTTACACTGTGCTTTCCAGCTCAAAACCTGGGTCCTGACCCATCACAAATGTGGCTCCCTGTCACTCTCTCAGCGAAGGGTGGCTCGGGCAGGCTGTCTGACAACTGGCACATTAGATACAGGAGACAATGCGGTTTTGCTGGATGGACTGCAGAAGATGTGTCAAGCCAAAGCAGTTATCCCAGCCCCGCTCCCAGCTGTAAAGTAGCGTGCACAGAAGCCAGCTGTAGCACTGTACGTGAACTCTGTTTTCTTTTGGAAGGTCAGGTGAAATCTCTTTGCCAAGTCTCCCTGCCTCTCAGAAGTGCTTCCCAATGGAGCAGGCAGTCATTACCTCAGGTGCCTCGTTCAACCCCACCTAACCACCACAGCTCTGCACACTCCCCTTCTCCCCTGCTCTAGTCATGGACTGTGAGTGTTAGTTAATCAGGGTAAGGGAATGAGAAGGAGAGCAGGTTGGAGCCTATCTGGGGACCTTCAGGAAGGCCTCACTTTTTGTTCCCCACCCACCTATCCTGTAGGCCTGATGGGACTATTGGCTGCGGGTGAGGCAGGACAAAATGGGCTGCTCTGCTCACAGCTCAGTCCTAGTCCTAAGGAGCCAAATCAAGGGCTGCAGTTAGTAATGAGGCTCCCCTGTCTCCCTGGAACATGGCACACTATTTTCCAGCCCTCTAAATCCCCAGTAAGGATGGGAGGGGAGGGACCCAAAACTGGAGTAATAAGATTTGAACGTGTCCCTCCACTCTTGCATTTCACAGCGCTGAGCCTGGACGTCAGTTCTGCTGGCAAAAGTTTTTTTTGGGTTTGTGCGTTAGACCCGACCAGGGACTCAGCACTGCTAACATCAAGCAGTCAGGCACAATTCCTCCACACAAGCATTTGACACTGCACAGCACAGCCCTGGCTGGGCATCTCCATCCAGAAATGCCAGCAGGCTTTGCTCTTCTGGGCATGTCTGGAAGGGGAGAATACAAACCATGCACCTTCCACAGCCTTTCAACTCACAACCATCGGTAGTGTCCCACTAAACACAAGGCTGAATTCTTCCTCGGTGTAACTGTGCTCTAATCAATGGAGGAGTGGCAGGGATACATTTGTCTCACAATCTCCAATACGGCTTGTGGGAGCCAAACGCAACCTGAGATCAGCACCCAGCTGCTGTGGTCAACTCTGGCTGCACTTGCAAATAACTCTACTCTGACCCCCACCAGGTAGCTACTCTTCGGTTCGAGTGTGATCTATTCCCACGAGTTCAGACAGACACACCCTGCCCCTCAATATGGAAGCTTCTGCATCAAGTTTGAAATACAGAATTTTCATAAAAAAAATAGATTTAAACAAGATTCCTCTCAAAATTAAAGCAGCCTCTAGGCAAGTTGGCTTATGAAGCCCACTTGGAAAAGGACTAGGTAAAAGCTAGGCGTTATCACCCACCACTCTAGTGAGCAATGTCCGTCAAAAGCCTTGGGACTGTGTAGGTTTTCAACTGATCCACACAGTGTGACTAGCAGGTTCTCTCACCCTACCCCACAGGCACAGCAAACTAGACTTTGAAGGGAAGCAGGATCACTTGATAAATACTACAAGGGGTCCACTTAAACCGCAGAGAAAAATCACACATTTTTCATAGGTTGGTCACGGCATAAATATCAAACTTCGTAGCTATATTATACATCCATGAAATTTGCTATTTATGCCGTGAACAACCCACAAAAAAGTTTTCTCCACCGTGTTTCTCAAACTAGGGGCCTTGCATCAGAAGAGTCACCTGGGACACCTGGCATTGGCCACTGTTAGAATACAGGATACTGGGCTAGATGGACCTTTGGTCTAACCAAGTATGGCCATTCTTATGTCCTTAAGGGGGGGATTGCAAGCCTATTAGGAGGTCACAGTATTGTCACTCTTACGTTTCCACTGCTGCTGGCAGCGGCATTGCCGGAAGTTGGGAGGTGGGAGAGCGGCAGCTGCTGCCCAGGCACCCAGCTCTGAAGGCAGCAACACCAGCAGCGGAGAAGAAAGGATGGCATGTATTCTGTACTGCCATGCCCAGCGGCAATAAGATTCATCTAAAGCTTATCAGGAAATAGCTGTCTTAACACAGCACTCCAAAATCAATTAAGCCTCAGCACATGTGAGTTATTCACAGTCCTATTTTTATATGGGGAAACTGAGGCACAGAGCAGTCATTTGTCCTAAACCACACTGCCAATCAGCAGCAGAGCTGGAGTTAGAACCCAGGGGTTCCTGGATCCTAGTTACATAATCAAGCCGCTAAGCAAAGCTGCCTCCGAGAGGCCATCAGTTCTCTGGAGAGCTCCCTTCTTGTCTCCAGGCTGCCTACCTTGCCTTTGTGCATTTCCTGCAGCCACTGACGGAGTCGAATCAGGCAGCTTTCCTGCATAGGAGTCAGCTGCCCCAGGTACCGTTCAATGTAATCAGCGTCCAGTTTGTCAGCTGGAGACGGAAGAAAACAGCAATTCAGGGGAGAAGTCACCCTAGAAGAAGTGGAGTATCTGGGGAATTGCACAGTTATTGCCATACACTAACACACACACGCAATTTCCACTGGGAATTTTCAAACACTCTTGGCGTTCATCAACAGTCTGCCTGGCTTTTGTCTGGAAAGGGCTGGAGAGCATCCCAAGGAGTCCATGGGAGACATTTTGATTACAATTAGGGCGTGGGGACTGAGTCAGTAATTCTAAATGTCTAGGGCATCACAACAGGGTAGGCCACTCGGTACTCAATGGTGCCTATATGCCTTCTAATTGCTGCCTCCATCTCAAAGCTGCCCTGATCTCTGGCTGGGGTTTTCAAAGGTGCTTCAGGGAGTTAGGCACCCACCTCCTGGGATTTCAATGAGTTCTGGGCACCTACCTACCTTGGGCTCTTTCGAAAATCCCACTCCACTATATTCCTACAGCAAGGGGGACAGCAGCCAGTCTGGAAGCTACTGAAATGCTATTCCATGGATAGGCACCAGGGGGAAAGAGTGAATAACTTTAGTGGCTCCTCTCAGTATACAAGGGTAGTCTTTGCCATGAGTATTGTCCTGTGTGGCTAGTGCAGCGCAGGGTCCCTCCAGGGCATAGAGACAAAGGACAAGGGGATCACATCTGCCAGCATAGGGCATTCTAGGCAGATGTGCAGCCGGAGGCGTTTGTGTACAGGGACCATGGTACCAAGAGTAGTGGCACAGGCCAGCAGCTGTGCTGGAGGCATGTGGAGACAGAAGGGAGAGGAGAGCAGAGGGAATATTTCTGACCCTGGATACAATAGGCAACAGTATCGCACAACAGGGATCACGTGCCTAGAAAACACACTGCTGCCCCTCAGTCCTACAGGAGAAATGAGCCTTCCTAAGTGCACCCTCACCGCAGATCATAGGCACTGTCTCTGTGGGTGCTCCAGGGCTGAAGCACCCACGGAAAAAATAGTGGGTGCTCAGCACCCTCCAGCTACAGCTGATCGGGGGTGCCCCCACCCAACAGCTGATCAAGGGCTCGGGGAAGGGACAGAGTGAGCATTGAGCATTCCTGGGGAAAACTAAGTCAGCAGCTATGCCACAGATCCAGCTAAGCTGGGGAGCAGACACGCAACAGAATGGAAAGAGGGCAGCTGGGAGAGCCATACAAAGCTGGCAGTTCAAGAGCAGAGATATGTGAAGAAAAGGAAGCCAATAATCCCCCCGGCTCTTCACATGGCTGCTAAGTAGAGTTCTCCACTTCTATAGCACCTTTCATCTCAAAGCACTTTTACCAATATTAATTGTGCCTTCGAGCTTCCTTAGCCAGTGGGTAAGTATTCAAACCATTTTACAGATGGGTAAACTAAGGTCTAGAGAAGCTACATGACCAAGGCCAGGCAGGAACAGAAGCCAGGAGTCCCAGATCTGTTTCTTGCTCTAGCTGCACTAATAGAGCAGCTGTTCTCAAAGTTCCTGGAGACATACCCCAATTGCAAGGGCCAGGTATCCTGAGTTAAAGCTCCCAATGTTGCACATGTCACTGCAATGCTACAATGACCTCTCACTTCCTTCTGCTTAGGCAGACACTTTCACACTGGGCTGGAGCCTTTTCCTACAATCAGGCTGCAGGAGCTTCAAGAGTTAAGTGGCAGAAAAATCCCAATGTGAAATTCAGAAGGTCTCCACTGCTAACCTTCGCCACTGCCTGGGGATAACATACCATCAGGGCTAGCCGTCTCTGCAGCAGGGCAGGAGCTGCCTGGCTGCTCTTTGGTAGTTCCAAGCATGCAGGACTCTGCTGGAACAATACCAGGGTTGTGTCCCACAGCCAGGGCCCTCTTTTCCTTCTGTCTGCTCACTGGTGGAGGTGTCCATCGGGGGATGAAGGTGATGCCCTGGGAGATCAGCTCCTTCAGGTAATGCTCGATCACCTCCTTGCCCTAGAAATGAAGGCTTGCATTAGAGAGAGAAACCCTGTGGGAAAGGATTCCTAATGCTCCGAGAGATCAGTGTCCCAGCCATAAGCAGGAAGGGGGAAGTTTCCCTAGCCCAGAGAAGAAGGAGCACATTCCTGTATTTAATGGCCTCGTGCAGCAGCTTTAGAGCAAGGCAGAAGGGAGCGGAATGGACCATGTGGGGAATGCTTTATTGGCATGTGAAAGGCACTCTCTAGATAAGAGAAAACATGCTGTTACTCAGGAGAACGCCTGAGGTAAGAACAGATTTGGGTTCAGGCGAGGGGAGAAAACAGGATCAGTCAGCCCTACACCTCTCACCTGTTTGCTGCACTGCTTCCCTGCGACCCTAAACCCAGGGAAAAGGCTGTCAAATCAAACTAACATCTCCCCCAAGACAACACCATTGCACTGCTCAGATCCTGTCAGAGTGGAATCTTTAGTGGAATGAAACTAGCAGGCACCCAGGGCTTGTCCTTCCTGTGTGCATATTCAGGAAGAAGGCTTCTTGTGTGGGGACACTGGTCAGGGAGTGACTCCAGGGAGCCTGGACTGCACATGGAACGTAGCCCTCACCCAGACTAATTCCCTTACAACCTCTGCATGGAGATATCCAAATGAGCAGACTGTTCTGCTTGTTGGATAGTGGCTTAATCTCCACTCTCTACCACTGAGACTCAAAGCAGGGCCCAGATGCTCCTTAGAGCTGCGTTCTCTCTCTATTGAGGATGAAACTCGGACAACAGCGAGGTGAATGGACTTCTTCAAGGCAACGGCACAGGAAGAGTTGGTCATAGAACCTAGGTCTCCTGCTGATCCTCACTCCCTTGATCTACTCATTAGAGAACATTGCATCTCATGACCCTTCACGCTCACTGCCATGGCAACCTTGGACCCGAGCAGCCATTTTACTTCCCCACTTCTAATGGGCTGTGGACACTTAAGCTGCACTTCTCGGAGCTAGGGGGAAAGGCAGCTCTCACCCGCTTGATGTTGGCAGTGTACTGCTTCATGGCAATTTTCTCCACTGTGTTTTCAAAGCCAAAGAACGACTTGATGTCAAGAGACGCAGACTGTTCAAAGCATGTCCACTCTTCATTCTCAGGGTGAACCTAAACTCAGACAGAGACAGGCCTGGGGTCACACAGCGCAGAGCAGACCAAGGCTGCCAGCCTTCATGCCAGGCAGTAATGGGGCTGTTCACTCTCCCAGGCTGCAGACCAGGGGTCTTCCTGCAGGATGTACGTCTGTCAGCACTTAGTGATCTGATTAATCAGGACTGCGACGCTCAGTATGACAGCAGCGTTAGGACACATCTGTTAGGATGGGATTCTCCCCACCCAAGGAAATCAAGACTAAACCTACCTCTGCTGCTTGGCTCCTCAAATGGTAATGGCAGGAGCAAAAGAGCATTACAACAGTGCTGAGAGCATTTAATCAAAGCCATAGTGCTAGACGCAGTACGTGCATGTAGCAAGAGATGGTCACTGAAGCAAACCCACAGCCCATCCAGGGCTGCTTGCTCAGCCACCCCTCCAGCTGAGCCTGCAGTGACTCTGCCTTCAGGCACGCAGCAGCAGCTTGTCCGTGAGCAGAGACTGGGTCATTTGAGCCTGGGGTCATCTATTTCCCCAAGCCGGCCAGAGCTGTTGATCTGTCTATGCAACAGCATTGCCTGGCCAGGAACCCTCCTGCTGCCTTGCAGCATAACACACTCTCCAGCCTGCTCTTGATCCTGTTCCTGCCCCAGCCTTGCCTGAGCCTGGTTCCGGGTCTTCTCCTTGAACTACTCCGACCACACTTCAGTCCTTGAGCCTTCTGACCCTCAGACTCTGACTACCCAGCTTCAGACTTTGGCCTGCACCTGGTCTCTAGCTTTGGTACTGACTTGGCTTGTCCCTGGACTCTGATCTCTGTTCCAGCACTACCCTCAGCCCAGCCCTGACCCTACAGCCGGCTTTGGCCTCCACTCCGACTGCTAGGCCTGATTTCCAAGAGGAAGCACCTGTGTCATTCCACTGCCCCAAACAATTCACAAGGTAAATAGATAAGACAGAGTGAAAGAAGGGGGGAATTATCCTCCCTTGTTGGACAGATGGGAAATGGGTACCCAGAAATGAAATGACTCACCCCAAGTTGCCCAGTCAGCCTGTGGCAGAGCTAGGAACTAAATCCAGGTCTCTTGAGTCTCAGCCACTACCTTAACCACAGAACTTCCTTCCTCTCTAGGCAGTCTCCCTGCATTCTTTTCCTCAAGGAAAACACCCACGTAGCTCTTACCTCTATCCCTTGTGAAGGAGTCTGCATTTTCCCTTATGTGTTACTGTTTTAGTCCAGTAACAGAGTACAAAAGAAACCCACCCCATGCACACAGAGATTGGTAAAAAACAGAGTCCCCACAGGGATTATAGGCAGCAGCCAGAGAAAGATCTTATTTCTCCAAGGAACACAGCGGAGGTTGAAACATGAGAAAAACCTGTTTCCTGTACACTCCCACAATTAAGAGGAAATGGGCAAAAGTAGACAGCAGGACCATCTCAAGGATGCAAACAAGTAGTTCCTCTCTTCCAGAAAGCGGGCAGAGCTTGGAAAACTAGCAGTTAACCTTCCTTCCAGAGTGGTTCAAGACCCACAGGTAACACAGTGCGGTCAGAGAGATCCCAGTAGCATGAAATTTGGCACTGGTGCATGCGCACACACACAGCATCACTGCTGGGCTCAGTGAGCAGCATCTCAACACAGTCAGCAGCTGAGATAGACCCACGGTGACAGCAAAGGAAAAGCCTGATCCATTATCATTTCCATGACCACCACACCACACAAATGTCCCATTGGTCCTGGCCCTGGGGGCCCAGTGAAATTGGGGGGGGTGGGGTGGGCAGGGGGTTAAGTTATTTGCTTCCCTAGAAGCGACAGCCATTGCACGCTTCTTTGATTCCAAGAAGCTGCACTAACATACAAGTTCTGACAGGGCAGGTAAGTAACATGATCTGGACTTTTGTTTAGGAAATATGGTGAGGTATCAGATTGCTTCCAGAAACAGAAGACGCTATTTTTAATGGTGATTGAACCCCTGTGGCCCAGATGCACTGATATGGTACACACACTCGACAAGTGGAACACGCTGGGTGACATCTTCTCAGGCCACAGATAAGCAGCACAAGAGTTTTATCTAAATGATCGACACAGGAGCAATCTGGAAGTCCCGGGGACAGAAAGAGCACGACAAGGAAGCCAGGAACTGTGCTCATGTGGGAGCAGCACGAGAATTCAGCTGCCACAACTGCCTCCCCTACCCACCACCTCACCTTGCCATCACAATAAGTACTTGGGACTCCTCCCTAAAAACTGCTAGAATCATGCCAAGGCCAAACCCCAACACTGGCCAGACATCCATCTTAACTCTAATCCTAAACCCAGAGAACTATGGGAACATGTTATACCAAATCTAGAGCCCCACCTGCCTCCCCTTGCTCTCTGATCTCACCCCAGGACCTAATGTTCCAGCCAAGGCAAGGTAACTCCTTCCCCCAAGATGAGCTAGTTGTTGAGCACTCCCACCTTTGGGAGTCCCTTCAGGTGCCCATCAAATAGGAGCCCCCAATCCAGGTCAACAGGCTTTCAAGTCACATTGGATTACGGTCCAGCATCCACACTCTTCGGAGCGCCCTCCCCTGGCTGTTAGCCCAAGGTGGAAGGCTTCCGCCACGGTCACTCAGCTGCTCTGGCTCACCGCACAGCCAAGAGGAAAAGGAAAGCTGCTTGGGAAGAGAGGCACTTACCGAGTAGCTACAGGTCTCAAGGACGACAACACGATTGGCAAAGGTCTCGTTGTGAGCCTCAATGAGGAGCGTTCGCTCCTTCCAGTTCACGGTGTTCTTCTGTATGAAAAAGACGTACTCTACCCCGGCAATCTGAGAAGGAAGAAAGGAAGAACAAAGCCATACAGGACGTTAGGAGATGTGTGAGCAGAGCAATCACCACGGCTCCAGCCTCTACTGCCCAAAGCAGCAGACACAAGGAAGCCTGGAGACACTGTGTGTATTAGGCTCTCACCTTCTTCAGCAGCCGTGGAGCATCCACATTCAGCTTGCAGCTCCGTTCAACAATATGAACAGCTCCATCATCACTCTTGGATTCCTGAAGGATCTCACTGCCCAGGAAGACAGGGATCTCTGGGCACGTGGGAAAGCGCTTCTCGTAGGCCTAGGAGATGCAATGAAGAATAAGGCTATGTGTACACTGGAAGTGCTGCAGCTGTGCCACCCTAGCACTATAATGTAGACACTTACAACAGTGCTATTGTAAGGCCACCTCTCCAAGATATACTAGTTAAGTCAATGGAGTCTACACCAGGCCTTAGGTCAGCTAAACTACATCTCTCAGGGGAGTGATACCTAACTTTGTAGTGTAGACCAGCCCTGAGCCTCAGCCACCGGGCCATTCACAAAGATCTGTGACAGGTCACAGAGCTACAAAATCCCCTTCATCTCAGAAAAGAGGAGCTAATGCAGAGGTTAAGTTATAGTGCAGTGCAAAACTGCACACCAATCTTTACTAAAACAGGGTTTAGTTAATCCCTAGGAAGGTTGTGTAATCTGTCATGGGAGGTTTGAGAACAGGATGACAAACACCTGTCAGCGATAGTCTAGATCAGTGGTCCCCAGACTGTGGGGCACAACCCTATAGGGGGGCATAGAGGAACATTCAACATTTGGTGGGGAGAGGCAGGTGCACCAGACCTTGGGGGTGGGGAGAGAGCTCTGGCCAGTCCCAGTCTGCCCCCAGTTCCACCCTTTGCTCCACTCCTGAGTCAGCTCTGGACCCAGCCACAGCTCCACACCTCCAATTGCTCTGGCCCCAGCCACAGCTCTGCCCTCATTCCCTCTCCATCTCTAGCCCCAGCTCCGCCATCAGCCCAAGCTCTTCTGCCAAGGAAGCTATGGCTGTGCAGTAATAGAGGGGAGGGGCGCAGGCAGTTTCCATTATTGGTAAGGGGGGAGAAGAGCACAACAGGAACATGATAGCTAGTGGGGCCCCTCCAGGTTATGTTGTAATGTGGGGTATCTGGGAGCCAGGTGATTGTGGGTTGGTGGAATGGTGGTCCACCTCTAGAGACTAGAGCTACATCTATCAGGTCAGAAGTAAGACAATTACATAAATTTCCACCTTCTCCCAACCCTCCTTCCTCCCTCTTCCCAGTTTTGGGCATGTCCCAGAAGTATTACCTGACTGAACAGCAGTCTCAAGAGGCCAGAACTGGAATAGCTGCAAGTCAGAATTGAAGTGCCTTAGCAGAGCTGTGCTTGGCCCCAGGAACACAATAGCAGGGGATTAAGAATGAAGTGTTTGTGCGATACTTGCACTACATTAGCACTAGAAAATTAGGGCTGGAAAGGACCTCAAGAGGTCATCTAGTCCACCCACCCACTCTCCCTTGAGGCAGGACCAAGTAAACCTTGACCATCCCGGACAAGTGTTTGTCCAACCTGTTCTTAAAAACCTCCAATGATTGGGATTCTACAACCTCCCTTGGAAGCCTAGTCCACAGTTTAACTAACTTTTTATAGCAGTGGTCCCCAAACTTTTCACATCACACTCCCCCTTATCCCAGTCTGCATGTCCCCCCTCTAGAGCTGGGGGCAGGGCTGTGGCTTAGGGGGTGTTTGGACTGGGGTAAGCCACAGCTTGGGGCAGGTCTGAGGTGGAAGAAGGACTGCAGCCTGGAGCCAAGGCTGGGACCGGGAGCAGAGCCGCAGCAGGTCACCCATTAGTCATCTTTTCTCAAGACAAAACACTCCCAGTTTAACCTTTACTCAGAGGTCAGGTTTTCTAAACCTTTTATCATTTTGGTTGCTGTCCTCTGGACTCTCTCCAACTTGTCCACATCCTTCTGAAAGTACGGTACCCAGAACTAGACACACAACTCCAGCTCAGGCCTCACCAGAGCCGAGTAGAGCAGGACAATTGCCTGCCCTGTGTTACATGTGACACTCCTGCTAATACACCCCAGAATGCTATTCACCTTTTCTCTTTGCAACTGCATCACACTGTTGACTCTCATTCAATTTGTGATCCACTGTAAACCCCAGGTCCTCTTCCGCAGTACTCCCACCTACCCCCTTATTTACCATCTGTATGTATGCTTTAGATTTTACCTTCCTAAGTGTAGCACTTTGCACTTGTATTTATGGAATTTCATCTTGCTCTGTAAATCTTTAATGCTAGTTTATCAGAAAGGCTCTCCCCAGCTAGGGGCAGGTGCCAGGAGCAGAGTGGAGCAGGTGTCAAGAACTAGCTGCTGTTCTTCCTTAGTCCATCTTTATCTTAAGTCAAAAGCCTTCAGCAAAACTCAAGGGATCTACAAATTCTGTAGGAGTTTACAAGGGATTAAACTCGCCATGTGACTGTGCAGCACAAAGGACCCCTGAACGGCAGCCGATAGCTAGAGCAGGTCCAGTTCATGTCCATCTGCCTTGAGCCTGTAGACTTGGCTGTCTGAAGCCTTATCTAAGGCAAGGTTAAACTTCTGACTTCTCTATCGAGCTCTCTCAGTGGTTCTCAAACTGGGGGTTGGGACCCCTCAGGGGGTCATGAGGTTATTACATGGGGGAGTCCTGAGCTGTCAGCCTCCACTTCAAACCCCCACTTTACCTGCAGCATTTATAATGGTGTTAAATATATTTTAAAATGTTTTTAATTTATAAGAGGGGGTCCACAGGGGCTTGCTATGTGAAAGGGGTCACCAGTACAAAAGTTTGAGAACCACTGAGCTAGCTGCTGAAGAGTTGTAGGGCAACGTGTGACTTCAGCAAACAGAGCCACATGGGTCAGGGAGGGGGTGAGGAGGCTCGAAGATGGGCCTGGTGATACTCAAATGGACAATATTTGTAATTTGCAGCCAGGCTTTTGAACCATGCCAGTGCCAGCCTCGGACAGTGCAGCGTGTCCCCTTGCTGGCATTTGGGTCACTTTCTAGATACTGTTCTGGTTTCTGACACCCTGTGGCCATGCTCTTAGTCTGGTGAGGTGTGAAGTCATAATTGGGTTTTTGGTGTCTTTGCAGAGTGTTAACAGCATGTGTAAAAAATTATACAAGCCGGAAATGATGAGGGCAGGTGCCAGGTAATACTGCACCCTGGTGGCCCACAGGGTAGCTTGTAGCTTTCATTGGCCCAGTGTTGAGAATCTGATGCCAAGGAATGGCTGGGCTGAACTGCCTGAAGTAACTCTTGCCTAAATGCTCCAGGAAAAAAATATTTTGGGGTTGTATTTTCTCTCCAGGGGATAAAGAGGGTGAAAACAGTGATCTTGGGACAGGGAAGGTCATGAATTTGGAGAAGGGTGGGGGAAGCAGGGAATGTTAACCCCATCCTCCTCTTCTATAAGAGAGATTGGTAGGCTGACAATGGCAGGTTTCAGAGAGCAGGTAATTAGGGATGCATGCCTAACTCTCTGACCCTAGAACAAAGTGCAGCATTGGAACCGGCTACCTGGGAGCATCCTTTGGCATTGTCTGGCAGTTGTGAATAGGGTGACCAGATGTCCCGATTTTATAGGGACAGTTCTGATTTTGGGGTCTTTTTCTTATATAGGCTCCTTTTACCCCCACCCCGTCCCCATTTTTCACACTTGTTATATAGTCACCCTAGTTGTGAATATTCCTGTGAGTCTTGAAAACCTGTAGCAAATCAAGCTGCTTGAACAATAAGATGCCTTTGGCCAAGGAGCCAGTTTATCCTGTGGGTGTGATTAGACCATTGGTGATTAGCCAATCGCTCTGGGAAGCTTTTAATTTGCCTTAAAATGGCCTCTCCTCAAAAGAAAATGGCCTTAATGGGAGGCCTTACAGACCTGGGGAGATCTGCAGAGACTAATACATGACTTGGGGACATGACTAGATGAACATGCTAATAACAGGCAGAGGGTAAGTGAAGGATGTGAGCTCTGAAGGCCAGAATTCCACTCAGGATACTCTCTCTTCCTGCTCTGGATATTTGAGCTTGCTGACCGCCTGATGCCATTCCATTCAGAGATCTAAGAGCAGGGGAGCTGGAATGTGTCCTCAGAAGCCTGTGCTATTTTAAGGGCAGGTGCTATTCCCAGCAGCAGGCCACACAAACATGGGCGGTGGGAAGTCAGCCTCCCAGACGGTGGGGATATACACACTGCTTTGGTAATTGGCAGCCCCCATCCAGGCTGCGTTGTGCACATAATGACATCTGAGATGATCTTATTTATAGTTTTGTTATCTCCTTTCTGTGGTTGGTTGGCTGAAGGGACTAACCCTTCTGTATGACACAAGAGCATCTTCCAAGTCCATCATATTTGCCAAAACTGACTATGAGCTCCTGGCAATTTAACCCAGTAGCCCATGTATAGCCGAGTCTAGCCTCCATTTGCACCAATAGCAAAGAAGTCTGAAGGAATCCATGAGACTGCTGCAAGAAAGAACCCTTTCCATCTTCCTCAGTTTGTCTGCCCTAGAGACCTCTACACTGGAGTCATAAGCCCTTTGTACAATACATGCTCCTCTTTAATTATTTTTTATTTACAGTTGCACCCACTACCATACTAGGCACTTTCCATAAAGCCTCAAGCAGGATGATCCACTCTCCAAGGAGCTTGTAGGACAGAGACAAGTAGAGAGAAAAGTTAGGAGAAGGGGAGCAACTTGAATGCATGTCAGCTTGATTTACAGTAAGCAGCATGGCAGTGGGGTATTAGGAGGTACTCAAACATGGACAAAATTGGGGGGAGGCCTTGCAGATAAGCTTGGGGTAGGGGTGGCCCATGCATAGGAGGCAAGACCTGGAAGTGATGGGATGTGAAACATGCATGTAGTATAAAACTTGACATGGTTAGATGTATGTAATGGAGCTAAATTTGGAGGGGGAGGGGGGGAAATGGGTTTTGCATTGTGTATTATTCCATTCTCTTCACTTAATACCTTTCAGCAGAGGATTTCCAAGTGCTTCACAGAACTGAGTAGGAATAGAAAAAAGTTTAAAATTTATGAAGTTGTTTTCACTTTTTTTTTTTTTTTTTTTTTTTAAACTTTCCTCTGTAGTGTTGGCAATGCAAACTGCAGCACTGGGCTAGTGCAGGACTGGGTGCTAGGGAGGAAGTGAAACTGACTAGTCTAGCTTCACTGTCCAAAGGAAGTAAAAGTCGAGGAAACAACTTGCATTGCTAGGGAATGTGTACAGTAACATACAGCATTTGCCTAAATTGAGAGATTGGATCAGCCCTTCCTTTATTGCTCTGTTTTACATCTCCTCTTGGAAATCATTCCTGGTGTACTCAATCCTCACTGTCCAGGCTGGGTTACCCTACTGCCTCCTAAGAGGGGAGCTGGAGCAGTAACTAAACCAGTGCTTCCAGCGAAGAGCCCAGACCAGCAGAGGGAGAGCACAGGGAACACAAGTCCCGTAGCAACAACAGGAAGAGGCAAAAGACTGCACAACATTGCCCAGTGCCAGTTTCTTTCTAGGAAAGGCCCCTGAACATGTGCTTTCTTTCAGGTATCAGGATAACAAACACCTTCTGAGCACATCTATTGGGATGAAGCATTAGTTCACTCAAAGGGACACTAGCAACTTAAGTCACTGTATAAATCAACATGTCACTAACTATGTTAGCAATACAGATTGTTGGAATAGATCTTAAGATAGTCAGTGTACTTTTCATTCCTGATGCAGTTTATTTTTGATACTCCAGGTAGCAGGGATCTCCTTCAGGGCCTATATGCTACACATATTGCTGCTCTGTCAACTCCTAAAATAACACTGCTCTACAGCCAAAACGCTTCTGAAATAAATGTAGTCCAACTTTACTAATTCTGGGTCACTGAGAATGAAAATGATGCTTAAAATTGTTTATTGGCTCTAGTTTTCAAGATATGCTATTGGGTCAGTATATACGACCCTTGACTTGGGAATGGCAGAGGATAAGTGAGTTATAAAGGGAAGGGATCTCAATTTAAACCAGAAATGACTAAAATACATCTTTGACTGGATCTATGAATAAATCTATGACTGGGTTTGGACAGTACTTGCTTTTTAGGCAAAACAATGAATGATGCAATCTGAAGCTGGTATTGCGTCATACATGAGATGAATTACATCATGTTATTCCTAGAAGTCATGGATGATGCAATCATAACGAAGCTTACATCACTCTGCTGAAAAAATTGCCCTAGATCAGCTCTAGAAATCATACAGTGTCGTGTTCTCTTATTTGTCAGTGTTTGATTTTGCAAAGGGACACATTTCTGTTTAGCCAAAGTGAGCAGAGATGCCTCGTACTTGTGTGAACAGTGCAGATAACTTCTGCTATGTTTGTGGTGAAGTGACTTTTGCATCACAAAAGTGCAGTATAAGCACTATGCTTAAGAAAGCCTATCACCTTTATTTTGGCTGCAAAATTGGAGATCAGGACAAGAGGTGGGCCCCACACATACGCTGCAATACTTGTGCAACAAATCTTGGCCAGTGGTTGAACAGGAAAAGGAAATCTATGCCTTTTGCAGTGCTAATGATTTGGAGAGAGCCAACAGATCATACCAGCAATTGTTACTTTTGCATGGTGCCTCCAGTTGGAAAAAGAAGAAAAAGTGGACTGTGCATTATCCAAACATTCCATCAGCTATACGCCCAGTACCCCACAGAGAAGGACTTCCGGTTCCTGATGCACCAGAATCACTCTCACTTGAGTCAGACGAGGAAGAAGAAGAAGAAGAGGATGAAACTTCTGGTCCTGAACCATCAATGTCACGGGACCCACATTTTCTCCCATCCTCCTCCTCTGAACCACACCTCATAACACAAGGTGAACTGAATGACCTTGTCAGGGATTTGGAACTACCCAAGAGCAAGGCAGAGCTGTTGGGCTCCAGACTACAGCAGTGGAATCTCCTGGCAGGCTATCAGGGCAAATTGAGCCCATCAGTGCTTGCAGACTATTGCTGGACAGTGACAAGAGATGCTCCATTTAATGAATACAAGAGACAAGCCAAGAAGCGCCGAGTAGACACTGAATAGGACTAAACTATGTACATAACAGTTTTTTGCCTTTTGTTTCATAATAAATTTTATTTATATAACGCTTTTGCTGATTTTTAAAGTGTTACATAAACAGGACAGGTGAAATATTATCATGTAAAGCAACCATAAACACATGAAAAGATGGGGATCAATATGAAAATTGAAAGGTGGATAAGGAACTAGTTAAAGGGGAGACTACAACGGGTCATACTGAAGGGTGAATTGTCAGGCTGGAAGGAGGTTACTAGTGGAGTTCCTCAAGGATCGGTTTTGGGACCAATCTTATTTAACCTTTTTATTACAGATCTTGGCACAAAAAGCAGGAATGTGCTAATAAAGTTTGCGGATGACACAAAGCTGGGGGGTATTGCTAACATGGAGGAGGACCGGGATGTCATACAGGAAGATCTGGATGACCTTGTAAACTGGAGTAATAGTAATAGGATGAAATGTAATAGTGAAAAGTGCAAGGTCATGCACTTAGCGATTAATAATAAGAATTTTAGATATACATTGGGGACACATCAGTTGGAAGCAACAGAGGAGGAGAAGGACCTTGGAGTATTGGTTGATCACAGGATGACTATGAGCCGCCAATGTGATATGGCCATTAAAAAAGCTAATGCGGTTTTAGGATGCATCAGGCGAGGTATTTCCAGCAAAGATAAGGAGGTGTTAGTACCGTTATATAAGGTGCTGGTGAGACCTCACCTGGAATACTGTGTGCAGTTCTGGTCTCCCATGTTTAAGAAGGATGAATTCAAACTGAAACAGGTTCAGAGACTGGCTACTAGGATGATCCGAGGAATGGAAAACCTACCTTATGAAAGGAGACTCAAAGAGCTTGGCTTGTTTAGCCTAGCCAAAAGAAGGCTGAGGGGGGATATGCTTGTTCTTTATAAATATATCAGAGGGATTAATATTAGGGAGGGAGAGGAATTATTTAAGCTTAGTACCAATGTAGACACAAGAACGAATGGGTATAAACTGGACTCTAGGAAGTTTAGACTTGAAATTAGATGAAGGTTTCTAACCATTAGAGGAGTGAAGTTCTGGAACAGCCTTCCAAGGGGAGTAGTGGGGGCAAAAGACATATCTGGCTTTACGACTAAGCTTGATAAGTTTATGGAAGGGATGGTATGATAGGATAGCTTAATTTTGGCAACTGATCTTTGATTACCAGCAGATAAGTATGCCCAGTGGTCAGTGATGGGATGTGATCTGAGTTACTGCAGAGAATTCTTTCCTGAGTGCTGGCTGGTGAGAGTTGCCCACATGCTCAGGGTTTAGCTGATTGCCATATTTGGGGTCAGGAAGGAATTTTCTTCCAGGGCAGATTGGCAGAGGCCCTGGAGGTTTTTCGCCTTCCTCTGCAGCATGGGGCATGGGTCACTTGCAGGTGAATTCTCTGCAGCTTGAGGTCTTCAAACCACAATTTGAAGACTTCAATAACTCGGACATAGGTTAGGGGTTTGTTATAGAAGTGGATGGGTAGGGTTCTGTGGCCTGCTTTGTGCAGGAGATCAGACTAGATGATCACATTGGTCCCTTCTGACCCTTAAGTCTATGAGTCTAAAAGACCTAGGTTTACAAATTTATGATTAATACTCTATCTACACAATATACATAGACATAAAATGTAAAAACTTAAATATCTTAGAAACAGTAGCCAGTTGTTTTAATTGTCATGTTTGAATTCAGCACATCAAAATACATAATAAATATCACATTTTATCTCTGAAGCAGACTGACTTCTCAAAAATTGTAGACCAGTGTAATGAAAGATGACTAGTTAATTTCCTTTTGTTTATAGGCCGAATTTCTAGGCAGTGTTGCTTCCAGATTCTCATACACTAGTACATTATGCAATGCTGCAGGGGAGCAGTTCTCTGCCCAGCTGTTTCCTTGGGAAGGTCAAAGCCAATGCAACATTTTGCTTGGGCCAGAGGTTTGGTAAAAGCTAGTTTTCACAAAGTCTAAAGATCAAGTCAAATTTGGCCTGAATACTGCCTCTTTAGTAAGAAAAAGCTGGTTTAATCACTGACATCCAAAAATGTAAAACATCTTAAAAGCAAAGGAGACACATTGCTTCTTTAATTCAGGCACAGATCTGGTACCAGGAATCCACTCTGCAACCTAGAGTAAAAACCATTACTGCTGCGCCTCCTCCTTCCCCTGATGGAATAGGTTACTCCAGTAACAAGAAGCTTAGAAACAGCAGCCACTGACTAATGAGTCACTGCTAATGAGTCACTCCTTCCTGTTAGAAGAAGGCACACAGCCCCTATGGAGGAACTAAGATAAGGGCCCAAACACACATCCTAAATAAGCTTTATCTCCTGGTTTGAGGAAGGATTCCTCTTCTACATGTCAACCTTACGCTCTCTGCTAATCTTCGCTACACACCAACAGCAACTCTAAAAATACAGTGGGTCATGGCACCTGCCTGCGGGTCACGTGGAGGAGACATTGAAGAGCTGCGCCACAGTGCTCTGGTTGCCCCCATAAATCACTACTGACCTCTCTGGTACCCCTTTCATCACTGCAGAGAGATACAGGGCTGCACTGCTGAGCTTTCACTGTCAGCAGCTAGACCCACCAGTGCATTTCTCCTCCAACTGGCAACAATCACAACCCCAAAAGGGGAAAGAAGAAGGAGTTTCGACATTAAGCAGCAGTTGCCACTCCTCATCCCTCCCCCCCCCCGAAAATCACTTAATTGAGCTGAAGATGCAGAACAGAAAACAGCACAGCCAAATTGAACCCGAATGGGACTTAATGTTACCAGCCATAGTATTAGAAGAAGCTAACCTGCCTGCATTTGCCCTTCCAGCTCCTTGCTGCAGTAATTCTTCAGAGTTTTTCCAAGGAAGAAGGCCCTTGAAGTCATGGCTCTGCAGGCTCTGAACTAGCCAAGAGCTAAGTTCCTTTTGGGTCTGTCGGTAATTCAACACGATTCAAGTGCTGAACAGAATCAAATGCGTACAGCAATAAGCGATTTACTCATCCTGTCCCGCTCCTTCCAGAGTGACCCACTTGGGACAAATACTCACTGAGCAAAGCATTGCTCACCCCAGCTTTCACTTCCCACAAATCCTCTAGCCTGAACCTGCCAAGGCTCCACACCAGAATCCAGGCCACAGACTGTGGAACTGCCTCTTCCAGCTACAATCAAGTTCCAGGGCTGACTTATTACCAGATCAGGAGAAAATCCCAGAGCAACTGATCTGAACAGCTGCAGCAGCTGCCTGGGCAACTCTGACCACTGAATACACCCAATTAGCCAAGTACTAATCTCACCATAACAGTTCACAAAAGGATCTTTCCTTATGCTGCACACAGACACCTTACCCTTGAAAGAGGTGTCTACAATGGTTGTCAATTCAGGCCTAATTTGTTCTATGGCCTTGTCTACCTCAGAGGTTATAGCTCCAGCTTTCGCACTGTTATACCATCAACACAGCTCCACTGGTGGTAGCAACCGCAACAGAACTGGTGCAGTCAACCCATCAGTGGCCATCAATGTTCCAAGCAGCGTAGACCTGATCTGGGCAGCGTTAGACAACTCTGTGCTTAGCACACTTGTGGCTGACTGGAGTCCTGTCTAGCTCTACCATCAGACAGCTGCAGCAACAGTGGGAAATAGAAGCACAAATCCGAACATGCACACCTGGCCTAAGAACTACCATGTTTTTAGAGCCAAATTAGGACACCCATCTGACTGGATACAACCAATATGGCTGAGTTATGCCCACACAGCAGCTTTCCTCACAAACCAGTCACATGTCAGCCGTGGTTGTAAGTCCACACTGCCAAGTGTGTGTCAGTGCACTACAGCATAAGCTGTTCTGCTATCCCAGACCAGCTCAGCATACACCACACACAGAACGACACCAGCAGCACGTGGAGCAATATGCCCTGTGACGTCCCATAGCACATAGCCAGAGGAAGGGAGTGGCCAGCTTGGTTCCATAAGCATGGTTAAGGGGTCCACCAAATAGTGTAATGAGCTGGTTATAGCCCCAGACCTAGACACAGTGTTAGCTCCCACTGCTACTAAACAGAGGATTAGCCATGTTTACACCAACCATACCACAACAGGTTACAAATTCAGGTCACGTTATAGTGCTGGGAGAACCTTGGAGGACTCAAAATGAAAGTACCACATGAGAGAGACATTTCTCTCCAGTAAAGGAAATTACACCCTCTAAAAACCTCATGATCCCCCTGACAGGGGGTGGTGTAAGGGAAGGGAATGCCCCTTAAGCTAGTCTGTTCCTATTCCTCTTCTCCCAGCCTCCATATCCTCCCCCCAATCCTTTCCCCTTTCATAGGATAAAGATCTAGAGAGAAGGTGCATGTGACTCATTATAATTCCCCGCATCTGGAGTATCCCTCTCATCGACCCCCTCTCTTCAGGATAAGGGAGTAGACAATGCATTCCTGCCCACCCTCTGCCCTCCAGTATGCCCCAGAGAATGGGAGCACATGCCCAGGGCATCTGATCTTTACACAACTCCTCCTGCTTCTCCTCTGTGGGTTTTCATAACCCGTCAGGCAAGTGACCTAGAAACAGTTTATAAAACAGATGTGCCTCAGGAGTCCGGACTTGGATATTTCTGTCCGTAACAGCACAGACGCTCAAGCACCAAAGCAGAGCAAGCAATAAAACCCCTCACCAGTGTAACTCTGCTGTACATGTGCAGACATTTCAGCCCAGAACCTGCTGGGTGGTTCCTGCGTGCTCCGGTGAGGCAGCACTCAGAATTAGGTTATCTAGCCTCATACTGTACCAGAATATCCTCGAGGGGAACATTATCCTCTCAGCTCATGTAAGGAAACTGAAGGGGATTATACCGTAAGTCAGCACAGTGTTGCATAACGATTCCCAGGACAGCAGCTCTGGCTTTCTCCCCAAGCCAGTCACTTCTCTAAGGCTAGAGAGAGGCTTCACTAATTCCCCATTAGTACATGTTACTGCTGAAGTGACTGGTTTGGACCTTGCATGTTAGGAGACAGTTCCTTCAGCAGGCTGGGTAAAATGAGGTGAGTCACCAATCTTCTCACTTGTTCTCCGCCTGCATTGCCTCCAGAGCCATTCTGAAGGAGTCCCCTGCCTACCCAGGCAGCCATTTGTGAATAAGAGCTGACAGTTGGGCTCAGAGGAATTGTGCCTGCTTATATCTGCCAAATGTTGCTCCAGAGTGGTTCTGTGGCTCCCACAGTAGGGCTGTCTGGAGCCAGTGGCATGAAAGAGCTGTTTTTTTAGAAACAGGCCCAGCACACAGATGAAGATGGGAGAAAATGGAGGACAAATCACTGCACACAGAATCCAGTTGGGGCTCTAGCAAGCGCGTGAAGGCTCGTCCACATCAGAAAAATTACCTCACATTACAAAATAACCTAGAGGGGGCCCTGCTAGCTAACATGATGTTAAGCACTCATCATAGACAGAGACTGCTGTGTTTAGTGTCGTGCGAATGGGTCGTGAACAGTAGGGTTCACCTTAGGGCCAACTGAGACCAACTGACACCACATCAAAACACAACGTGTCCCTTCCTATGCTGAGTCACATTTACCATTGTGCAAGTTCCCATGACTCCTCAAGCTTGTATTCTAGCTCAATGCAATCCTCCAGTGCAGAGAAGCCTTAGAGAGGGGGTCTGTGTTTGGGGAATGGGGGCGGGGGAACAAGAGGGGAGTGAAGGTATGATGTCGTTAAGTTTGGGGCTGAGAAACTCCAAAGCAGCATCCTCCCCAGAGGAGGAGAGGGATGTTGCATTTCTCTTGAGCAGCCACTGACTCTAGAAAGAACTGTGACCCTCCCTCTTAGAACAAACTGCCTAGGGAGGTGGTGGTGGAAGCTCCTTCACTGGAGGTTTTCAAAAAGAGGCTGGACAGTCATCTCTCTTGGATGATTTAGCCACAACAAATCCTGCATCTTGGCAGGACGTTAAACAAGATGATCCTTGTGGTCCCTTCTAACACTATGGTTCAGACATTGTGTCAACCATCATCCAAGGCTCGAAGAGAGTGGACTTTCTCCAGCAGTCCTTTCTGTGTCTGCTTAAGCCAGGCTGGCACTTAGGGAGACCCTGTGTGGTGACACATGGCAGCTCAGGCTCTATGAGTTAGTCTAGGAGACCAACAAGGGCCATATGAGTGTCCAGCAGATGGAATAAAGAATCTTCATGATATTCATCATAAGAGAACCCTGTCTCTTGTCTACCCAAGGGTAACACAAGAGAAAACATGGGTGGGGTTGGGGATGGAGGGAAGGTGCAGAGGAGTCAGGACTCCACCAGGGGAAAAACTCCTCCAAAAAACATGCAAAGCAGTTATGGAGATAGGTGAGAGCTTTCTGTGACTGAGAAAATACTGGCAGTCTCTGGGCTGGAGCAGAAGTAAGAGATCCACTGGACTCCAGAGCTATAAACACTGATCTAGTGTTAGCGCCTTCTGGACGGGAGCCAATGATCTGCCTCATTCCTTCAGACTCGATGAAAGGAATGATTCAGTTAACACCAGCTGGTTATTACAATGCATCCACAACTGGGCAACACAGCAGACCTTCCAGGACCATGACGTGCGCTGTAGCCGGATGCCGCTAATTCTGGAAATCACCAACCTGTCCCATCTTCCATCCAACAGGAAACACCATTCTAGTCAGGCTATTCTGCTACAATATTCACCTTCATTTGCTATCTAAATACAAACCTACCCTTGATGCCAACAGGCAGAGGACACAGGGAGTGCAGCACCTAAGGTAGTACAGGGATCCCCTGTGTTGTATATCGGCATAACAGTTCAAAGAGCAGCATGAGAGGTCTCCATCGAGAGCCAGTAGCCCACTGCTCATCATAACCATTCTGAAGTGTACGTACAGATAATATTGAAAGAGTTAAGAGGAGAAAATGATGCTCTTAAGGTCTTGGCATTAAGGCAGGTCCCCAGCAGGTAACATAGCTTGGAGATGTTCCCTTCAGGCAGCAGGAGGTAGCTGAGACCCATCTCCCTGTCTATTTGCATACTGAGCCAGGTACACAAACACAGATTTCGAAAAAAAATTGACAAGGTAAAAAAACTGCAGGGGCTATTCTGTGTATGAATAAAGATAAAGGGCTGGGCTGGTATATCCTGGAGTGCATAGAGATACACAGAATCCTTCACCGAGGACGCAAACTAACAGTGTGCAGGTCTCATGAGAAAAGGGTTGCAGCCAGCAGGCTGCTACTTGAATCTCTGAGCTTTGTTAAACTAGTACTGGATTTACTATAGACAGATAAGTCCTGTGAGTTAAGTAGAGCAGTGATCTGAGATAGACCTGGTATGCTGGGGTGTACTGCTCCTTTGGGAGCAGCAAAACTGTGCATACCATGAATGCCCAGGGGCGAGACACTCCAGGGAGAAGCTCAGAGGGCTTGAATGTGCCTGTTGCTAACTTAGAGGGGAGTGTGTATGTTGCACCTGGCTAGTGGAGTGGGGGAGCTGAATGCCAGGCACAGACAAGGCTTCCCTCACACTAAGGGCAGGCGGTAGTGGGTGCCTCCCAACCCTGGGTATCCCCAGGAAGCATTACACAGGTCAAGACATGATCAACCATCAGGATATGTTGGACTCTGCAAACGACCCTTCAGCAGTGGGGCCAGAAGCCACACCCTACTGAGGAATGATTGCTAGTTGGACAAATTTCCCATGTCCTACTTTGGGGAAAGTCTGGTACCTTGGAGGAGGAAGGTAGTGAAGCAAAGCCCCCAGGGGCAGCAGGGCTCTTGGGGAGAGGAGCAGAGCAGGTCAGATGTACCATTGGACACGTACACACCAGTGAAAAGTTTGATCCAAGTTATTACAAATAAAATGCAGGGAAGTGCACATGCATTGCACCTTTGTGCGAGACAGAACAGTTTCAACCAGTCACTTCCAGAAGCTGCAGTGGGAATTCAGGTAGGTAGGACATAACCCAGATTGGAATTTGGCCAAGAAACTGTGGTTAACAGACTTACACTCTTACCAAAAGTGCCCTGCCTGAAATATTTAATACCCACAAGTGCCCAGGGTCCTCAATTTTACTTTGTCAATTGAGTTCTTCAGGGCAGGGATCATCTTCTCTTTATGCACAATGTATCTAGTACAGCGGGGCCCAAGCAGGTTTTTAGGCGCTACTGGAATACGAATAATAAGGACACCTCCAACAGCACAGTGCCCCCTAACGCCATGCCAAGGCATTGATTCAGTACTGATAAAAAGTACACCCCCTCCCCTGTGATGACCCTCAGAGCTCGCCCATCCAGGTGCTGACATCCAATGATCCTGCTCAGCTTGAGCTCACATCGTCACAGCACATGGTGATGTGTCTGCAAGCAAGAAAGAGAGCACAGACTGAAGAAAGTCTAGAGAGACACTGTATGAACTCCTTCAGTGAAAGGAAACTTACATTCCTTTTGGGTGGATCTGCCCTAGAATTCATGTAGTTCTGGGGTCAGTCCCTCCCAACTACTCAAGTTGAATACTTCAAAGGCAACAGAAGTCTCAGCCCCAACACTGCCTCAGTGGCACATACTAAGCATCAACAACAGAAGGCAGTTAAGGGAAAGATGTTTTTGATGTTCCCAAAAACATACATATTAAAGTCCAGAGTAAACAAATGCAACCAGCAGCTGTTTCAGAGCCCTGGATGAATCAAATAGCTGCTCTCAGCAAAGAGCATTTATCAAGCATTTCATATTCAGTACGTGGGAACCATCCTACACCACCAGCTAGAGAGGAATGCATCAGAGGCGGTCTGTTCAGACTGATGCTGCTCACTCTCCTTAATAATGGAGGGGTATAGAAACTGGACAAGCAAAGGCAGCTAAGACAGCATGTCTAATCAGGGCTGTCATTTTTGGTATCTGTCCAATGAGAGTAACTTGGGCATGAGGATGTCGTGCTGTTCATACTGCATCAGCACAACACGGTTCTGTGGCCTCAAACCATCAGGTCACACTGAAGCATGTCATAAAACAGCAGGACTTTTCTGGGCTCCGAAAAGTATTTCGAGATCCATTAGCTTCTCCCAGTCACATTAAGAATAATCCAGGAACTAACAGGGCAGGCTGGAGAGCAGAAGAGAGGAGACATCTTCCTACACAATATTAGATATGGACCATTGTTGGACACAGGTATCCAGGTAAAAAGACCATTAGTCTGCACTCAGAAGGCAATTTCCTAGAGAGTTTTAATTATTCCATTAAAATGAGACTTGGTTTCCCACAGTAACATCCATTTTGTAAGTACTGCACTGATCTATACTAGGCAATTTCATGAGCCATGTATGAGTTGCTCAGCTCCCGTCAACGTACAGGGATGGTTATTTTGAAACTCTTTTCCGCCTCTTGCTCATCTCAGATACTCCGGGCTAGTGTCAGCCAGAAATGCCATGTCAGATGCACTCTGAAAAGTGCGTCACTGTCTAGGTCACGCCAGCTTCTAAGGAACCTCGGAGCAGCGGGCAGGCAGGCTGCTCGCTGCCAAGTGCCATCATGTGTCGGTCGCAGAACAGTCAAGGGCAGATTGGGTAACATGCACCTGCAGGCAAGTGCCTCTCTGGCACTTCCTCAGTTATGGAGATGCTGCACTCAGAGCTCCATCCAAACTCTTCGGCTGCTTTGTACAGACCTCTCCCATCTGCTGCAGCATTCTAGCTGCTTTAGACTAGATTCCAGCCACTCAGACAGAGACTGCTCTCCTTGCTGCAGCAGGAATACTCTCCTGCTAACAGGATCCAAGCTTGCAAATGGAGGCTGCAGAAGCGTGTGTAACATACCTTTCCATTAAAATTCTGATTCTGCCAATCTAGACTTGCACTTCTAACCAGTTAGGGACTCCTCAATCTTTATACTGGGATGTATCAATACCATAAACTTTATAAAACACTGGCCTGCAGTTGACCTAGATACCCTTCCTGTTTGCACATCTGGTCATATAGATAACATGAGCCGTTGTTGTATCCATATGGGATTGACGGATCGATCCATAGATCCTATGAACAGATGCACTGAACCTGTCATTCTATTGCAAACAAACTCATAAAACAAACAGAACATTTGCTAGTCACCACCACGCTTGCATGTTATACCATTTTCTACCACCCTTTATCTTATTGAGTTAGATTGTAAGCTCTTAAGACTGTCTTACTATGCATCTGTGCAGCACCTGGCACAATACAAATGAGCTTTTGGGTCAGATAGAGGACTGTACATACCTTTCAACAACTGTGGCAGTGATCAGGGAAGGCATAATACAGAAGAGTTTAGTCAATCTGTTTACACCCCAATATGTACCTTCCTTAAATGTGACCTGAAGCTTATATAAAGCTATTTAAAATCCAAGCTTCACAACAGAATCCACATGGGCATTAAGGAACATTACAAAATCAAAGCCAGACACAGCCCATTATTAACAACTCTGGTTGAGTCCTTTAGGCCCTGCTGGGATTGGGGCCCTATTGTGCCGAGTGTGGTCCATACACTCCCTACCCCACAACACTGACAGCCTGACTAGACAGGTAGTAGTATTATTCCCATTTTACAAATGGGGAACTGAGGCAAAGAGATGCAAAGCCCAAGGTCACATGGGGATCTGTCATGGAATTAGGAGTTGAACTCAGGTCCCCTTCTTCCAAGTCCAGTGCCTCAAGCACAAGATCATCTTTCCACCCCATGAACCACTGTATTGAATCACTGCACTCCAGAAAATGTGCCTAGAGCATTTTGGGGCATCCCAATACCGAAGAGGATGAGACTGCCTGGCTTATGGTGACACGCGAGTATGAGCATAAGGGCTGTTCCACACTGGGGGGGGGGGGGGGAAATCGATCTTAGATACGCAACTTCAGCTACGTGAATAACATAGCTGAAGTCGAATATCTAAGATCGGATTACTCACCCGTCCAGACGGTGCGGGATCAATGTTCGCGGCTCTCCGTGTCGATTCCGGAACTCCGTTGGGGTTGATGGAGTTCCGGAATCGATATAAGCGCGCTCGGGGATCGATAGATCGCGTCTAGATTAGACGCGATATATCGATCCCCAAGCAATCGATTTTAACCCGCCGATACGGCGGGTAGTCTGGACGTACCCTAAGTGATGGCAAAGTCATTTGCTGAAGAGCAAGTTTGTTTCATTTTACTCCCACTCTCCATGGGAAAGTGCCACCCAGTGACAGTTTAGCACTCTGCATCTGTGCTAAATGCTCACTGCCTCCCACACTAATGGAACATTCCATTTAAATTCGTCTAATAAGATTATTGAGACTGCACCGTGACTGATCCACTGTCACTAGAGTCAAACATCAGCGTCTCTAGAATCTTTGTGACTTCAGCCTTCACACTAACAGCATGTTATGCCTGGCGGGGTGAGGACGCTGGGCCTCAGGAGATCTGGATTTCACTCCTGGCTCTGCCACAGACTCCCTGTGGTAGACAAGGCCACACAGAGTAAAGGCCTCACATGGGCCACGTGACCTTGGACAAGTAACTTGATCTCTGTTCCTCAGTTTTCCCATCTGTAAAATGCACCTAATACCTTTGCAGAGATGACACAAAGCTTAATTAATTAGACATATAAAAGACTAAATGTCACTTTTCATTCTCAAAGTCTTCAAACCCCAGGGAGCTAGCAGTTCTGTCAAGTAGAAAGCATCCTGAAACCAAAAGCAAAACAGAACTAAACCACTCAAAAATAAACCCATCAAGCCCTGGCCTCCAGGAGCTCTGCTAACAAGCTTACAAAGGATTTGTCTAGAGGCAAGCGTCCTTATATTAGCAGGCAATCTATTGACTAGCATCTGGCATCCGAGCAATCCTGCTAAGATAGACTGTGATGGTCCTGAGAAGCACACGCACATCTGGCATGTTAGTGCTGTTTGCACGTCTCTTTGTAATGAACATTGCTGCATTGTTTTAACAGGGGCTGCATAGAGTCAGCACGGAGGGAAGACACAGAAAGCTCCTACCACAGCAAGCAACATGCTTCGTTAGCCTGGGATATGTTTTATCAATTTCCATAGCACACACGGCCCTGGCAGTTTGCTTCACAAATTAGCAAGGACAGAAAGCGAATGAAAAAAAATCAGTCCAACCAACACTGAACAAAAGCAGGCCTTATGCTTTGCCTTTCACACTAGACTTGCTGTGAAGGAGCCTCTAGGGGACTTGATTCCTCAGTTTAGAAAGCAACACCACCATAATGGTGCATTGAAAATTTAGGAGCCAACTGCAAGAGCCTGCCAGCCAGTCTTAACTGCTGTGACAAGAGGCAGGATGAGAGGCTGGTTTGGATAACCAGGTCCCAGACCAGTTGTATAGTAATATACCAGCTGTACATTAGGAAAGGCACCAGGGGCCACTACTGTCATGCAGGAATCCAGAAGTAGCAACGGGGCCAGTAGGAATCAAAGGCTGCAAACCATTCTAGGGAATGGTGCATACATCCTCCATCCATGAACACACTTCAACCCATTCATCTAAATGTTTCCCCTGCTTTACTCACCATCTGTGTCAGATACTAGGAAAAGCTAGAGTCCTAGTTCAGTAGTAAGGGCACATGGAACATACTGGGGATGTTCCGACCCAAAAAGGCTCAGTCTTCCCGAGCAGCTACGCAGCCACTGAACAAGATGTGACAAGATGAACCCATATGTGGGGCTCTGGGCTGAATGACTAGCTGCCCAGTGTTTCCCTCTGAAGTCTCCCAGAGCAAGGCCCAAGCCCACCCAAGGGCCATTCAGCTCACTCCTTAGAGATCGGTAGCTGAATCAGAAATATCACATTAGGAGTAGTAGCAGAAGCCACCCAGCTATAGAACCAGAGCCCTTACCTTTATCCATCATGATGGGGATGGCATCACATAAGGTTGATCGGCCTTTTTTGAACTAGAAATGTTATCAAAATTTCAAAGGAAAAAAAAAATGGGAAATTTTGTTTGAAGAGATTCCCTCCCTCTACTCTCCACTTTTTAACCAGCTCTAATCAAACTTATCTACATAGTCCCGGTCTCATACACAGATCACACATCAGAGGAAACCTATGGAATCAGCTCATCGCCACTTAATTAATAATATTCCCTCACCATGGCAGTTTCTAAGCAAAATGGTATTTGGGGAGGCTGGGAATATCCAAAGATGGTTCCTTAAACAAGGGCCTAACCAAGCACAGCTGGCTGCTTGCTCTTTCACAGGCACTGATAGCCTTTACCAACAACAGTCCCACTGGCTTTAAGAATCAGCCATGAAGGATGCAGATCTCTCTTACAGATGGCTGCTCAGGGACCCACGCGCACACTCCCCTTCAGTGAAGCAAACAGGATAAAAAAAAATTTAACCAGCACAGATGGCATGTTTTTTTCCTCTCCTTCTGACACTGTTCTCATGTCCATGGGAAAGAACTTTACTAGAGTAAAATACTTAGACTGAGGCAGATTTTGATTATTTCTGGAGTATGGCAGTGAATGTAGAAGATTGCAATGGAAGAAAGAAGTCCGTGCCTCGAACTCACCCTAAAGAAAGTTCCTCTAAAATCAGTGGTGCCCAATCTCATTGCACAGGAGGGTCATATAAACCTAGGCACACCCTTGTGTGGGCCAAGCAGATTCTACATATCTTAATAAGACAAAGTCACCCATACTGATTTATATTTTAAGTTTAGCTTGTTTCATATGTATTTATATAGAAACAACCTATGTACAATATTGTTTATTTAGGGACTTGTAAACATGACAAAACACTAAAAAAATCGGCCATTAGTATATTGTACTGAAACAGGCCGCAGGCCTTACGAGATGATCTAGTGGGCCATGTACAGCTCGTGGACCCTGCTCGAAATAACCCATGATCTCACACCAGAGCCCCAACACCTCCCACCACCTGACGGACACCAGAGGTTGCAGTCGAGGGTTCAGCTGTAGGAGGAGAGGTAGAAGTGCAACATCACTCACCGCCATGACAAGCTCAAAGGGATATTTGTAGACTCGAACAGGGGACTGGTACTTCTGCACCATTTTTAACCGCACACCTGCAATGGGAAGGGAATAGTGGCTTTTAGATTTTTACATTGAACACTTCAACTCTAATAAGCATCATCATATATTTTGTACTTTTCATCACTAGACCTTGATGTGCTGTGCAAAAGGAGGACAGTATCATTATCCCCATTTTACAGATAGGGAAACTAAGGCACACAGAGGGGTGAACTGATTTGCCTCAGGGTCACCTAGCAGGCCAGCAGCACAGTCAGGAATAGAACCCTGGTCTCTCTTGTCCCAGTGTAATGCTGTACCCACTAGGCCACACTGTCTTGCATATAAGCAGTACACGTTTCTGCTTCTCAACACCATTGCTGTGAATCCCACTTAGAGCTTAAATGCAGCTTGCAACAGTAGCACAAGTTCAGAGCATGAGACAGATTTGTAAGTCAAAGAGCTGCTAGCCCATACCTGGGAGAACAAGACCCTTAGGCGGCTCACCAAGCCTGAATTCTAACTTGTGTCTTCCACCCGATGTCTCATACCACCACACAAATCCACAGTGCTGGAACAGTTACACCTGCATCTCCTTGTCTGGCACGTGGGATTTAAAATACCTCTTAACCCACCTGATTAAGAAAGCCAAAGGAGGCAGAGTGCTTACAAAACCAGCCCACCACTTAACTAGGAATCGCAACCCACTGACAAGTGACAATGGCAGCTGCTTACAGTGGAATGAAGGAAAACAACTGCCTCAGTTACGAACAGTACAGACCTCAGCACTTCCTTTATCCAAGCCACCTCTCACTGATCCCATCAGAATTCCTCGGCTGCCTCCTTCACTGGGGTTTTAACTCTCAAACACATGGCAGTAACCAGCATCGGGGGAGAATACACACCCTTAGAAAAAGCTTGTTACATGGCTTTCTGCAGTTCCTTCCCCTGCTATTAATACCAAGTGTCTGAGAACGCTAGGAACACAGCAGACAGGCTCTGGGGCTGAGAATCCATGCTGCTCCTACCATCCTCAAATTCCAGTGCTGAGCAGACACTGAAAGGACTGTTGCTCAGCACTGAACTCAACGGCTAGGACACAGAACAACTAATCCCTGCTTTAAGCCAAGGATTGGAGGTGAAACGGAGCTAAAAGGCTCTAAGCCACTTTATCCTCTCACAGGAGAAGGTCTAAGCATCTCAATATTAGGAGGGGCTAGGGGGCATCTGCAAAGAGAACAGCCCATCACAGTTCAGACACTTTAAAAAGTTTGAGTACCTGAATGAAGTTTGGGGATGGCTCCTAGTAGGAGAGTCTCACATTCAGTCAGAGAGACACTTAACTCTTTAGGTCCATATGACAGGTTCAGGGCTCAATGGATCTAGAGAAACAGCATCAGCATTGAAACTGAATAGAGGCAAGCCCAATAGTGTGGAGAGACTCCATCACCAGGGCACCCGACTACCAAGCAGAAAGCAAACAGGGCGAGGGCAAATGTGCACCTAGAAAGCTAGGCTGATATCATGTAACAGGTACCCGAGCCAAAAGGAATACAGGGCTCCTTGTAACATAAGGCTGTAATTTGATTATGTAACTGTGATACCTGGCCTGTGCAGGGACTTTCTGGGTAAGTGCTAACATAGTGGAAGAATCCTAGCAGCCAAAGGTATTTAGCCGTGATCCGGTTAGCACTCGCTGACCCAGCTCCCATATATGAAATCCATGCCCTCTCTCTACAGAGAGGGCAAAGAGTCCTGCAAGGAGAAAGCAGCACCCTAGAAAAGAGCAGTCAGTCTTAGTCTGTGTCCACTAGAGAAATGAGCCATTGCTAACTGACTGGCGGAATGGAACCAGTATGAAGTCCAAGAAGGCAGCACACCAGTAGCTATGCTGTTTTAGGTATAGTTTTGTTTTGCCCGTACTTGCGCTGTACCACACTGTTACAAAGTCACTACCCCCCTGGGTGCCTATTCCACAATTCCCAGCCAAATTCCCTGTAGCAGTGGGTTGAGAAAGGCCTAGGAGTCAAGGGGGGCTGTGGGAGAAAATATCAAACTCAAAAAGCCATGGAAAATTCCCACCATTCCCAGGGAAAAGGTGCTGGCACAATTTCCATTTTCAGAAAAGCTCTAGGAATTCAGGATGAATGCCAACCTTTCACACAGCCAGAATGGCTTCTGCTGAAGCTTCTAGACAGGACTCATGAGACATCAAAGATAGCAGTGGAATGTACCTGTGACAGAGACCAGCAGTCGAGGAATTTCATGCTGCATCATACATACAACTTCCCCCCTCTGGACAGCACTTAGCACCGTGTTCACTGGATAAAGCTTAGAGAGTAGGTGCAGACCATGGCCATGAACTAGTGGGCTAGAGTTGTTCTTCAGACCTGGGACAAGCAGCAATGGCTGCAGAACTTCAGACAGAAGGAGACTTGTCCAACCTCCTGTGGTCAGACAGTACAGCCACTGCAGCCCCTGAACTACCCAGATGACAACACTGTTCCACATGGAAAACACCATAAGATCCTCCTTTAGAAACCTGACCAGCTACTGTATTTTCCACTACATGCATCCGATAAAGTGGGCTGTAGCCCACGAAAGCTTATGCTCAAATAAATTTGTTAGTCTCTAAGGTGACACAAGTACTCCTGTTCTTTTTGCAGATACAGACTAACACGGCCGCTACTTTGAAACCTGACCTGCCTAGTTACTGGTCAGTTGGCCCAGTTTAGGGTTCAGAAATCTGTGGTGGCAGATGTCACGATGAAGGTAGGTATTCAGAAACACTACATCATGCCTTGTACGGGCATGTTACTGAGATGACCAGTATAGCAGAGATCATTGAACTTTTCAGCAGCGGATTTCCCAAACTGTGCAGGAGCTATCGATGGAACCCATGTGCCTACTCTTGGCCAGTCTTCAGGAATACATTAACCATGGATACTACTCAGTAGCGGTGCAAGCCTTAAATGGATCACCTGGGCAAGGGCCTAGCTGTGTAGAGAATGGCCCAGTGACATGCCCATGGCCAATTTTTGTTTTTCAGAAATTGGCAACTTTGAGGGAAAGGGACTATATTCCCACTGAGGAATATTAACACAGCCTCCATCTCTACAGTGATTCTAGGTGAGCCTGTCTACGCACTTTTACCATAGCTCATGAAGTCATTCCCGGATTACACAAACCTTAGATAGTGATGAATCAGCTACAGATTCTGTGGGGGACAACATGGTGGTGGAGTGAAGCTGGCGAAGTCCTAACACACAACAGTTTAGTAACTAATGTACCAATATCATCTGCCTGCTGCAATCTGAACAAGTAAAAGAAAAGGGGGCCCTTAATGAGCAGAGAAGTGAGTAAGCAGTAGAGCAAGCAGCAACCTAAGCACCAAAAGGCAAGCTATTGCACCTGGGGCTGTTATTGATTAGCCCAGCCTGCAGACAGCATGCTGTTCAAATTAGAACTATTCTGCACCCTTTGTTACACAGATGGGGGAACTGGGGAAAAGACCTGTAGGTCTGATTCTAAATAAAATGCTAATTTCTAGCTTACAATTTTTATTATTCCCATGACGACTTTTTCTTTCATCTTTGTACAGGCAAAGAGATTTTATGACGTGTAGCTAGATGTGAAATTCCCATCCTGTGTTTCCATACAGGAACTACAACAACATAAGAGCACAAGTGCAACTAAGAAGTCAATGGGACTTGTGCTCCCAAATCACTTAACACTCCACTGCAACACTTACTTCTGGGTGGGATTTCAAGAGTGCTTTGGGGAGTAGGAGTACACGTTGAATGGTTTCCTGCAGTTCTCTCTCATTGTTTAGCAGCGATTTGGCTTAGAGTTGGAGGGACATCGTAGAGGACAAAACACTGTTGAGCAATCAATATTAAAGAGTACGACTTGCCTGACTTTTTTGGAATCTACTGCATTAAACACACAATGACCAGCTGCAGTATCAAACCAGACTAGCATTTATAGTAACTAAAACCATAGTATTTTACACAAAGAAATGCATGTTTGGGGTTCCCATTTTCCTTGCCCCATTCATGTGAAAGTGGGGAATGCCCAAGAAACTACTGGAGAGTAGGGGGAAGAGCAACAATAGTGCTGTCCTGGTTAGCACATTTGTATTGGCAGGAGCCAGTTGCTGGATCAACTGTGCAGTAATGTTTTCTTGACCTCTTAAGTTCTCTCACTGGAACCATCTGTTCTCATGTCTCTCCTTTTTCACCTTCTGGAAATCTCTGGAGATTCTAGAATCTCCTGCCTAAAGCTGTTCTGTCCTCCAGAAGTGAGCGTCATCCTCACAACCAAAGCATTTGACCAGAATCCCTTTTCCATCTCTCGATGACAAACAATAGGACTTTCCAGATTCTCTTTTTTCCTGGATCTCAGATCCACCAACCATTCCACCACTCTGGATCCTGTCCACCTGCCTCTACGCCTATTGAGCAATATGGCCATTACAATGATAAATAAGTGACAGGATTATTAACCTAGCAATATCTCATCCATTCATTGGAATACCAAGGGATGCAATAAAATTATGCTACAAAAGTGGAGTGGCAGAAAGAAAGGAGGAGTGGTGGAGACTAGCAGAACAAGGGAGAAGCAAACACTTCCAGCTACCTGTGAAGTTTTAACAGTTCTCTTATCAGTAGAGGATTGGTCATGCTAATGACAACCTAGAGAAAAAATTTGCATACAGGTCTCAGGATAAACCCCCGTTGAGACTCAATACAATGCAAAGCTGCATACTTGGCATAGAAGGCTCCTCATACCCAGGTTTCTTCTCCTGGGAAACTGGCTTGAATGCCATTTCCACAGTGTGTCTGGATCCTGGCAACATGTTGGGAATCTCTCAGGCTGGCATCTCCCATGCCAGCTCCTCATTCCTCTTGGGCACCCGGTTCAAAAGGTGGCATTCACACTACTGCACTGCAAGTAACCTCCATGCTACCTAGTAGCATAGGAGGCTGCATGGAAGGTCCAACAATTCAGTCCAGCTTAGAGAACAATACATTTTACATGCAGAGCTGGACCTACTTTTGTTGTCCCAGGCTTTATTGGAAGGAACTCTGGTTCCAATATTTAATCTTTTCACAGCACCACTTGCTTTTCTGATTAAAGCCCATCTCTGCTAGTTGCCTGGACCTCCAGTTACACAGCACAGTGCTCCTTACAGAGTTCAACCTCTTCCAGAGCTCATCTCCCCAGATGGCCACCAGCACCTGCATGTCAGCCTCAGGCCAGCTGGCAGCAGGCTTCTAGGGAAAAGCGCTAGACATGCTAGCAGATGGAAGTTGATCACTGGCCAAACAGTATACAACTGAGTGCCATGGTATGCGCGGGTGCTATTTGCACAGCTAAGTGGCTTCAAACAAACTTGGCCCTGGTGTAGTGGAGTTCACAGAGTGGACTGACAGGCTGTATAGACAGCGACTGAAGCGCTAAGAAGATCTACTACACCACTGGGACTGTTATGCAGGCACCTCCTGCTCACAGAAGGCACAGCACCAGTGGAGAAGGGGCTAAATTGGAGCTTTGAGCAAGGTTCACCATTGTATTGTATTCAAACGGTTTCATGATATAAGTAGACGTTCTTATTGCTGCACAAGTCATGGATGCGATGTGTGTTACCAGTGTGCTAAGGGAACCCAAACTACCAGCATGCCGACCCAGAGAACAGCCAGCCATGGTTTAACCCTGCACTAAAGCCAATCAAAGTGCACCCAGGAGCTGAGCCAAGTATATCAGTACTTCTATAATAACTTGCAGGGGCCAACCTTTGAAGTTAGAAATATCTGGGGCCTTGTTTTCAGCAACTCACAGTTCTCAGTGACATCAAATGGAGCTGTGGACAACCAGCTCTTCTGAAAGCCCTTTGTTTAAAAATATTATTTAAAAAGATCATTTAGTAAGACCCACACAAAACCAGAGCTGAGCATTCCATCCACTGAATTCTATATTACATTTAAATGCAAGGCACACTTCTTCAGTATTGCCTTCTCTGATATAAAACACAGTGTAACATGTACATAAAACAAAAAAACCCTAACACCATGAAAGAAACCGTACCAAAACACACCTCTGAATAAACACACAATTTGCACCTGGAGAGAGGAGGAGAAAAAAACAAACTATACAAAATAGGCATTCATCATGTTGCTTAATACACTACTGGAAGATTATTACTCCAATACCATGGTGATGAGCATAGAATAAGAAGCTATATAGAAAAGAGTTTAATGATATCTGTGATGAGGTTGGGGCAGACATGCCAATGTTAGCTCCATGTTCATTTCAAGCCCAGGCAAAAGGGAAGAGACTTTGCTAAGGGAAAAGAGTTGTTTTCAAGCTTTTTAAAAAAAAAAATCAGACGGCAAGAGAAGTTAGATATGAGAACCAGAAATAGAAGGTGACTAAGTACTTAGTCTTTTTTTTTCCCCAAATGAATTTTACAGTGTAAAGTGATTTATTGCAAGATAAAGGAGTTTTCAGGCTTGTCAGTTACTCATCACCACTCCAACAGCTTTACTCCTCTCTCCCTTCCCCTGACACTCCTAACTAAGATCTTCTCCAACTTCTCCCATTAGCAAGGCTGACATTTTTTCATGTCTCCTCCATTCCTCCCACTAGTCCCTTCCCCGAGCCGTACTCATCAGCACATGCCCACTCTCCTACCCACAGGCACAGTGCCTGCACCAGGCAACTTTAGAGAAAAAGATCTCACCCATGCTACTGCTTGTTCAGTTGCACCGGTGGAGTCCTAGAACACCAGAGGCTTGCGTGTACTATCAGAGAGCGCCATATATACCTGTCCAGTACCACTGACAGAATCCTGCCTTAGGGCTGCCAACTTGCAGCTGATGCAATGGGAATTTTCTTCCAAGCTACTCTAGAGTAGCCTTACTATGAAGTCTTCAGCATTTAATGGGCAGAAGTCAAATCCCGGTTGGTTCAAGTGAGAATAGACCATTATTAACTTCTTCCACGTCATACAGCAGTTTACTCCTATCCATTGTTACGAGTCTGGAACTACCAAAAGGTGTGTGGGATACGCTGGATCAGCAGGTATCAGCACAGTTCAGGATTTAAGTGCATTGGGAAGGCTTCCTGGGTCCCACACTGGAGAAGTTGAGGAGAAAGGGTGAGATAGGTCAGCATTCAGGGACATTAGTGGAGTTATGTGGGAGCCCAGGACAGGATTAATACAGGGGGCTGCAGGACAGGTTAAGAAGCATCAGCAGAGCAGCTCCAGGGCTCACGACTGGAGCGGCAGGGAGTAAGTTTCCAGACTTTATGGCTGCAAAGAAAAGCTGCCTGATGGGACCCACAGAAATGCTGTCTTCCTGAGGCTGCAGATAGGTAGCTCCAATGCCAGAGCTCCTGCTTTCCACCTAACTTTACCTAGCTGCTGCTCTCTGGGTAACTTACCCGAGGAAGAGCGCTGCGTGGCTGGAAAGCTTGTCTCGCTCACCAACAGAAGTTGGTCCAATAAGTTATTCCCTCACCCACCTTGTCTCTCGAATTTTACAGGGGCTGTTTAGAGCCCTGTGGGCAGCAGCGAAATTGTTCAGAATCAAATCAATTTCCGGCTGCTGCGCAAAGCTCAGAGCAGCAAGGAAGGCTGGCACTGGAGTTACACAGAGCAAGAGACTCCCTCCGCCCTGCCCCTCACCTAGGAAGAGGGGGCTGGAGCGGACATGACCCCCAGGACAGGGGATGCAGCGGAATGGTCCTTCTCCGGCTGGGGGAGGCGGGGAGCGACAGCAAGCGGGGGCTAGGGCCAGCAGCCCAGTCTGGCACCCGGGACAGCTCCCCACCCCGCAGCGGCCACAGGGAGCTCGGGGGCGACTCCCCAGCTTATGGCCCTGGCCCTGCGGCGGCGGCCGGCTGGGGCGCACCACCTGCCAGGGCAGAAATAGCCAAGCACGGAGGCAACCGGGGCTCCGTCCCCATGGGATGCACCAGAGCCGGGACTGGCCCGGGATCGCAAAGCAGAAAGGCGGGGACGGAAGAGGTGAGCCGCCCGCAGAGGGAGCGCGGATAGGGAAACTCTGAGGCTGCGCCGGGGCGGGCTGCGGGGGAGCCGGACCGGGGGCTGGCAGCGGCATGGAGCTGCGGGGGAGCTGAGCCGGGGAGGGGGGCGGCAGGGGCTGGGAGCCAGCCCCACTCACCCTCACACCGTGTCGCGGAACAGCCGGACCGGGTCCATGGCAGAGGTGGAGGCAGCAGCAGCAGCCGAGTCTTCGGCTGCCGCGGCAGTTCTCCCGGTCCCCGGCATACAGCGGCCCTTCAATAGCCGCGCCGCCAGAGCCCCGCCCACTGCACAGAGCCCCGCCTACTGTGCCAGACAGCCCCGCCCACTGCAGAGACGGCCCACTTCGTAGCCCCGCCCTCTGTGCCGCACAGCCCCGCCCACGACACACAGCAACACCCATTGGCCCTCGCAGCTCCAGGTATAGTTAAGAGGCTGAAGATTTATTATTATTATTTTCATCAAAAATAAGGCCCAGTGACCCTGAGTGCAGCAGAAGCGGGGGTACTAGGTGTACCACATCTGCTCCCTGCTTTTTATTAAAAAACGTCCTCCTGCTAATCCTGCAGAGGGGCATTGCCCCCTTCCTCCCACATGAGCATCCTCCATGCCAGTTCCACAAACCTATTCCTGCCTGGTAAGGCTGGTGGGGTGAGTAGAGGCTGGAGAGCAAGCTCACCTATTATCCACATCAAGCAGCAGGGGCTCCTGCAGCTCTGGTCATGAGGGTAGGGTAGGGTAGGGGGTGGGGTGGGGTAGGGGGAAGGCCATCCTGAGTAGCAGTGCAGTACTGCAGCCGTCCACACCTGATCCTCATGCCAGGAGCAGGATGCTGGGCTCAGCCCCGTGGGAGAGGAGCTGCGCTGCGCTGCAGGATAAGTGCAGCACCTGTTTACTTGCCAACTTCCACCCCCAGGAGCTGTCCTCATCCCGGAGCTGGGGGGCAGGTTCACTCTTCAGCTCCCCCCCGCCCCCACATCTCCCGCCCCTCTGCATGAGGCTAATGCCCACCAACCACTATTTGAGAAAATCAGTCCGGACAAAGCATCGCAAGCCAATAGAAAAATCACACTGTGACTTTTGTCCCACTGTAACTAACCTGCACCCCTAGCCATGGTACCACCTAGAGCACCATCAGCTACCCTGACCCCCTTTGCACCACCCAGCTCCCTACCCTGCCTCAAGTTCTACCAAACAGCTGGCCCCCCACACACACCTGAAGTCCTGCTGCAACCTACAGCCCTGTCTAACAGCTCCACTCCTTCCAGTATTATGTTAGGGCTACTGTGGCCCAGTGCTGCACCTGCTAGTAAGGCTGAGGAGTGAATGTACTGTAATTAACAACATGTATGACCACATACACAGACCTAGTTCTTATTACAATGTATATACTGTATTCATTGAGAAATAAATGTAACCTCCTTGGGGTTTAGAGAGCACAGCCCTATTCAAACATTGTCCTGAGGCAGAGGGAGTGCCAGTTGCTCTAGGATGAGGAAGTGCAGGTTGTAGCAGGGGAGTGGAGAGAGGGAGAGTGACCAGGTGTGTGTGTCTGGAAATTGAGCCATAAGAACCTACGGGAAGCAGGCCCTCACAAAGGGAAGTAGCAGAGAACTAGCCCAAAGCCTGGGAGGTACAGAGCAGCAGACCAGCAATGCCCCACGACAGGAGGAGCACTGTGCCAGGGAGAAATCATCCAAGAAAGACAAACTGGAGCCGGACCCAGTATCACTGTTGCCCAGAGCCGCATGGAGCTGTGAGTACTGGAGCTTGTGACCTAGCAGTGGGAATAAGGAGGGAGGCTACAGTGAAAGGTTGTTGCAGAAGACGACACCGGAGGGGTTTGTTGAGGAAAGTTGACTGGCAGCGACCACAACCAGGAGCACCCAAGACTCACCGCTGGATTGGAACTCTGCCAAGGATTCCTCAACTCTGAATGTAGACGCATTGCTCAGTGTCTGCCCTTTCAGACTGTGGCACCACAGGGCCTTTCCCCAACAAACTCCTCTGGGAATATCCATGGAAACAGGGAGCATCAAGGATGTATCCACAGAGCAGCAGTAGCAGGGAAATTCTATTATCTGTCCTGGAAGTTTTTGGTTAGACTTTGTATTTCAGAATCCAGTGTAGAAGGAAGGTCCCTCTACTACAGAAAAATAGCACTCTGTGGATAACCCGCTCCGTATTGTCACACTAAGCCCTTTTCCATCCTCCTTTCACATGTGCTTAATGATCCAGAGAAAATCAGTCTTGTTTAAACATTAAAGAGCCTCTTTAAATATTAAACTGCAAAGTTCACCTGGTTGTTAAAGCTGTATTTAAAGCAGGTTGGAATCGAGTTTCCATTCTCCATTATTGGCCTTCCATACACCTGGTGTCCCTCAATGGCAGGGCACTTTTCAGCACATCAAGCAGCATCATGAGGCTCAGAAATGCCAGCTGACTCCAAAGCATTTTTCAGGGACATTTAGCTTGGGGATGAGAAATGGTTCTCGGTTGATAAACTTTCCAATATTTAATCTAGCTTCATTTAACAAAAAGGCAACAATCAGTTTCACTGGACTTAGGGGTAAGCAAAAGCTTTCCCGACTACGAATGTGCCTGACATGATTCATTCTGGGGGAATTTCTATAGAGAAATAAAATACAATTATTATTATTATGATGATGCCCCTTTCTAGAAAGGCTGTCATACTAGACTCACAAACCCACTTACTGTGCTTCGCAAACACTGATGATGTAGCTTCACAACACCCCAGTGATGTAGGTCAGTATAATTATCCCCATTTTACAGATGTAGAAACTGATGCACAAAGGATGAAGTGAGTTATCCAAAGTAAAAGACAGAGTCAGTGCCACAGCTGGGAAGAGAATCCAGATCTCAAGTCCCCACCAACTACTCACCCAAATTATCCCTCATACAACAGCCTTATCTATCCCATCACAAAATATTGTATCAGTGATTCTTTACCGCACATATCTGCATCACTCTTGATCCTTCAAGATTTTACCATTGGTACCTGGCTGTGCAGCATCTTTTGTAGCTGTTAAATATTTTTGCTCATATCTTTTTTGTTTTGTTCATTAGGAAAAACAAAACAAAAACAAATAAGCAGCAAGAAGTGAATCTTCTGCCACGCTTAAGCAAAAATGCACAGATCTAGTGAGTAAGAAAACACCAAACCAGTGAGATTCAAACCCACAGCCTTCCAGGCCAAACTCCAGCCATTTTCATTTTGTTTCAATGTGCGATTGCAAGTTTGTGGTTGCAGTGCACTGAATGCAATCTAGGATTATGTTTTAATAACTTTAATGGGACGATATGGGCTCCCCTCTAGTGGCTAACCCTTGTTATTTTTCACTAGTTTTAACTGCAGGTTGTAGTCCAATGCATTATAGGGCTTCCTCATCTTTGTTGTAAATGCTGCTCCTTATTTCCATTAGAGCATTTTGGGACCCCAGTTACATGGTCATAACAGCCATTGACACCAAGAGATCTTTTAGATACTACAGTGCTAAGTTTTACAGAGAATTCTACAATACTGTCTTACCAATTGCAACTGAAGGCAGAATTAGGCGCTTTATGGGAGCACTAGAACAGGTTCTGTCTAAATAAGATGCATTTCAGTTAGGTGCCTTTTCAACTGGCTTCTGTGCACATGCTATTTGTTTCTTTTTGCCTTTCCCATTTTGTCTCCTGGTTACGGTGGGAAGATGTCGGTGTTTCTGCTCTGCTTTCTGCCTCTAACCTAATACCATATGAGTAACAGTAAGGCACGACAACAATTTTGTTATCCTAGCAAAAATCTACATCAAGTCTGGCAGCATTATTCTCCTCAGACCTTAGCTTTCAACATTTCTTTGAAAGGGTAGTGGCTAGTAACAAAGCTATTAATAGAAGACTGTCCTTAAAGCAATCTTAAAAGGGACATGACTTGTGCGATGAGATACTGTCAGAAAACAATGGGGTCAGGCTAAAAAATGGGACTCTTTTGAAAAGCATGTAAAAGTCTTCCTGAAAGGGTCCTGACTGTGTGGGTACAGGAACCCGGGGGATTTCTTTTCCCAAATAGATTGCTGAGAGTACAGAATCTTCTAGAGTGTTCAGAGGCTAAAATCTGAAAGGCTCTTCTTGTAGAAAGTGGGTGGGCAGAGGGCTGTAGCTAGGGTGACCAGAAGTCCCGATTTCATAGGGACAGTCCCGATTTTTGGGTCCTTTTCTTATATAGGGTCCTATTACCCCCCACCTCCTGTCTCGATTTTTCACATTTGCTGTCTGGTCACCCCAGCTGTAGCTATAGTCTTACATTTTCCTGGATATTGGGTAGAGGAAATGAATTGTACTGGATTAGTGTCTGTTTCCTTCCCTCTCCACTTATTTGGTTAAGTCATACCATGCTTTCAATGCAACACTTTGCTTTGCCATGTTTTCTTTGCACAGACCATCATGAAGTGTAATATAGTTGTACAATTCTTCTTTCATTCTCATTAAAATGAAAGTCACCTTACCATGGGGAGAGCATCCCAGGTACTGGAGATTGAAAAGACCTAGTAGGTCATTTAGCCAAAAGTCCCCCATCTGTTACAACATGCTGGTTGTTTACTTGGCTGCTGTCCTCTACCTCAAAGCTGGCTGCATTTTAGTGGTGAAGTGATTTTTGTATGTATATTGTTAGTAAAGTGCTTTAGGAACTTTTTGGACAAAAAGTCACATACAAATAAGTGAATACAGGTGTGACGGTACACTCCATATTTTTATAAAAATATGTTTATAAGTGTGGATATGATGCAACTGGAATATACTTTATGCAAAAGGTCTCTTGTAAGGTATCATTACAAAGCTTATAATCTACTGAGTGTGTTCAACCTAGTTGTATGCATGTATCATTCTTGTATCTGAAACTAGGAATATGAAATATAACTGAGGTCCTATTGTAATCATGCAAAGTGTGGGCCATTAATGGTGGTTTAGAATCTTGATGGCACCCATTGACTAGGACAATTGGCTGTAGATGGTTTATTTACCTGCAGTCCTTCTTGTGGACATGTGGGCCAGACTGTGGGTAATGAAGAATGAGGTCTTACAATGACATGTGACCATGTCACCTGATGCTGGAATCCATCTTAAATCTGGTGCTTTTCCATTTAGAAGGAGGGATGGGAACCCAGAGAGACAAAGGATTCCCACCTTGGGCCAAAGTTATAAATGGGAGTGGAACAGAACAAAGGTGGCCAGTCATGAGAAATCCCGTAGTTAGCACCTGAGCTGGAACAAGGACTGTAGCAAGGGGCAAGGATTGGGCCCAGACTTGGAAGGAGTCTTGTTCTAATAAGCTTTTTTCACAGACATCAGAGGGTTCGATTTACCTGTATTCAGTTTCTTAAATGTATTAGGCTTAGACTTGTGTGTTTTGTTTTACTTTGCTTGGTAACTTACTTTGTTCTCTGTGTTAATACTTGAAATCACTTAAGTCCTACTTTTATACTTAATAAAATCACCTTTTGTTTATTAATGAACCCAGAGTAAGTGATTAATACCTGGGGGAAACAAACAGCTGTGCATATCTCTCATCAATGTTATAGAGGTCGGACAATTTATGAGTTTACCATTTATAAGCTTTATACAGAGTAAAACGGATTTATTTGGGGTTTGGAGCCCATTGGGAGCTGGGTGTCTGGGTGCTGGAGAAAGGAGTACCTGCTGAGTGGTTTTCAGTTAAAGCCTGCAGCTTTGGGAATGTGGTTCAGACCCTAGGTCTGTGTTGGAGCAGAATAGCATGTCTGGCTCAACAAGACAGGATCTGGATTCCCAAGCTGGCAGGGAAAATGGGCTCAGAGGTAGTTTCAGCACATCAGGTGACAGTCCCAAGGGGGTCCTTGTGACCAAACTTGTCACAATAGGGTATTATTATTATGCACGGGCCTTCCTTTTACAATGTGTGGGACCTGTGTGGTTTTAAGTCCCAAAGAGGAAATTTGAAGCTATGCTTAAAAGTTCCTGGGAAAAAGGCTAGAACGTGCCCATTTATAATGTGAGCTAAGTTCAACTTGTTATTAGTTGCCAATATCTGTAATACAGAAGGGAAAACTTGAAGTTAAGAAGCAGCTGGCCCAAACAGGTTAAACTCATCCCAGAGACTCAAACCAACCAACTCCAAACCTCAACAGCTCAGAAATCAAACACCCTCTAAGCAGTGTTTTCATTTTATTTCCCAGACTGTGCTTTCATCTCAGATCTCTACCATTTTCATTGCTAACCACATAAAACCTCGAACCACGTGGGTCTAGTTTCCAAACATTACACCACACCTTTACTGAAACATGCTCTATGGTGTCCTTTCTGTGCTCAGCACAGCTTACGGGTACCACATGATTGACATTGTCAGCTACCACCGGGTTTCTTCTTTCCACTTCAAGCATTGCAGCTCAGATAAGCTTTACAAAAAGCACATGAAACGTATGGGCTCCCCTCTAGACTACAGACACTACAGAGTATGTTGGTTTCAGTACAGTCCACTAAGCATCCGAAGAAGTGGTTTTTTACCCACGAAAGCTTATGCCCAAATAAAGCTGTCTTTAAGGTGCCACCAGATCCCTTGTTGTTTTTAAGTTTACTTTGGTTTTTCCCATATGAAATCCCAAAAGAAATCCTTTCAGGACCCACGTGTCCTCTGGTTAGCCCATGCTCCTCTTACTGTATAGAATGCCAGCTCTAAAGGCTGCCTGCCTGTGGGGTCCATGCATTCACATCCCCTCAGTGATAACTTTCCTGTTGTCTATAAAGCTGAAGAACCAAGAGAGAACAGCCTTGTATAATAATTCAGAGGTAGCCATGCGGGTGGGTTTGCTGCTTAAGTCTTAGCTGGCTAGTCAGAAGAATCAGTGTTTCAGCAGAAAACTCATGGATTTTCTGCTCTGCTTGGACACCGAACCATCCATTCTGCATCCTGTCTGTCTCCCAGCAGAGCATCTGTGTTATGAATATACATGGTTATGCATAGGAGTGCATCTCAGGAGATTTATGTAGTCTTCTCAGGCAGTTCCTTGGTTGGGCTCGAGGGCTGTGGCTCATCACTCTTGCTGTGGGTCGGAGGAGGGGGCCATGTGGTTTTCTGATGAAGATGGCTGGAAATAGAAATCAGATTTTACAAAGATGTGGGAGAAGAACACACATGGCAACTTAGTATAAAAACAGGATTCTATGTTAAAGAAAGGGATGGTTTATGAAAAATATAAAGGTCACATGTTCTGCAGGACTATTTAATTGCCCCGTAAAATGTGCCAGTGCATCTGTTTTGCACACACTCAACAGAGGTGCTTGGAGATTTTTAGGATGCAGTTGAGATGGCCAGATAAAGCTTTAGCCTGAGACAATGAAGCATACATTATTATGGTCTCAAAAATTAGGCCCTAATTCAGCAAAGCACGTAAGCATATGTTTAACTTTAAAGCATGAGAGTGTTCCCACTGAAGGGTGTAAGTGATCTGTAGAACTGGTACCTAAATACAACCCATGCAGATTGTACTCTGCTGAGTGATAGCTGGAGTGCATCAGAATTAAATGTGTGTGTTTATATATGTAGTTCTTGGAGCAAGTAATAGTCACACCCTCAGCAGGGCTCTATTCATATTGAAGACCCATACAGTCACCTAGGAAGATGTCAATCAGACAAGCCCTGGAGCCGGAAGAAAGGCAGGCCATAAAAAACACAACAGGAACTGGCACTAGAATTTGCCCTGCTCCCTGCTGAAACTCCCTTGCAGGACGAATGGCTTGCCTCGGAAGGCACTCGTTTCCCTGATGTCAGTATTCTCTGAAAGCTGGGTCTCTATAGTACAGAAGAAGGAATATGGCCCCTCTCACCTCTGCTGTCTCTGTGTTTTCTTTATTGACACATCTGTGCCAGTCCATGGACCCCCTGATGTCTATCTATTCCTGTTCTAGTGCATGGGTTCTCTGCTCATACTTTCAACAGCCAGTCCTATACCAGCACTCCTTGCCTAGTGACTTGGCATTGCTATGCTGCCCACTGGCTCCCTAGAACATAACTTTGATATGGAATATACTTAAGACATGTGATATAAAATCCAGGAGCTGACTACTGCACAGGCTGTAATGGATTGTAATTAAGCTGATCTAGTGTTTCAGACTGAACGAGATCAGGAGATGAGATTTGGATGAAGCAGATCTACGTTTCAGAGTGTGAGTGAGTGAGCTGTTGTGTTCTATTTCAGGAAGGTGTACGAGGTGTTGCCGCTTTTCTGGATGAAAACGACAAAGGGATACAAAATGAGCCGTGTCTTTAAAAGAAGCTTTTTAATCTTTATAACCAGGAAGATCTCAACAATCTACCACAACTGTACGTGGACAGTGTTCTTCTGAAAGCTGAGATGTTTGCAAATACCTCCACCAAAACTAAGCAGAAATGAGAGGCCCAAGCAGACCTGACACTTACTCCTTGTAGTTTAGGCATCCCTCCTCACTCAGGCACTCGTCCCAGTTGTATGGCAATACTGCAGACCCAGGAACACAGCCACCGGTTAACAAAGGGTCAGAAAACATCATTATTTGTTCCTTAACAGCAAGGTACAATGCAACCAGCACTGGGAGCACAGTAACTGCATAAAGGATATACCTACCCTGCTCGCTGGAAATGTTTCGGGACCATTAGCTAAGTTCAGAATTGCTAGGCAAGACAGTTAACTTAAACTCCCACACACTGAAGTTTGAATCCTGTAGCCTGACTTACACCCACTTACCCAGAAGCAGGGGGTCTAAGCTGATAGATCTTCATGCCAAGGACACCTTGCACCTTTCTGTTAGCTGCTTTTCCTGCTAAACTCCTTTTTCCTGGTTCCTTCGTAGGAGTTACACCAAGCTAGACTCCCTCCCCTCCAACTCCATAGGTCAAATTCAGAGATGATCCATACGGAGAGTGAGGTGTAAATGAATTGCCCATCAGTAAGCAGGTGTAAATCTAAGTAAGTTTAAGGGAAACTAAACTGGTTTAACAGGTAAGGGGTGAAAGTGCAAGTTATACCAACAATAAGTCCCCTAAATCTAGACTTTCTTCACTTCAGACTCCCGTCTGAATTTGGGCCTCTACAGCTGCCTCATCACTGAGAAGGCTTATACAAAATTTACCATCCTTTGTCGTGTCAGCGAGGATGGGCTCCAACAATTCTTTAGCTTCTGATATCAACAGGTCCAGGAAATCTGGAGATGGAAGAGACGCATCCGAGATTGCTTCTGTTTTATCCTCCTCTGTCCGACTGTTGACTCTTAAAAATAAAAGCAGATGTGTCAATCGTACCAGAATAAAATGAGCATCACAGCAAAAGGTCTGACTAGCAACTCATGAGAGAACCCCCCACTAAATTACAACGTACTGTGTATTTCATCTCATGCTGCCAGTAAGACAGGAGTTTCTCTCTTTTAGATGTGTTGGCGTTGTGGTGATGTAATTAGTTAATGCAAGGACACTGTTAAAGAGTTTCAAACAATATCATGACCTTGGAAACACAAAAACAGCCATGCTGGGTCAGATCAATGGTCCATCCAGCTCAGTATTCTGGCTTCCAAGAGTGCCAGTGCCAGATGCTTCACAGGGAATGAACTGAAAGGGGCAATTATCGAGAGTTCCACCCCTGTCATCCAGTCCCAGCTTCTAGCAGTGAGAAGTCTGGGGACATCCAGAGCAGGGGGTGGCATCCCTGACCATATTGGCTAATAGTCATTGATGCCATCTAGCCTCCATTCATTTCTTTTTTGAACCTCATTATACTTTTGTCCTTCACAACATCCTCTGGCAATGAGTTCCACAGGCTGACTGTGCATTGTGTGAAGAAGTACTTCCTTATGTTTGTTTTAAGCTTGCTGCCTATTAATTTCATTGGGTGACCCTTGTTCTTGTGTTATGTGAAGAGGTAAATAACACTTCCCTATTGACTTTCTCCATGCCATCCATGATTTTATAGGCTTGTATCATATCCCCCGTCAATCGTCTCTAATTTAAGCTGAACAGTCCCAGTCTGTTAAATTTCCCCTCATATGGAAGCTGTTCCATACCCCTAATCACTTTTTTTGCCCTTCTCAGCACCTTTTCCAATTCTAACATATCTTTTTTGAGATGGGATGACCAGAACTGCACACAGTATTCAAGGTGTTACTCCTGGGGGGATTCTGCATGACTGCGTGCCTGCAGAAAATCCGCCCCCCTGCCCCCCCGGATTTCCTATGTTTCCCTGCAGAAAATGTCAGGGAAGCAAAGGGAAGCCACACGGGAGGGAGGTAGAGCAGGGGGGAGGGAGGGGGCAGGGGGCAACCAGGGGCACACAGGGTTAAACATGCCACTTCCGCCCCCCCCCCCCTCCCGCATTCTGCAAGAGCAGAGCCGCCCAGCTGAAGGAGTCTGTCTTGGCTCTGCTGACTCTGCAGCTGAACACCGCCTCCTGGGTCCCAGTGCCACTCATTCTCCCCTTCTGCGTGCAGGGAGCTTTCCTGTTTTCTACTCTGTGCAACAGTGAGTGTTCGGTCAGGGGAGTGGGGGAAATGAGGGAAGAGGCAGTGGGAAAAGAAGGACGGGTGGAATAGGATGGGGGAGGAGAATGTGGGAGTGAGGGGAGGGGGATGGAGAAGAAAAGGGGATGGGGGAATCGCGGGGGGAAGCAGGATCCCGGCATGCGGCATCCCCTCGGCAGCAGCTGGGGTTCCCCTGTTAAGCAGGTCCATCAAACCCTCACCCTGACAAGCCCTACCTCCCTACACCTGGACCCCTCTGATGAGCACCCCACACCCAGACCCCCACCCCACTGTTCCCTAACCAGCTGCACCTGGACCACCACCCCATCGACCTCCACTCCCCCAGCACCCCAACTGAGCCCCCCACACCCAACCCCTCCCCTGAGACACCCCTGAGCCCCAACCACCTTCACCTGGATCCCCTGCTGAGTTCCATTTCCCCTGCACCCAGAACCCTCCAACAAGCTAGATCCAGATCTCCCACTGAGCTGCCCGCACCCAGATTGCCCCACACAGAAACCTCTCACACACACCCTCGGATCCTCCCACACTAAGCCCCTCTGCACTTGGATCCTACTGGGCTGAGCTTGCTCACCTACACCAGGTGCACCTGGCGCAGATGGGCAGGACCCCGGGGTGTTTCTGGGGCAGGCCCAGCTCTTGCACTGTGTCAGGGTCAGGTGCAGCCTCACTGCCAAGTCGCTGTACTGGGGCATGTGGGGACTTCAGGGTGATCTCCCACCTCAATGCAGCCAGTGGCCAGTGCTCCCCATTGCCATGCTGGAGCCACATTTATTTATTGACAAATAAAATTTGCAGAATTTTAAAATACTGTGTGCAGAATTTTAATTTTTTGGTGCAGAATTCCCTCAGGAGTAAAGGTGTGGCTGTGCCATGGCTTTATAAAGTAGTATTACGATATTCTCCGTTTTATTATCTATCCCTTTCCTAGTGGTTCCTAACATTCTGTTCGCCTTTTTGGGTATGTCTACAGTACAATTAGACACCTGCGGCTGGCCTGTGCCAGCTGAGTTAGGCTCACAAGGCTCAGGAATGCTTAACTGCCGTGTGGACATTTGGGCTCAGGCTGCAGCCCAAGTTTGGGTCCCTCCCCACTTCGCAGGATCCTAGAGTCTGGCTTCAGCCCAAGCCCAGACATCTACACCTCAATTGAACAGACTGTTAGACCAAGCCCTGGGAGCATGGGCCAGCTGTGGGTTTTTAACTGCAGTATAGACATACCTTTTGACTGCTGCTGCACACTGAGCAAATGTTTTCAGAGAACTAGCCACAATGACTCCAGGATCTCTTTCCTGAGTGGTAACAGATAATTTAGAGCCCATAATTTTGTATGTATAGTTGGCTTCGAATTATTTGAAATTGAAATCTACCATCTTCCTGTCACGCATACTGGTGTATTATTATAAGGTTGCTCATTAGCCCTGGAATGCTGATTTTTTTTAAAACAATAACAAATCAGATTTCTGATTCATTTGTTTTGGACATCAATGCAAAGAATGATATGGGTTTTTCCAACAAATATTAAAAAAAGATATGTTCAATTTGTAGGGTAGGGCTACAAACCTTAACAATGTCCCTGTAACCTTTACAGAGTTAGAGATACACCTTAGTTCACTTGCCAGACTCTCATCAGCAAAGATGAATAACAGACAGCATAACTCCCAATTTCAGTAACAGATGATAAAAATGGAGATGGGCCCAAAACCAAACACAGGCTAGTCTTAGGCAAGTTTTGCAGAGCTAGGATCTGCAAGTCAGACGTAATCTGCTCAAGACCTCTGAAAATTAGGCCACTTATTTAGGTACCTAAGCCTAGGCAACCACTCTTTTGCCTAAATAACTTAACCAAGGTCACTCAGAAAGAGTTTGGAACAGAACCCAGGTCTCCTGAGGCCCAGTCTGGTATTTTAACCACAAGACTATCCTATCCTATCTCATCTGTTTCAGTCACCAAGTGACTGTATTTACTCAATACCTTTGTTACCCAGATGAGAAGCAACAGCAGCAGCTGACACTCTGATACCTTTGTTACTAGATGAGGAGTAACAGCAGAAACTGACACCCTGTAAACCAGGGGCGGGCAAACTTTTTGGCCTGAGGGCCGCATCAGGTTTCAGAAATTGTATGGAGGGCCTGCTAGGGGAAGCTGCGCCTCCCCAGAAAGGCAGGTGTGGCCCGGCCCCCGACCTCTATCCGATCCCCCTGCTTCTCGCCGCTGATGGCCCCCTGGGACTCCTGCCCCATCCAACCCCCCTGTTCCCTGACCACCCCCAACTGCCCCCCTGCCACCCAAGTCCAACCCCCCTCTCCTTCCAGACTGCCCCCCCCGGGACCCCTGCCCCATCCAACCACCCCTTCTCCCTGTCCCCTGACCGCCCCTGGAACCCCCACCTGACTGCACCAGCCACCCCTCCAACCCCTCATCTCATTCCTTACTGAACCCCTTCCCCATCCACCCCCTCGTTCCCTGACCACCCCCTGCCACCCCATCCAACCCCCCTCTCCTTCCTGACTGCCACCCCCGCGGGACCTCTGCCCCATCCAACCACCCCTTCTCCCTGACCACTCCCGGATCCCCTGCCCCCATTCAACCCCCCTGTTTCCTGCCCTCTGACCACCCCGACCCCTATCCACACCCCTGGCCCCTGCCCTCCATCCAATCCCCCTCCTCCGCTCCCTGCCCCTTTACTATGCCACCCAGAACATCAGGACAGGCAGCTGCATCGCCTGGCTGGAGCCAGCCATGCATTGTGCCGCATAGAACACCGAGTCAGGCCAAGCTCTGCAGCTGCGCTGCCCCCGGAGCTCATTACCCCACCGCCCAGAGCATTGCGCTCATGGCACAGTGAGCTGAGGCTGCGGGGGGAGGGAGAACAGCAGGGGAGGGGCCAGGGGCGAGCCTCCCGGGCCAGGAGCTCAGGGGCTGGGTAGAACAGTCCCACATAGTTTGCCCACCTCTCCTGTAAACACATCAGCCAGACAAAGGTCAAAACACGGTCGTTTTATGCACACATTCACAATTCTCAGAAGCCTTTCCCCACCTTGTCTCATCTGGTAGCTGGCTGGGTGTGCTCAGGACCCTGTGAACATTCTGTGGGGGGAAAAAGAAGATCTCAAACTTACAGGATTGACAAATTCCAGAGAACAAACCCCATGCATTTTTGCTGAAGCTCAGATTTAGTATGACAGTAATGAGCTTCTGTTTATTCACTGCCCTTGAAGCTAATATCTCAAGGCCTTTTGCAACAGAAGCAAAATTCGTACCCTATGCAAATATACAGACATAATGTAAATTAATACAGACACTAAAATATATCAGATGCAAGGTTAAAAACCCACTCTTAAAGAATAGTTTTTCAGGCTGCACTTCAGAATGCCCACTATCCCCATTATTCACACTCTGTGCCTTGGTCCTGCTCTTGAATGAATGCCCACTCATGGATGGAGCCACTAACATGCACAGAAAGAGAATTCCCAAAAAGCAGTAAGTAATATATATGAGGAAGGCATTCTGAGCTGCGGGTATGTCCCTCCAAGTTCAGTGATGTTTGTGCAACCCACCCACTTGGAGTTCACCAGATCCTGGAACTCTGGACTGAGCCTCTAAGGGGTACTAATTACTCTACAGACTGTAACAATCATGGTGTCCAGGGCTCTCTGATTCCATTTCAAACATGCTTGGAGTCACGGGTGGGGATGGAATGGACTAAACTCCTGCTGAGGCCAATAGAGAGGCTTCTGTGTGATGTGATCTGGACAAGCATTTTGCTGGGCCAGTGACACTCTGGGGCGCCTCAGCCTCTCAGCGTCAGGGGACAGCCTGACTTAGTGAGAGACAAAGAAACTAGTTTTGTTTCAGTTTTGAGCTTTGGTAGCTGAGCAAGAAGCAGAACGGCTCAGGGAGCCTGATTCACGAGAGCCAGACAAGAACGCCGCAGGACTCCAGCCCATGGAGCCAGGAGAGGGGCAAAGACATTGTAAGAGAATCCTTGGTTTTGTTTAAGCCAGCCAACATTCACAGCACCGCAGCACCTGTCTCTAGACTTATCCCCGGCATCTCAAATTCCTGGGAAGGTGCCAGGGAGGGCACTGGACAATTTGTTGATGTGTTAGTACTTATTAGTTAACCCTAAGTCTTTGCTTTCCAGATCCTATATTCCTGCTCCTAGTAAAGTCCCCCTTTGTTATGCAGTTATTGTTAGGAGCATCAATTCTTTGCTGGGCTTTGTGCTGATGTACTTTGTGTCTTGTGGACGAGGTTTTATGCTCCTTGCCAGCAGTGGTTAACATGATTCAGTTTTCCCAAGCAACGGCACCTCTCATGTCTCAGGCACCGCAAAGTAACCTTGGCTGAAGGCACCAGACATCACAAAAAAGAAGCCAGGGCCCAACCCATTCAAGAAGAGGGATAAGCCACTCCAAGCAGCAAAGAAGAGGCAAAGTCAAACCAGTACTTACATACTCCAATATCTAGCATCAATGTCTATATAAGCCACTATCTACAGCTGTAGCTCTATAGCTCTGAAGCCCTATAGAAGTCTAATTTCCTCCTTCTCCAGCACAACTGATATAGAATCTGCTCTTCCTTTCATTTTACTGTTTCCTCAAATGGAATGATTCCCACTGACTTCAATGGACTTTGGTCAGGCTTGTAGCAGGTATGCTGAGTCAAAGACAGCTCCCCCGGTGCTGGCCAGTGTGCCAAGTATATCACATTGCCATTTCAATGCACATTTAGAATGTCAGATTGCTACATGCCATGACAGTGGAGGAAGAGCAAATGAAACAGAGAAAGACATTTTAGGCATGAGTCTAGAGCAGACCTACGGAAAAGTGTTGGGGGAACAAAATTGATTTTCCAGTTGACATATGACGTGTGGTGAGAAAAATGACTAGTCAGCTATCAGAAGATAAGGTTAAAATAATACCTAACACATAGACTAGATTGTAGGTCACAGGCCAATGGCAAAATTCCAGAGCCAGGACACAGCCCGAGTAGCTGGGCTGCATCTTGTGGAAAACCACAGGAGCTGGAGAGGTAAGAATTCCCTCTTACTGCCGTGTGGAACAGCACAAAGATACAGCTACAGTCAGTGCTGCAGCGTCCTTCACAACTCCCTTGTTCCTCCTCCATGCGGGACAATGGCAGGTAGATCCACCAGCCCTGTTCTGCCCCACGATGGCATCCCAGCATTCCTCTGTGGGGTGGATGCAGAGAGCCTGCAAGAAGGAAACTCCATGGTGCTCAGGGTGTGGACTTCCTGTGTGGGTTCCCCAGATCTTGTCCCCCTTTCCACAGCAGAACTGCATTGGTTCCACAGGGTCAGTGTTCACTACTGCAGGAAGGGAGGGATAATTTGGCCTCTAGTGTCTACTATACAAGGGCCTTTTGGATTGAGTCACACCTAGTTATTCTAGGACTTGGGTCTGTACAACATAGCCTGTGTGTGTTCTTACAGCACCTAATACGATGGGCCCCGATTGAAGCCTTTGGGTGCTACTGTCAGATAAGAGGAGGTTATTTTCCTGTAACTGGAGGTTCTTCGGGATATGTGGTCCCTATATGTATTTCCACGGAGGGTTTACACATGCGCACCATGTGCCCGGAGTCAGAGAATCTGAAAGTAGTGTCCGTTGATCTGAGCAGGCACCCTGGCTCACTTCATGGTTTCACTGAGTCTCCAGTTCCTTCTCCACAGCGAACCAAACAGATCCGTAACAGGGGAAGGAGGGCAGGAAGTGGAATACAGTTAGGGACCACACATATTAAAGAACCTCCAGTTACAGGTAAGCAACCACCAGTTCTTCTTGGAATGATGGTCCCTACTGTGTTCCACTGAGGATGATTAACAAGCAGTACCTAAGCCAGAGGAGGGTGTAAGGATGAAGATGGAATGGTCATGCGGAGGACTGCTGCGCCAAAGGAGGCATCTGCCACCGAGTCCTGTATTAAGGCATAGCACGTGGCAAAAGTGTGCACAGAACCCCACATGGCTACTTTACAAAGCAGCCTGTCCTGGAGGGAGGCCAGGATCGAAGCCTGGGCTCTTGTGGAATGAGCCCACACCCCAGGGGAGTTAGACCAGACAGTTGGTAGCAAAGTGTAATGCAACCTGAAATTCACTTGGAGATTCTCTGGGTGGAGACTGCCTGCTTTCTGCTACAGGAACAAACAGTCTGGGGGACTTCCTGATGGGTCTTGTCCTCTGCAGGTAGAAGGCTAAGGCCCGTCAGATGTCTTTAGAGTGGAGTCATCATTCTTCTGTAGATGCGTGTGGCTTCAGAAAAAATAAGATAAGGCTCTGTCTACACTAGCACTCTTGTCAATAAAACTTTTGTCAGTCAGGGGTGTGAAAAAACACCCCTCGACAAACATAAGTTTCACTGACAAAAGCGCCAGTGTGGACAGTGCTATGTTGATGGGAGATGCTCTCCTGCCAGCATAACTACTGCCACTTAATTGAGGGTGGTTTAATTATGCCAGCAGGAGAGCAGACATGGAGCGGCTACATGGGAGACCTTACAGCAGCGCAGATGCAGTGGTACAGATGTGCCGCTGTAAGGTCTGCAGTGTAGAGAAAGCCTAAGTAACTGGACTGATGTGAAAGTGGGAGATTACCTTTGACAAGAATTTGGGATGCAGGTGCAGGGAGACTCTATCTTCATGGAAAATTGGGAAAGTGGGTCTGCTGTCATAGCTCTGAGTTCACCGACTCTTCTCGCAGAAGTGATAGCACGAAGGAAGGCAGCTTTCACGGAGAGGGGCATAGAGCAGGGATGGGCAAACTTTTCGGCCTAAGGGCCACATCTGGGTATGGAAATTGTATGGCAGGCCATGAATGCTAACGAAATTGGAGTTGAGGTGCGGGAGGGGGTGAGGGCTCTGGCTGGGGGTGCAGGCTCTGGAGTGCGGCTGGGGATGAGTGGTTTGGGGTGCAGGAGGGTGCTCCGGGCTGGGACTGAGGGGTTCAGAGGGGGATCAGGGCTGGGGCAGGGGGCTGGGGTGTGGGAAGAGGTCATGGGTGCGGGCTCCGGGTGGCACTTACCTCAAGTAGCTCCCGGAAGCAGTGACATGTCCCTCCTCTGGCAGAAGTGCGGCCAGGAAGCTCTGGGCGCTGCTTGTCCACAGGCACCACCTCTGCAGCTCCTAGAAGCACTGTCATCCCCACTCCAGCTCCTATGTGGAGATGCGGCCAGGCAGCTCTGAGCAATGCCCCATCCACAGGTGCTGCTCCTGCAGCTCCCATTGGCCATGGTGGGGGCAGCGTGCGGAGCCCCTTGGCTTCCCCTACGTGTAGGAGCTGGAGGAGGGACATACCACTGCTTACAGGAACTGCGCAGAGCCATGGTATGCGTGGAGCGGGGCAAGCCCCCGACTACGCTCACCAAAAGGACCTCAAGAGCCGGATTAAAACATCAGACGGGCCAGATGCAGCCCACAGGCCGCAGTTTGCCCACTCTTGACATAGAGCATGATGCCAATGCTTCAAAGGATGCTTTCGTTAGTACGGATAGAACTAGGTTCAGGTCCCACTGGGGAGCAATGGGTTGGATGGGTGGGAAGGTTCTGATGAGGCCCTTCCAAAACCTTCATGCTAGCAGGTATGTAAAGACAGAGTGCCCTTCCTTGGGGGCCGGGGGGGAATGTACTAAATCGCCACTAGGTGGACTTTCAGAGTTGAGGGTGAGACACAGTGCCTTCAAAGACAGGAGATAGTCCAGAAGGAGGGGGATCCTGATTCTGGTGAAATTCCCTTTTGTTGGGCCCAGGAGGCAAAGTGTTTCCACTTGGCCCAGTAACAGTATCTAGTGGATTCTTTCCTGCTGCTGGAAAGCATGTCTTACATGGCTGAGGAACAAGTCCGTTCTAGAGCAGATGCCCATCCAAATACCATGCTATGAGATGGAGGACCTGTGAACTGGGGTGTCTGATCTCACCGTTGTACTGTGTCAGCAGACTGGATAAGGTGGGGATAGGAATTGGTGGACGGGTTGACATACGAAGGAGGCTGGGAAACCAGAACTGTCTGGGCCAGTAGAGGGCGATCAGAATGACAGCTGCACTGTCTCGCCTGATCTTGTGGAGTACTCAAGGTAAGAGTGGTAGAGGAGGGAAGGCATACTGTAGTTGATTTGGTCTGACCAGGGGAGTATGAAAGCATCACCCTGAGAGTGGTGGCTGAGACATCCCCTGAAGCAGTACTTGTTGCATTTGCTATTTATGTGGGAGGTGAAAAGGTCTCTGGTTAGCATCCCCCATCAGCTGCAGATGTTGTGAACTACTGAGCCACGGAGTTCCCACTTGTGGTCAATTGCAAAATGCCTGCTGAGAAAGTTAGCAATCACTTTCGGTGTCCCTAGGAGACAGGCTGCGGAAAAGAGGATTTGGTGGGTGATGCACCAATTCCAGAGATGGACTGCTTCTGCACATAAAGGGGTTGATCTGATGCCCCCTTTTGTTGATGGAGAAAACAGTGATGGTGTTGTCTGACATGCTAAGAACCTGACAGGAATGGATGAATGGGAGAAAGGCTTAATATGCTTTCCTTACAGCTCAGAGTTCCAGGATGTTGATGTGCATCTTGGATTCCCAAGGAGTCCACGTTCCCCATGTCACGTGATCATCCACATGTGCTCCCCAGCCTATGAGGGATATATCAGTGATGATCGTCTTATCTGGGGAGGGAGGGAACCCCTACGCAGACATGATGTGGATCTGTCCACCCCTGGAAAGGTGAGAGTACCCTGTGGGGAACTGTCAGCATGAGGTCCATGGCATGACAGTTGAGAGAGTAAACTGGAGGCAGCAAAGATGGAGTCAAGTGAAGGTGGTGACATGTGCGCATGCACAAGCCATGTGGCCAAAGAGTGACAGGCAAGTCCTGGCTGGCACATACGGATGGTTGACAATGAGAGTTCTGAGATCTCACAGTGTCTGGAACCTGTCCTTTGGTAGCTAGGCCTGTGCTGTTACTGAGCTGATGGTGGCCCCTATAAAGTCCAGGTATTGTATGGGGCCAAAGGTCGATTTTGACATTGATACTGACCCGAGGGACGAAAGAAGACCAAGCAACGATGAAGTTGAAACTTGGGCTTTGTGCCTGGACTATGTGGCTGAGAGCCAGTCATTGAGATATGGAAATACCAAGACTCAATAACATCTGACATAGGCTGTTATGACAGAGAAAACCTTGGTGAAGACTTCAGGAATGGTAGGGGTTATTCTAAAGGGGAGCAGCCTGTATTGGAAATGGTGGTTGCCAACTGTCAATCTCAGGAAGCACCCATGGGCTGGATGGATATTGATGTTAAAATAAGCATCTTGCATATCGAGAGTCATATAACGCAAGCCTCTTTCTACGGATGAGATGATCGCTGCCAGCATGACCATTTGAAACCGGCTTGCGAATGAAGCGGTTGAGATATTGGAGTTCCAGGATTGGTCTCCATCCGCCTTTCTTCTTGAGTATCAGGAAGTAAGTTGACTAGAACCCTGTCCCTTAATATTCTGGGGGAATGCATTCTACCGCTCCCCACTGTAGTAAGGGCTTCACCTCTTGGGTGAAGATGCTGTCTCATAGACTCATAGGTCAGAAGGGACCAATATGATCATCTAGTCTGACCTCCTGCACAAGGCAGGCCACAGAACCCTACCCATCCACTTTTATAACAACCCCTAACCCAGGACTGAGTTATTGAAATCCTCAAAATTGGTTTGAAGACCTCAAGCTGCAGAGAATCCACCAGCAAGTGACCCATGCCCCACGCTGCAGGGGAAGGTGAAAAACCTCCAGGGCCCCTGCCAATCTGCCCTGGAGGAAAATTCCTTCCCGACCCCAAATATGGCGATCAGCTAAACCCTGAGCATGTGGGCAAGACTCACCAGCCAGCACCCAAGAAGGAATTCTCTGCAGTAACTCAGTTCCCATCCCATCCAACATCTCCCCGCAGACCACTGAGCAGATTTATCTGGTGATAATCCAAGATCAATTGCCCAAATTAAACTATCCTATCATAACATCCCCTCCATATACTTATCCAGCTTAGTCTTAAAGCCAGAAAAGTCTTTTGCCCCCACTACTTCCCTCGGAAGGCTGTTCCAAAACTTCACTCCCCTAATGGTTAGAAACCTTCGTCTAATTTCAAGTCTAAACTTCCTTATATCCAGTTTGTACCCATTCGTCCTTGTGCCTACATTAGTACTAAACTTAAATAATTCCTCTCCCTCCCTAACGTTAACCCCCCTGATATATTTATATAGAGCAAGCATATCCCCCCGCAGCCTTCTTTTGGCCAGGCTAAACAAGCCAAGCTCTTTGAGTCTGCTTTCATAAGGCAGGTTTTCCATTCCTCGGATCATCCTAGTAGCCCGTCTCTGGACCTGTTCCAGTTTGAATTCATCCTTCTTGAACATGGGACACCAGAACTGCACACAATATTCCAGATGGGGTCTCACCAGCGCCTTATATAACAGTACTAACACCTCCTTATCCTTGCTGGAAATACCTCGCCTGATGCATCCTAAAATCGCATTTGCTTTTTTAACAGCCGTATCGCATTGGCGGCTCATAGTCATCCTGCTATCAACCAATACCCCAAGGTCTTTCTCCTCCTCTGTCGCTTCCAACTGATGCGTCCCCAATGTATATCTAAAATTCTTATTATTAATCCCTAAGTGCATGACCTTGCACTTTTCACTATTGTATTTCATCCTATTACTATTACTCCAGTTTACAAGGTGGTCCAGATCTTCCTGAATAGTATCCCTGTCCTTCTCCGTGTTAGCAATACCCCCCAGCTTTGTGTCATCCGCAAACTTTATTAGCACATTCCCGCTCTTTGTGCCAAGGTCAGTAATAAAAAGGTTAAATAAGATCGGTCCCAAAACCGATCCCTGAGGGACTCCACTAGTGACCTCCTTCCAGCCTGACAGTTCACCCTTCAATACGACCCGCTTTGGGGCAGGCGAGTAAATGCCCGGCGAGCGAAGGGTGGTTCTGGAGTCCTTGGGGGTATGTATGGAATCATCCATCTTTTGATTAAGAAGATGGGATTCATTGAAGAGGAGGCCTGCAACAGTGTTTTGCACCTCTGAAGGGAAACCGGAAGAGTGGAACCAAGATTCCTGATGCACAACTTTGTTCGTAGCCAGTGCGCTGGAAGAAGTATCTGCCGCATCCACCACCAATTGGAGCTCTGTTCTGCCCACCAGCTTCCCTTTCTAAATCTCCTGGAAACAGGTCCGATCCAGTTGTGCAAGTCCATCAGCAAATTCCTCCAGTTTGCTGTAATTCAGGAAGTTGTATTTGGCTAGTTACGCCTGATAGTTCAAAATCCTGAATTGGAGACTGGCTGAGGAAAAGATCCCCAAAAGATCCAAACACTTGCCTTCCTTGTTGGATGGTGTGGAGCACGGGTGTTGTTGTCTGGCTCATTCAGTCATTGCTTGGACCACCAGGAAAATTGGGGAGGGTGGGGGAGGATGGTTGGATGTGAGAAAAGAAACTCAGACCCCTTAGCCAGAACATAGACTTTTTCTGCCCCTTTCGGGGTAAGCGGGCACATGGCTGGTGTGTTCCATACTGTCCTGGCCAGTTCAAGAATGGCATCATTAATAGGCAATGTGACTCTAGTTGGTGCTGGGTATCCTGGATTTCCTCTAGGGGAATGTGGAGTTACCCCATGACTCTGCACTGTAGCTCTTGGAACTGCCTAAAGTCGTGTGGAGGCGAAGGGGATGCTGTAATCCTTGCCTCCTCAGGGGAAGAGGAAGGGAATCTCGCCAGGCTCAGGGGTTCCTCCTCCAGCAACAGATCCAAGTGCCTGCTAGAAGGGTCACTCAATGGGGAGACAGATGAAAGCGCCATTGTGGATTGGGAAGGTTCTGAGGGGGGGTATTAGGACCAGGGTCCCAATAAGGCCAGAAGACTGGATCCAGAGGGTATTGAGGTGGTCCCCTTGGCATGGGGAACCAGTGGCTCCATGGTGGTTGGAATAGAGGGTGTTGCCAAGATCGGGATAGCCTTCCTGAGTACATGTACAGTTGGTACAACATCGAGGGTCCCTCTCCGGCATACAACTTATAAGAGGATGAGAAGGTGGGTTCCAATTCCATTGGCGATACCGTCAGAGCCGGTGAAAGTATGTAGACCGTCGGAGCAGGAGGCGAGGGGTCTCACAGTGGTGGTATATCATGAGTGGGGAAAACAGTCTCTCTAAAAGTATTGGGTCCCAACAAGCATGGTGAACCCAGTTCCATTATGGCGAAGACATCCTGGGCTCAAACACTGTTCTCAATCTCCCTGGTGTTAGAGGTATCCTTTCTTTATTCAGAACTGGTTGTCGTGCTGCAGATTTCCCCAGAGCGGGCAGATCCTGCATCTTTGGGAGCACCGATGTTGACAGTCCCTGTGGTCTAGTGCTCAGGACTGCTGGATCACCTGCTTGTGGGACTTTTTGTTGTGTGGTTTACAGCGTACTTTCTCCCTGGTTCAAACTCATGGAAGGACTATCCACTTTCTTCATTTTTGTGGAAGACTTATTCCAATGCTTACAGATATGGCTTCTTTACCTCCCAACTGGGCCCCAGCATGGGTTCTATGGTGGTGGTACCACTGGTGCCAGATTTGGGTTTGGCAGCAGGAGGCACACTCCTGGCGGTTTCAGGCCAATAATATGGGGGGGGCGGTCCCCTGGCCTAGATCCAAGAGAGGCCTCATGACAACTTCCATGAGGTATTTCCAGAGGCGGGAGCCAGCCTTCTTGGGTACGGCTGGGGAAGGACTGGCAGATAGTACACCTGGATGCAGTGTGAGCTTCCCCCAAACATTAGAGGCAGTGTTGGTGTTTGTCACTAACGAAAAGGGAACGTTGGCAGGAGGCACAGAGTTTGAAGCCCCGTGTTCTGCACGTAGTCTGGTACCTGCTCATTGGTACAGTGGATAGGAAGGAGGGGGTAGAGAAACAAACCCCTGATTGATCTACGTTGCTCACTAAAACGATGTTAAAACAGCTAAAAAGTTCTATAAAACTCTAAAATTCTAAAATCTATTTACAATGTATATAAAGGTGCATAAGAGATGAAGGCACAGAATTTTTAGCAGTGGTGAGAACAAACTGGAGATGTGGTCCCCACCCTTTATCACCTTGGATGAAACCACAAGGCGAGCCTGGGCACATGCCCAGACCAACAGACGCTACCTTCACATTCTCCAACTCGGGACACATGGTGCACATGCTAAACCCTCAGTGGAATACAACAGGGACCATCAGAAATCTGGGCCTAGTCTCTGGGTTTCTTGAGGGTTGCATACGAGTAAAAGAGGGCAGATTTTAGTCCCTTAGGTATACTGAGCTCCCACACATGTAAGTTCTAGAGAGGTTTGTACTGAGTAGGTTCTCCTGACACTAACAGAGGGCATCTTTCCAGGATCCAATGGAAGAATAAAGGATCTAACATCTAGAACAGGAAGTGGTTTTGACTGCCATGGTAACAGAAGGCAGAGTAAACCAGCTAAGTACGGCTCCCATAGACAGTGGCCACATTTCAATACTTCACCTGCACAAACAGGAGCAGCTTCCTGTTGCAGATTTCCAAGTGCTTCCGCATGACTTCAGATTTCCGCAACTGGCCATCTGCCAGGGACAGCCGTCTTTTCAGCTCCAGAATGTCTCCCTGAGGTGGAAAGGAGGAGGTGGGAAGAGAAGGGAGTTAGCATCAACCCACTTTAGGCACTTGGAGGCACCAACTTAACAACAGGCTTGAAAACAGAAGCACACGGACGGCAGCTAGGTCCTCAGTGACGACAGAACTTCCCACAGAGTGGCAGTGGGGCTACATTCATTCCAGCACTGTTCTCAGGGCTGCTTGGAAAAAGACAGGGGCATGAACACGCTATAGGCTCCCACAGCTGCGACAAACAGGACCAATTACAGGACAGAAAGGGAAGATGCCCCTTTAAATTCCATTGGATTATGAGAGAGACTTTCTGCAGGGGCAGAGCAAGTAGAAATAATGTACTTAATTAAAATACAAGGACTGCCCTTCCTAAGTAGGAGCAGCTGGCAAAGACACATCTCACGTCTACTGGCCTGCACCTTAATTTGCCTTAGTGTGGTCTCAGTCTGAGACCTGGCTCCCATGTGGCTCTCTCCGTTACTCATGATAGTTATGATCAGCTGGGTAGTAGTCCCTACATTGAACCACCTGGGGGCTGGGCACTCTTAATGGAAGGCCCCCATTCTGGAATCTGCTCCCCACGCTAGCCCACTAACACTGTCATTGACCTTCAGGCCTGGTACAAGACCCATCTGTCTTCTGAGGTTTTTGCCTGAGTTTGGAGCTTGGGGATGGAGGGTGGGGTGAGATTCTCAGCTAGTGCACATGCAGTGTCAGTGGAGCAATGATTAGCAGAGGAGCTAACCTGGGTGTTAAGTGTTGTGGAGGATGCCTTTTCTTTTGATCTGGTCACTGGAGATCATATTAAATATCAACATGAGCTCTGGGACTCTACCAGCCTCCGTTTTACAAATTACAATAAATCTATCAATTACATTTTGCTTCAAAAGTAAGAGCCAGAGGCTTTTCCAACTGGTCCACTGAGTCCCCAGCCATCCCCTCCTGGGCCATGGGGGTACATTACCTCTGCTTCGGAGACATGCTTTGTTTTCTTCCCTACCAGCTGAGTTTTCAGCTCAGTAATTTCAGCCTCTAGCAGGTGGATCACTTCCTCATAGTCCTGCTCTGCACTGTGGGCTTGCTGCTGCACCACCTCCGCCACCTGCAGCTTGCTGTGCAGGGTCCGGTTCTCAGACAGAAAGTCCAGCGCCTTCTGGAATCGGCAGGGAGTTTGTTAACACAGCTTCCCCACCAGCCACCGATATATCAACCCATCAGTGTTCCTGGAGTTGCTCATAGTAAAGCTGCTGCTGTTCCTACCATGGTACCATCTTAATCTATTATGAATATTTTTCCTTTGCAACTTCCATGTCATTGTGGCAAAGGGCTGGAACCCACACATGTATGAACCTCCCAGGGTATGTCTATACTGCAATAAAGGAGTTGCAGCATGGCTGCGGCTGGCCCAGGTCACCCAGATCCATCTCTGGGGCTTGGACTGCAGGGCTAAAAATTGCCATGTAGATATTGAGTCAATGAAGTCCAGGACCTCCATGGTAGCATTCTCTGAAATGCTTCCAGTTCCATATGCAAGGCCAGTTAGACAGGCAGAACTGCAGGGTCCCAATGCGTGGATGAGATGATGATGTAGGGAGGAGGGGGTTAGATTTATTAGGAACTAGGGAAACTTTTGGGAAGGGGGAGTCTATACAGGAAGGATGGGCTCCACCTAAACCAAAATGGAACCAGATTGCTGGCACTTGAAATTAAAAAGGTCATAGAGCAGTTTTTAAACTAAGGGCTGGGGGAAAGCTGATAGGTGCGAAGGAGTATGTGGTTCAGACAGAGACATCCCTTAGGGAGAATCTATTAATGGAGATTCTCTATATCCTAGTAAGGAGGAGAGGATGGAAAATGATAATATACGGGTAGGATCTGATGAGAAGCTGTCAAATGAAAAAGAGTCCCATTCAATTACATCATGTAATGGGAAATAGCTAAAAAGTGACAAGTTTTTAAAGTTCTTATATACCAATGCTAGAAGTCTAAATAATAAGATAGGTGAACTAGAATGCCTCGTATTGAATGAGGATATTGACATAATAGACATCACAGAAACTTGATGGAATGAGGACAATCAATGGGACACAGTAATATGAGGGTACAAAATATATCAGAAGGACAGAACAAGTCGTGCTGGTGGGGGAGTGGCACTATGTGTGAAAGAAAGCGTAGAATCAAATGAAGTAAAAGTCTTAAATGAACCAAATGGTACCACAGAATCTCTATGGATAGTAATTCCATGCTCTAATAATAAGAATACAGCAGTAGGGATATATTACTGACCACCTGACCAGGATAGTGATAGTGACTGTGAAATGCTCAGGGAGATTAGAGAGGCTATAAAAATAAAAACTTCAATAATAATGGGGGATTTCAACTATCCCTCTATTGACTGGGTACGTGTCACCTTAGGATGGGATGCAAGTTAAAGTTTCTTGACACCTTAAATGACTGCTTCTTGGGGCAGATAGTCCTGGAACCCACAAGAGGAGAGGGAATTTTTGATTTAGTCCTAAGTGGAGCACAGGAGCAAGTTCAAGAGGTGACTATAGCTGGACCACTTGGTAATAGTGACCATAATATAATTAAATTTAACATCCCTGTGGCGGGGAAAACACCTCAGCAGCCCAATACTATAGCATTTAATTTCAGAAAGGTGAACTACACAAAAATGAGGAAGTTAGTGAAACATAAATTAAAGGTACAGCGCCAAAAGTGAAATCCCTGCAAGATGCATGGAAACTTTTTAAAGACACCAAAATAGAGGTTCAACTTAAATGTATACCCCAAATTAAAAAATATAGTAAGAGAACAAAAAAAGTGACACTGTGGATAAACAATAAAGGAAAAGAAGCAGTGAGAGGCAAAAAAGCATCCCTGAAAAAGTGGAAGTTAAATCCTATTGAGGAAAATGGAAAGGAACATAAACTCTGGCAAATGAAGTGCACAAATATAATTAGAAAGACCAAAAAAGAATATGAAGAACAACTAGCTAAAGACTCAAAAAGTAATAGCGAAATTTTGTTTTAAGTACATCAGAAGCAGGAAGCCTGCAAAACATCTAGGGGGCCACTGGATGGTCGAGATGCTACAGGAGCACTCAAGGATGATAAGGCCACTGCGGAGAAACTAAATGAATTCTTTGCATCGGTCTTCATGGCTAAGGATGTGAGGGAAATTCCCAAACCTGAGCCATTCTTTTTAAGTAACAAATCTGAGGAACTGACCCAGACTGAGGTGTCATTAGAGGAGGTTTTGGAACAAACTGATAAACTAAACAGTAATAGGTCACCAGGACCAGATGGATTCACTCCAGAGTTCTGAAGACACTCAAATGTGAAATTGCAGAACTACTAACTGGTTTGTAACCTATCATTTAAATCAGTTTCTGTACCAAATGTCTGGAGGATAGCTACTGTGATACCAATTTTTAAAAGGGGCTCCAGAGGTGATCTCAGCAATTATAGGCTGTTAAGCCTGACTTAAATACCGGGGAAACTGGTTGAAACTATAGTAAAGAAAAAAATTGTCAGACACATAGATGACATCACTTGTAGGGGAAAAGTCAACATGGTTTTTGTAAAGGGAAATCATGCCTCACCAATCTACTAGAATTCTTTGAGGGGGTCAACAAGCATGTGGACAAGGGGGATCCAGTGGATATAGTGTACTTAGATTTTCAAAATCCTATTACAACGTCCCTCACTAAAGGCTCTTAAGCAAAGTAAGCTGTCATGGGATAAGCGGGAAGGTCCTCTCATGGACTGGTAACTGGTTAAAAGATAGGAAACAAAGGATAGGATTAAACGGTCAGTTTTCAGAATGGAGAGAGGTAAATAGTGGTGTCCTCCAGGGGTCTGTATTGGGACTAATCCTATTCAACATATTCACAAATGATCTGGAAAAAGGGATAAACAGTGAGGTGGCAAAATTTGCAGATGATACAAAACTACTCAAGATAGTTAAGTCACAAGTAGACTGTGAAGAGCTACAAAAGGATCTCTCAAAACTGGGTAACTGGGCAACAAAATGACAAGTGAAATTCTATGTTGATAAATGCAAAGTAATGCACATTGGAAAACATAATCCCAACTATACATATACAATTATGGGATCTAAATTAGCTGTTACCACTCAAGACAGAGATCTTGGAGTCACTGTAGATAGTTCTCTGAAAACATCCACTCAATGTGCAGCATCAGTCAAAAAAAGCGAATAGAATGTTGGGAATCATTAAGAAAGGGATAGATAATAAGACAGAAAATATCATATTGTCTCTACATAAATCCATGGTACGCCCACATCTTGAATACTGCATGCAGATGTGGTCACTCCATCTCAAAAAAAGATATATTGGAATTGGAAAAGGTTCAGAAAAGGACAAAAAAAAGATTAGGGGTATGGAACGGCTGCCATATGAGGACAGATTAATAAAACTGGGACTTTTCAGCTTGGAAAAGAGACAACTAAGGGGGGATATGACACAGGTCTATAAAATCATGACCAGTGTGAAGAAAGTAAATAAAAAAGTGTCATTTACTCCTTCTCGTAACACAAATAACTAGGGATCATCAAATGAAATTCATAGGTAGCAGGTTTAAAACAAACAAAAGGAAGTATTTTTTCATACAATGCACAGTCAACTTGTAGAACTCATTGCCAGAGGATGTTGTGAAGGCCAAGGCTATAACAGGGTTCAAAAAAGAACTAGATAAGTTCATGGAAGATAGGTCCATCAGTGGCTATTAGCCAGGATGGGCAGGAATGGTGTTCCTAGCCTCTGTTTGCCAGAAGCTGGGAATGGGTGACAGGGGTGGATCACTTGATGATTATCTGTTCCGTTCATTCCCTCTGGGGCACCTGGCATTGGCCACTGTCGGAAGACAGGATACTGCACTAGATGTACCTTTGGTCTGACCCCGTGTGGCCGTTCTTATGTACGTTTAGATTTGGGCAGGAACCTGGCTCTGAAACCCCGCAAGGGGGATGGGTCTCAGAGCCCAGGCTCCAACCCAAATGTCTACACTGTGAATTTTCAGGCCTCCAGCCCGAGCCTCAAGAGCCTGTCAATTGACCCAGACTCTGAGACTCGGTGTCGTGGGTTCTTTATTGCAGCGTAGACGTATCCCAGAGAACATTAAAACAGAGCCTGCCTTTTGCACTTTGGCTAAGGTAATGGAAACAACAGGTGCAGGACACTTGAGGGTGTGATTTTGCCCCTACCCCTACCCCCGGCCATCCTGCCTGTAGAAGAGCACATCTGGGCCTGATTTCTGTGGGTGCAATTGCGTCCATGGAGCCCGGCTAGTGCCGCCACTGGACAATTCACAAGTAACCTCTAAACTAACCTGGTTCAGTCTCTGAAGTTCATATTCCATTGACTTCTTGCTGCTTTCCACCTCCTTCAGAAGAGACTAGGAGGAAGATTTTCACTTGGTCAGGCATCATGTTTGATAGCATATTCACTCAGATGAAAAGGCAACAATGGAACACTGATCACCTGGCTATCTCCTGAATAACGCAGGAAATAGGTCGCAACTATGGACTTGCAGCTCTCCTTTACAACAGCCATATTTTTAGATGCACTCTTACTCTGCAATTGCCTTTCATTGGCTACAGCTTGTATGTATCTGAAAAATGCACCTTGTCACCATCATGCTTTTAACAGTTGAGCTGCCAATATTAGGTTAGATCGGGAGGGTGGGGGGTGTATTTAGGTTTAATATGAGATGTGAATTACTTGTGTTATGTTTTGGATATTTTAAAAATGTTTATTTTCTTTTAGGGTTTTCCATTAAAAAAAGAGTGACCGTACCCTTTCGGCACATTAAACATTTTTTTAAGGAAAAAAATACCAAAGAAAGAACAAAAATGAAGTCTCGATGAGAGGAAGCACAGTACACGTGTCTCCTCTATAACAACACGCATTGAACTAAACGCAAAATGGTGGTTGCCTCCAACAAATGCCTAGGAACGTAAAGGCGTGATACACACAGAAGACCTGCCTAATTGTCACACTGTTACATCCACTATATTTGAATCGTTATGGAAAAACATGCTGAAAGATAAGCCTTACCTTCAGCCTCTGGACTTCCTGCCGCAGATCTGTCATTTCCAGTTGAAGCTGTTCCAGTTCCTCACCGTTGGTACAGCTGACGGAATCAAAAGACTGGAACACATTGGTGCACACAGTGAGTGAGTTTGGCCTATCTTTCACCATGAGCATGGGGTTACAACGCATGAATACTTTTGACATACCCCAACCAATCATTATTCAAAATAATTTTCAAAGACAGTTTGTGTTTTTACAAAACGACACAAGTGTCACAATAAATAATCTAATTGTGGTTTTGTATTCCATAGGAATTCAGGCTGCACGCCATGAGACAGCTGGAACAATGGTAATTCTCACTGCGTTACTGAAGTGACAATAGCTGGAATGGATTCACCATGGCTAATTTTCCTTCTGTATCACTATCAAAGTGACATAAGATGGCCCCTTTAGGCAATGAAATATCTTGAATGGCTTTACTATGGTAATTTTTTTTCTTTTGTATGGCTAGAAAATTGACATCAGCAGCTTTCTTCAAACCATTACATAGGTTTTTTTTTATTCATTAAGCATAGGAAGTCAGGTCTTTTATGGGATTTCCTTTAAGCTTTATGATTAAGGGATGAAATTCTACCCTCTCTTTTCTATAACTAAAGCATAAGTGAAAGCTAGCCCATTTGTCTTTGCCTTCTCTGCCCTTTGGAGAAAGATAGCACTGTCGCGTTTTCTTCTATAGTTTACAGCTAACATCCAGACCAAGAATCCAGGACACAGCTACTTGGTCCCAAATCATCTTATGGTATATATCTTTCTCTTACATCAGCTCACAGAAAGACCCAGAAGGTCTTTGATCTGAGAGGAGCTTTGGAACCAAGGCAGGGTGCAGTAGGCTAGGAAGAGAAGCAAGAAACAGTATTTGGCTATGGCTGACCAGAGAGTGAAAAGCAGATGTATCCAACAAACTGGCCACTTCATGCTGAGTGAAGAGCACAGAACTGGCATCAAGGCCAGCCTCCTCCAGCTCATCTTGCAGCAGATCCCTGAGTGCTTGAAGAAAATCTATGAGGGAAAAAGAGAGTGAGTAGTCACAGTTTGAGGAGAGAGTGCCTGGAATTGAGTTTACACAGCCAACTTTCACAGAAGCCACAGATTATCCAGAAGAAGGTAACACATTTCATGTCCATCACTACAAACATTATAGCAAACCCAACCACAGCCAGCAGAGAGAAGGTTCTCTATCCCATCCCAAATCTCTGTATGTTGAATACATGGTCCGTATGCAGTATGCTTTTGCTAGCCATGGTTTAGAGACCTCTATCCAATTTTCTAGAAAGCATTGCTTAGGATTAAAAAAAAAACACAACCACCACCTAGCATTTTCATCAGAGGGTATGTCTACATCTACAATTTTGCAGCGCTGGTTGTTACAGCTGTATTAGTACAGCTGTATAGGGCCAGCGCTGCAGAGTGGCCACACTTACAGCAACCAGCGCTGCAAGTGGTGTTAGATGTGGCCACACTGCAGCGCTGTTGGGCGGCTTCAAGGGGGGCTCGGGGAACGCGAGAGCAAACCGGGGAAGGAGACCAGCTTCCCCGCGGTTTGCTCTCGCGTTCCCCGAACCCCCCTGCAAACCGCAGGGAAGGAGACCTGCTTGCACGGGGGTTCGGGGAACGCGAGAGCAAACCAGGGAAGGAGACCAGCTTCCCCGCGGTTTGCTCTCGCATTCCCCGAACCCCCCTGCAAACCGCAGGGAAGGAGACCTGCTTGCACGGGGGTTCGGGGAACGAGAGAGCAAACCGCAGGGAAGGAGACCTGCTTGCACGGGGGTTCGGGGAACGCGAGAGCAAACCGGGGAAGGAGACCAGCTTCCCCGCGGTTTGCTCTCGCGTTCCCCGAACCCCCCTGCAAACCGCAGGGAAGGAGACCTGCTTGCACGGGGGTTCGGGGAACGCGAGAGCAAACCGGGGAAGGAGACCTGCTTGATTACCAGAGAGGCTTCCTCAGGTATGCTGGGATACCTGCTTATTCCACGGAGGTCAAGAAAAGCGCTGGTAAGTGTCTACACTTGATTACCAGCGCTGGATCACCAGCGCTGGATCCTCTACACCCAAGACAAAACGGGAGTACGGCCAGCGCTGCAAACAGGGAGTTGCAGCGCTGGTGATGCCCTGCAGATGTGTACACCTCCTAAGTTGCAGCGCTGTAACCTCCTCACCAGTGCTGCAACTTTGTGATGTAGACAAGCCCAGAGAAACTACTTGGAAGCAATGCCGCACTTCAGTGAGGAGACAAAAGAGTTACATGACCAAACCTCATAAAGCAGGTTTGTCATTCTGTTTTTGCAGCTTCCCTTTGCCATTGCTGGTGAGCAGGCTGAAAGTTTGAGGAGAAGGGGCCTGTGCACTCCCTCTCTGTTACTCCCATTTTATATGTGGACCAGTCAGAGGCCTTTTTCTTGTGTGACCAGTTACTGAAGAAATAGCATCTGAACTAAAACCTGTCTGGGCACCAAACCATGGGGTTAGAAGGGACCGCAAGGGACATCTAGTCTAACTCCCTGCCAAGAAACAGGATTTGTCGTGTCTGTTTCTTTATTCTAGGTGGCATGTCTCATGTCCTAGAGCAGTCAATGGTGCTATACCAGGGATGAAATGTGCCTTCTGTCTCATATTGCACATAGCAGCACCCTGCTCACCTCCGTAGGCCACTGTTCCCTGCGAATCTGTGATCACTTCATATAGGGCATGGGACAGATCCTCAACTGATGTAAACTGTCATCGCTCCGGTGAAACCAATGGACAATTTCCACCAGCTGAGGCTGTGCTGCTGAGAGTTCACCTTCCTTTCAGGGCCCATTTATGCTCGCTCTCTCACTCCCCAGCATGAGTCTTCGGCATGGTTTGAGCGTGCAAACAATACAAGTCTCACTGCTTTTTTCTGCAGAAGGCATTTGTCATAATACTTTACACTTCCATAGCGCCTTCCAGTCAAAGAGCTAAGTTATTATTATTATTGTTTCTTTAATTTGTGTAGAAGACACAAACATTAATTAATCAAACCTCATTGCAGCAACACAAGACAAACAAATCCATGTTATTTCTATTTTATACATGACAGGACTGAGGGACACGGAGACTAAGTGACTAATGCACAGTCCCATTCTGCAGCAAGTCAGCGACAGAGCCTAAATTAGAAGCCATGTATTGTCCCCTTCTCTAACCACTAGACATATGGGAAATTCTGGATTTTCTCCAGCTTGGCCCAGAACCTTGGAGAATCCCTCTTGGGGGAAATAAAATGGCATTCAGAAACACAGCTTGTAAAGTGCAAGGCAAAGTGTGCTGTGCTCTTTATACATGAAGCAACTTTGTGTTAAAGCCAGAATAGGTAGAGACCAATGAGAAAATACAACTCTGAATTCTAACTGAGAAGCATTGTGCATTTCTAGCAGGAAAGGTTGTGCCCACCTGCTACAGTCCTGACTTTCCTGGAATTCCCAAACTGAAAAGGCAACTGCTTCGTACACCATGAGGTGGCAGCAAACTCTGGCGTCTATGCCTGGAAAAGGTATGTCTTGCCGAGCAAGTTGTATCAGCTCCAAAAGGAACAACAGAACCAGATACTCATGACAGCCACTGTACCTATACAAAAGCCTGGGTGAGGAGATAACTTTGGGGTGGGTGGTACATTTCTAGACTGTATCCATCACACTACAAGAAATACAGTACAGGTGAGCGGGGTATTTATATTTGATATAAAATGATTGAGAATAAGAAACCCCAGGGATGCTCTCAAGTTAATTAGGCCTCACCATTTAGTCACCAGTAAGTTCCAGTCTGCATCCTTTGAAGAGGATTGGAATGTTTTATCAAAACACTTTAACTGGGAAAACCCCACAACATCCTTTAGATCCTCAGCACTTCAAGCACAACTTGACACATTGTTATATTGGGCCTGATTCTTGTTTAAGGCTGGTCTACACTGGGAACTACATCTACATTCATACCCCTGAGAGACGTAGGTGTGCCTATCCAACCCCCGGTGCAGACAGCGCTACGACGATGGAAGAATTTTTCTGTAAATTTAACTACTGCTTTTTGAGGCGGGGGATTACCTACTCCAACAAGCAAACCCCTCCCGTCAGCGTAGGTAGTGTCTACACTGTAGGGGTACAGAAGCGCAGCTGCAGCTGTAGCAGTTTCAGTGTAGACGTCCCCTTACACTAAGGCCCACTTACATGGCTCTAGCAGTATGAAGGGGCCATGAAATGGGTGTAGGTTAGTGTAATGAGAATTTAGACCATTGTGGTAAAAAATGCTCAACTTCAATGACAGCAGGATTGGACTCATAGATAGCGGAAGGAGGTCCTTCTGAATCAAAAGCTCTCTATAGATGTATAACACTAGCGCCAACAATAACCTTACTATAGGAGGACATGGGAGATTTTAGGGGCTCTCTGGACAGAAAGCCAAGCCGGGAGAATTCAAATGCCTGTAGGTTCTAATCCATGTGATGCTGCCACACTGTGTCTTCCTTGTTTCAGGTCTGGCACCCTCTATATCTCAGAATTTTGGAGGAATGGTGCACATACTTCTTGACCGGAAACTGAACTCAGATATGGTGCAACAGTGTCATTTTTTCTCGAGTCCTGTTCAGATAGTTTGGTAGAAGCCTATTATCCCTCTATCTCATTAATCAGATTAGGAATTGAACCTAATTGCACTGGATGAACTCTGTGATCCTAATAATGTAATCAATGTTTTGAGCACTGTGTCTGTATCTCCCATTACCTGAACTATGACTCACGTTTCTATTAATAGCCCTGTACACCCAGGTCAGGCTCTGGATTAGAATAAAGGGGAATCAGCTGGAGCAGACTGAATCCAGCACTAGATGATGTAGGTGCAGATTAGGTCACCTGACCCAGTGCTATAGATTTATTCTATGCAAACAGGCAGGCACCAGATTCTGTCAAACTAGGTTCGTGGTATTTTAATCTCTCCTGAAAGCAAGTGACATACTAACCCCAATGCCTTTCACTGACACCTGACGTCATGAACCTGAATATAATGTTTGTGCAACAGAATTGGGAAAGATTCAAGCTGAGAAACCTAGATATATTCGTAGGTCCACATGTGTGTCCATGGGATCTCAGTGCATACCCATGGTACACCAAGGTACAGTCTGTGCATTGATTTGAGAATATACCACCAAATTTAAAATAAATAGCATATTGCCAGAGATTAACAGCCTAAAAAAACAAAAACATTTTTTCCACCAAATACTTCTAGATGGCTTATAGACTCATAGACTTTAGGGTCAGAAGGGACCAATATGATCATCTAGTCTGACCTCCTGCACAAAGCAGGCCACAGAACCCTACCCATCCACTTCTATAACAAACCCCTAACCTATGTCCGAGTTACTGAAGTCTTCAAATTGTGGTTTGAAGACCTCAAGCTGCAGAGAATCCACCTGCAAGTGACCCATGCCCTATGCTGCAGAGGAAGGTGAAAAACCTCCAGGGCCTCTGCCAATCTGCCCTGGAGGAAAATTCCTTCCTGACCCCAAATATGGCGATCAGCTAAACCCTGAGCATGTGGGCAAGACTCACCAGCCAGCACTCAGGAAAGAATTCTCTGCAGTAACTCAGATCCCATCCCATCCAACATCCCATCACAGACCAATGGGCATACTTATCTGCTGATAATCAAAGATCAATTGCCAAAATTAAGCTATCCCATCATACCATCCCTTCCGTAAACTTATCAAGCTTAGTCTTAAAGCCAGATATGTCTTTTGCCCCCTATACTCCCCTTTTAGGCTGTTCCAGAACTTCACTCCTCTAATGGTTAGAAACCTTCGTCTAATTTCAAGTCTAAACTTCCTAGTGTCCAGTTTATATCCATTGAGTAAAGACAGAAAATTACAAAACAAAGTAAATAAGGCAATGCCCAGGGTTGGACAAAGCCCTATTGCAATCATTCTCCAACTTTTCCATCATTCTTCAAGATCGAGATCCTCTTACTTGGCACTCCCAGTCCTGATCCTTCACCTGCCCTGCAGCTGTCAAGAGAGCTTGTGCACTGACAATCACCATGGTTATCACCATGGATTCACCATGTGCCCTCCAGAGCTAAAAACATGAGCCTCCTCAGCGTGAGCTACAGGAGTAAGTCCCTCGTGGAAACTGTAGTATGGTAGCCTGCATGGACCAGGCTGAGATGGACACTCATGCACCAAACAGCAGGGTGCTCTTGATTCCATGAACAAGCCATGTCAGAACAACGTGAAGATGAAAGTAAGCTCATGTTAATATGACTGGTGTAACAGCTGGGTTATGCTCCTCCCATTTGCACCTATGTGTTCCATTTCCCTGCGTTCCGGACTCCATATTTACCAGTGCAGCATCTCCCCTCATTCCCTGCAGCCCCCTGCAAACTACAGCAGAGGCTCTGGAAGTCTGTAAGAGCACAGACTTCTGTCGCTGAGTCAGTCAGCTGCTCACCCAGCACCTAGATGTGCTCACACTACCTGGCACAGCACCCACTCATGAGAATCTATTCAATCTGCTCCATGCACCACAACCTCCACTTCTAAACTCAGCATTCCCATAGGAGCCAAAGCACCTCACCCCATCTTCAAAAGGTACCTACTCACATCTGGTGATCCAGCAAACAGGGGAGACACCACCGCAGTAGGGACCACCAAGACAAAGGTCAGGAGGCTGTGGAGTTGCAAATAATGACCTTTCTCCTTGCTATACAAACATACAGCAAGAGAACTTACTAGCTTCTTGCATGCAATAACCTGATCAGCACCATTTTTAGGTAGTTATGCCTCATGGTCTCTTTAAAGTGTTTTACACTATTATCAAGGCCAGTTACTAGTGGGTTGGGGCTGGACACCACAGAATAATCTATCGCCTATTGGTATGTATGGATGCCACATTCACCCATAAAATAGAATACTCTATATTCACAAGTGCAATGAAGTCTGTATCAAACCATTACCACTGGGATTTGGAGCTCAGCCATTATTATTATTTGTAAGTATCACCTAGGATCCCTACTGCTGAACCAGGGCCCCACTCTGCCAGGTGCTGTACAAACAAAGGACAAAAATGGAGTACAGTTTTATCCAGTCATTTTTCTGGAAGGTAATTTAAATCCAGCAATATTATGGTAAAGACAACGGTCCCAGCTGAGATGTGGCATATCAGGATGACACTCCCACTAAGACAATACAAGACAACTGTCCTCCTCATTAGAGCCAGAAGAAAAAGGGAAAAAAACAGGTTTGCAAAAATAAATAAATAAATAAACTAATCAGAATATTTTTCCATTCTGGGTTCACACTTGACCAATTTTTCATTTGTAATGGTTTTTTGCAGGTTTTTTTGGGCCTGGTTTCCATTTTTTTTAAATGACAGGAAAACAAAACAGGATTTCAGCCATTTATGAAAGCAAGCAAGAGAAAACCAAATATGATAATTTTTTTTTCCATTTCTGATTTTGTTGAAAAACTGAAATATTTCTAAAAACACCCAAAAAGGGCTATTTTTGAATAATAAACTTTTTCTCTGAAAAATGTCAACCATCTCTAGCCTTCAGACCAGGACTGAGTCTGCCCTTGTATCCTGGTTTGCTGCCTATAAGATCTGAAGACAGAAAGTCTTCTTCCTTTTGCGGTTCTATTTTGTGTTTATGTTTTCCTCTGGCCTTCAGCATTTTTTGGCCCATTATCTCCAAAGGCACCTCACCTATTCCTGCAGAGAAGCAGCTGTCTCCAAGCAGGACAATGATGCTGTTCTATGGAATGCTGAATTGGACAGGGACCCACAAAATGATCTCTGAGGCAGAGACCCATGAGTAAAGACCTGTTTCACTGCCTAATCTTGTTTGACCTGGGACTGCCAGGGTATCTTAACATTAGACTTTCATAGCATGGACCAACCTTACTTCCCCTTCCATCTACCACCGCCTAACCCCACCTCCTCTCTCATTTGCCATCACCTGGTCCTTCTTCCCTTAACCATCCTCATATAAATTACAGCAATTTCCTTCATGGAAAAGCAATATGAGGGAAGTGCTTATGTAGTTTTAGCTTCTTTTCATATGATTCAGCAGCTGAAAAGAAGGAGGAGGAGACAGCACCATGTAATCAGATGCAGTCTGGGAGCCCCAATCATTTTATTGAACACAAAATCTCAATTTCAAGGCAGGAAGCCTTTCAACTTACCAATTCGAGTTTCCCATCCTTGAGTCGAATATGGGGATCCAGCGCTACTTTCGGTTTGCTGCCTGAAGCCACTCTCTGACTAGAGGGTGAAGCAGGTGCTAAATAACATTAAGCAATCATTAGTGGAAGAGCATGCGGGTGGGGGGGAAGAGAGATGTTGACAAGGAGCATCCCAAACTAAGATCAGGGTTTTGGCATTGCATGAAATATGTTGCAAGTACAGATGGGCTAAAATCAGAGGCCAGGATTTTCAGAGGATCGGTGCTCAGCACTCTCTGAAAACCAGGACACTTAAAAGTCTCCACGTGGGCATCACAAATGAAGGCAACTAAAATTACAAGCTGCTTCTGAAAATCTTGTCCAGAAGTTTATATATGAGGCCTGGGACTCTGAACTTTGGTGATTTGAATAAAATTCAACCTGGATTCCAACCACCCCAATTTATGCTTCGGTTTTACAAAACCAAAACCCAACTAGTGAGGTTTTATAAAAATCCACCGCTGGCCCCCTAGCCCAGAAGTTCTAACCCAGATTCAAAGTAACGTTTATGTAAGTGCTGGACTGAGTGTGGTCTCAGAGAAATGTTCCCAACTCCCATTAAGAAGAGAATTCACAGGTTAAAAACACCACAAGAAAACGTGTCACAGGATTTCTCCCTGCGATACTGTTCTGAAAAGCACTGGCTCCCTGCTCCCTTTCACTTACGCTGGGGCAGGCTGCATAGTATATGCAGGGTGTACGGTTAAGGTGAGGATGGAGAGTGCTTGTGTCCACAACAGAAACTGTATTGTAAGAAGGGAAACGTAGAGTGTCTCCGTCAGAGAAAATGACTGAGGCATTGGAAGAGAGACCCGGCCGCTGATAATCTGCTCTTCACTCCAGGGGGCATTTTCAAAAGTGCCCAAATGACTTAGGAGCACAAGTCCCATTGACTTCAGTGGGAACTGTGCTTAGGAAAATCCCACAATTCAGTTAATTCCTGCAGCCTGCAACAGGCCCCTCCAGAAGAAGACTGCAGAAACTGCTACGCATTTAAGGGGAGGCCCAGATGGACTCTAAAAATGGGTAATGCCACCACTGCTTTCAAGACCCTGCTAATGATGCTCTTTGAATCTGATAACAAAAGGGGCTTATAAAACCTGACCCTGTTCACATCAGAGTCAGTGACAAAATTCCCATGGACTTCAATGGTACAGGATTGTGTCCATAGAAGAGTGTCCAGGAGCCATTTTCTTTCATCGTTGCACTGCCTGGGAACTGGGGCACAGGTTAACAAAGAAATTGATACCCAGATCGCCTTAAAGACCTCCTGCTGTTTTAAATCAGTGGGGGGGGGATTTTCCAAAGCATAAGGGATTTAGGAGCACAAGTCCTCTTGAAAAAAAATCAGTGGGACAGATGCTCCTAACTCACTCAGGCATTTTTGAAAAAATGCCACTCACTGTGACTCTCAGGTGAAGAGAAGATTTTATGGAAACACAGGAGAAAAGCAGCAGAGGTGCTGTCACAAGCGTAAACCTCCTAATCCTGATATTTATCTATCCCGCTAATGCCAGCAGCTGGGAATCAGGGCCTGAAATAATAAACAGGTTCACTGGATTGGTCACCCAGCCCCATGCTGTGTAGGTTCAAGGGCAGATCACTCCCCTTCAACTCCTTGCTAATCGGGATTAGCTCCATGAGGCTTTGCTCATAAACTCTCAACACAGACATCCCAGGCAATCCTGAAGGCCGCCAGGCACCAGTGATCAGTCAACAAGCCCCAGTGACTTGTTCAGATTTCAGACTAAGCTCCTGTCCCCCAAAATGATTTGTTTATTCTAATGTATAATGGGGCCTATTCAGAACTCTGTGCCCTTCGCTGCACTCATAACACCCGCTATAAAAAGCGGACATCGGTAATGGACTGCCTGAGATGATTCTCAGCCTACATTATATGATTTGTATGACTAACAGCCCGACTGAAAGAGGCGCTGGACAGAAAAAGAGCAGGAGACAGCCACTGCCCCAAAGAATTTACAGCCTAGACAGACAAAAGATGGGAGGGGGACACAAAGGAGAAGTGACTTGCCAAGGGTCACATAGCAGGTCATTAGCAGAGCTGGGAATAGAACCCAGGTTGCCTCACAGTCAAGGGCCCTGTCCACCAGACTACACTGCCCCACAGGTCTACTATGTAGATAAACTAACTAACAGCTGCCCCCCCATAGGCTGGCCTTGGCCCGTCCCTTCAGACTATCACCTTCAAGAGGAAATATGTTCTTGACAGCACGTCCTGAGGGTTAACAAAGCAGGTCTGGGGGGCTTACCAGTATGGGGAAGCATATTTCAGAGTGGAGGGCCCTTAATAGAGCTTCCTGCCTGCAGCTCTCTCTTGTTTCAACCAAGGGATCTCTTCTTGAACGCCAATGCAGAATGCAGCGGGGGAGTGGGAAAGAGTCTGTCATAAGCCTTGTCTGCACTAGGAGAAAGGTGGGGTTTCACCAGGTGGTAGCTAAAGCATGGTGACAATCACATAGTGAAAACTAGTGTGGCTAAGGCAGGGGTAGCTTTCACACAGTAGTTGGTTGAGGTAACCTGTAGGTTCCCCCTACACCTGGTCGCATGTGCAAACTGTCTTGCCCACACTAGGATGTTTTACCACATATTAGTTACCATGTGTTAGCTAGCATGGGGTAAATGCCCTACCTTTATCCTTGGTGGGGTGCACCCACTGTGTCAGAATAAAGTTTACGGTATCATGCTGAAGATTATCTATTGGGCCACTGAACTGTGTGTATCTCTGCAATTTCCACAGACTCCAACAAGAATAGTGAAGACTTACGTGAGGCCAGAATTCATCCCAGTGCATCCGTACCTGCCATCACATCACTGAGGGCAGTAATTCTTTTTATGAATTGCCCAAATGGCAGGAGAAGAGAGACGTTTATACTGATTAAGACTATTTCGCTATATCATCAATTCAAAGTATCAGGCTAATCAGGACCTCAGTTCCCAAAGAACATTACTCCATATGAATGTCTGTCTCAAAATAGTTTTTGTATTGCAGAGTAGTCTGACAGCATTAGCACTATTGTGCAGATGTAGAAATGGACAGGCAGCATGGCAGATAAGCATTTACTCCTTGGGGGAGAAGAACCATGAGCCCAACAGATCAGATGTGCTTCTGTAGATATTATTCATTATCTTTTTCTTATTAATCAAATACAAACATCCCTGAGCGTACAGTGTAGGGGCTCAAAATGCCTAAAGGAAAAAAAATTATTGAGCTGAGAATATGTTATTTAAGCCACAAATGCCTCAGGATCAGCCAGAGGGCTCAGTTTCTTCTTCCTCAAAATTTTCTACATCTTCAACTAATGCACAGTCTCCATGGGAGAAAATAGAGCATGTGCATTTTAGCATGTATCTGACACAAGCACGCAGAAATCACACTGGCCGGGGTTGGCACACGCACATTTGTAAACCCCAACTTTCATGCATGCCTTGGATTATTGGTGTGCTTAAGCTGAGTTTGCTGATTTTGGTGTTTGCTTGAAAATTGCCCTCAAGTGTTTAATGTGCAAACAGATGGAGCCACTTTGGGATTCAGAACTATACAAAGTGGGATCTTAAGTGGAAGAAATGTGTGTTTGTGTGTGCGCGCAAAAAATATGTTTGATGTGTGTGTGGAAAAAAATGTTTCCACTGAAATTTTTCAAAACTGGAAATGTTTCTAACCTGCTCTTATCTTAAATGGTAAATCTCAAGCATCAGCCAGAAGAGAAACCTGCAAGGAGGGATTCTTCTGTTCAAACCAAAGAAAAAAAAAAAAGAAAAAAAAAGTGAAAGCAAAAGGTATGTAGTGGTCTGTGAGCACAGAGGAAAATATAATTTGAAAGATGAATATTTTCCTACATGTGAAACTCAAATGCTGAGACAATTATGACAGACTTACAAAGCCTCTGTGTTCTCTCTCATGCTTTACAACTACCTCTTCATGGATCGCTGGTGGCAACTGATTTGGCTCAATGATCATGGAATCGTGTTCCCATTTGGGGCCATGCTGTGCTTTGTAAGCAACACTGATTTATCTATTTTTTAATAGCAATTCAGCTTCAAAGGGCCAGTCAGTCCCACCAGCAAGGCTGCCAATTAGCGCTGACTACAGTAAGGATATCCGGCCACTGGACTGATCCCAAAACTACATTGTACACAGCCTTTGAATAATAGCAGTGACACTCCATCACTACCAACCCAACACAGAACCAGTGACCTAGAGCTGAAAGGCTCTGTATCCCATTGCTAATCCCTTGAGATACTCAATCACCCCTGCAAAGACCTCTGCTCCCATAGACAAGCTGACATGGGGGTATCTAATGCCTACTGAATACAGCCCTACATTAATTATACTATTGCCTTTAATCAATCCTAATGGACTGGACCCTGTCATTACACTATTAAATTCCACCTACACTGCTGTGGGTATTTAAAGCTTCATTTCATTACTTCTGATACAGAGGACCTGTGAACTAGATACCTTCGCCACCTACACAAACAGAGGAGATTGCAAGAAAGCATGCCTCTTACCAGATATTGTGAGCTCTGGGGGGCAAATGTCTGGTGATGGAGAAGGCACAGGAAAGAGATTTTCTTGTCTGGTCTAAAAAACAAAACAAAATAGCACAGAGGACAAAATGCTGAGGCCAGTCTGCCAGTGTAAGTGAAAAGCAGAAGTAGGGGGAAGAGCTCAATAGGTCCCAGTTGCTCCCTAAGGAATCAGACTGAACCATCTCTTGCATGAAGCACCATGTGAATCTATTGTGCTAGAGAGAGAGCATGAACAACGATGATGAACCAATCAAGAGTCCTGTTTTGGAGTAAAAGGGGACTGTGTCAATAACAGTCCCAGAGACCCAGATCCTCAAAAGGTTTGTGCGCCTAAGTCCCATGTTCATTACTGTGGGATCTAAGAATCTCCCGGATGATTGCACACACAGGAGGCTAAACTGAAGTAACTTTACTGAGAGAAGTGGAATCACACCAAGGATGACCCAGTGTGTTGTAGCCACTGGGGTTTGTTAAATCCCTACATATCCAAGGCACCCATGGATTCTGAGGGAGTTTGGATTATCATAGTTGGGAGGGATAGCTCAGTGGTTTGAGCATGGGCCTACTAAGCCCAGGGTTGTGAGCTCAATCCTTGAGGGGGCCATTGAGGGATCTGGGGCAAAAATCTGTCTGGGGATTGGTCCTGCTTCAAGTAGGGGGTTAGACTAGATGACCTCCTGAGGTCCCTTCCAACCCTGCTATTCTATGATCTTAAGGGCTCCTCTAGTATTACCCAATGGACAAAAAGCAGAGCTATCTACAAGAACATGCTGGGATCAAATGCAGCAGGGACTCTCAACCTGGGGTCAGAGGGCTGCAATCAGAATATTAAATGGGAGAAGGGTCCCAGTTGGGTCTATGGTATGGAAAAGGGTAAGAAGTGCAGAAATACAACACAACCAAAGCTAGGAGGTTACATCCCAGATATTGGCAATGAATCAGTGCCCCATACACAGTGACGACAGTTTACAAGCTCCTTCTATAAGACTAGAGCTAGCCCTCACTGTAACCTTAACCACATGACTCATTGATTTTGATGGGAGCTGCATGGCCAAATCTCTTAGTCACCCCTAGCTTCAGGAAATACAGCATAGTGCTGTGCTTCATGAGGAACGAGTGCTGATGGTGCTGAATTTGATGGTTGTTGAATGTGGGCAGGTATTCACTGAGTTACCGTCACCAATTGCTTTTTTCACTTGTGACGTCTGAAAACAGGTTTGAACCAGGACTCTGGAGATGAAAACACATCTCAGCGACCTTCAAACACATCACTTCAATTGACTGATCCTTTGTCACCCCAAACCAGAAGAAACAATATCTCAGATGTAAAATACCCAACTCCATATGAGAGCAAACAGAGCCATACGAGTCCACACTGCTGACTTTCCAAGCAGCTAATCCGGAAAGATTATCACAGAGTCCCTAAAAACTGTAATCCAATCGGAGACGGAAATCATGGGGTCGGCCTCTGTGGTCTTATACTGAACTACAACGTACCTCAGGTGACCTCACATGGACTTTCAACCTGCAAGAGCTAAGACCATTCCCCATGGCCTTAGGAGGTGGCGATTGGATGCTGTTATGAACCGAGAGTCCGGGATGTAACCGTCCCCTTCCAGGAATAAAGGCCACTTCTGTGTTTCCCTCATGTCTGAAAATAACCAAGTTTTGTTAGTGCTTAAAAACTACACATGCTTAAGGTTTCATAACTTTCACAGGAATAGCTCTGTGGTCTTTCCTCTGAGCTAAGCTCATTAATTGCCTGTGTAACATGCAACAATATTAGAGCTGACTTCGTCAGACAGGATTCTTATGATAGCCCAAGTTCTGTTGCAGAACTTTGGGAAGGTCTGTGCGATGGAACACACTCATTGCAAAGCAAAACAAAGACTGACAGGTTGGGAAGGACTCCGGCCATTCCTGATTATGATGTGAGAAGCTTCATGTACTCAAGACCTCCTGAAGTATGAAGGTCTCCGGTATGGGAGGTTCTTCTTGCACCTTAAGCTTAGAACAATGTGCCGGTCTCCTACCTAACACTCAGCAGATGTCACAAGGTATGGCCTTTATTGACAATAATAGGAAACGCTTTTTGTACCCAAGGAACTTATTAGCCTGGGCTGCTTCTGCATGCCTACCTGAATTTGGTTTTTGCAAGTATTTTTCTGGCCTCTTCATATGTGCTGCCCACCAAAGAGTCTTTATTGATGGCAATTAGCTGATCACCAGGCCGGAGCCGCCCATCCTAAACAAGGGAGACATCTGTGCAGCATCAAGCTTTATCCACAAGGATTAGTGCATCAAAAAAAGAGAGACACTCTGCTCAAAGTATTCTCCTGCAATACACATCCTTATTACCCCACGCCATAGATTGTTCACCCATCCCAATAAGAGCTCCTTCCGAACAGCTAGAGCTTTCAGGAAAGACTCCTGTTTCATAGGTCACAGAAGTCCTCCATGCTGTTGACTTACTCTGTAACAGTCCCCTTCTGGCATAAGCTCTTGAACATAAATCATGGGACCCTCTGGCCTGTTAGATCCGCCACTGATCGTCAATCCCAACCCAGAGGATTTTGCTATGGAGATGCACTGAATCCCTGATTCAAGGGAGTAGCTGCAAGGAATAGAAGAGTTAGCAGAAGACACAACAGTGGTCTGTTTATTCTATATAGTCATTGAATACATCTGTAATTACACAGTAGAGTTCTAGCAAGTTAGCACCACTGCTGAATGAAAAGTTCTACATTTGGTTTTGTTCCTGAGTCTGCACTCTCCCTGTCCTTCTCAACCTCTTCTCCCTCTGCCTCCTCTTCTCCCCCACTCTACCTGAAAATGGGAGTGAAGAAAACACTTATCAAAACCATTCTGAACCTCAAGAATATGTTTGATTTGAGTTTAGGAGTAGAAACGGGTAAAGCTTCAGGTGCTTATAGGTTGGGGGGGCAGTATTTGCTACTTCTATGGGGATAAATGTTGTTACTGTTATTGTTGTTTATTTGTATTATAGTAGTCCTTAAGAACCCTAATTCGAGGACCAGGGCCCACTGTGATCAGCACTGTCCGGACAAGTAATGAAGAAGAGATTCCCTACCCCAAACAGCTTACAATCTTCATGGCAGGCAGCACACAATGGGTGGACGAAACAGATCAGTGGGGTGGCAGTGGGATGGCGGGGAGGCTAACAATAAAATGGAGTTAAGCAGGAAAGCCGAAGTCATAGCCAGTTACTTGCCTAATCAGTGCCAGGTGGGAATGATTTGTAGGCACGACAACAGAGGCAGGTTTGAGGGAGGGATTTAGCAGTGAATACTGTGGGTAGGTTGATAAATATTGCTAGGGAGTTTTCCCTATGCATGGGGGGCAGCATGGGACAAAGCGTGGAGGTGCTGGAGCAGCAGGAAAGGCTGCCATTACTGGAAGAGCAACAGCGGGCATCAACCACTTGATAAGGCCACTCATCCTTAGTAAATAAAGGTGGTAATTAACTGATTCTTTCTCTTCAAAGATAAAGTCTTGTAATCACATCCATATAATAACCTGTAAGCAATCTGTCATGTGAATGATCTTTTGTTTTCCCAGTAGCTCAAAATACAATACGACAACTATGTGATCTGTTGAACTATGCAATCACCACAAGAGATAACAACTTCTCCATACTTCTAAACAGCCCCATCCCTTTAAACTTGTGGCTGTGTTGTGGCGCAACACAGAATATTGCGAAGAGTGTGGGCGTGTCATATTTTTACAACAAAGGAAACGTCTAAAAGAAATCTTTTCAGGAAATAAAATGCCATAGAACATAGTGGTTAAAAAAAAAAAAGCACATCCATTGCACTATCTGGGAAGAGGTGAGGAAGAGAATAAACTATACAGTGCAGATGTTAGTCCTATTGTTTAGTGCACAGCTGGAAGATGTCCAGCTGCCAGGGTGATGAGTGAAGCATAAGAGCCTGTACAGAATAGAAGGAGTCACTACTTTGTAAGAGTCAAGATTATATCATAGTTGCACACGTGCTCATAGTCTCCAAGATCTGAGATTTAAAGTGGTCTGAATGCTGGAGTTTCTTATAGAAGATGGCTATTTCATTCCTGCCTACCCTCTTCTACATCCCCCAAGTGGAGATAGGGTGACCAGATAGCTAGTGTGAAAAATCAGGACATGGGATAATAGGCATCTATATAAGACAAAGCCCCATAAATGGGGACTGTCCCTATAAAATCAGGACATCTGGTCACCCTAAGTGGAAACTTGCAGAACTTTTGCTTTATCGGTCACTGAACACTGTTGTACTGGACACCTCCATCAAGTACATACATGAGTACCAAGCCAGGTCACCTCCTGTCTATGCTCTGTCGTAAACAGGGCTAATTGAGGAGTGAGGCGGCCTAGATGGCTGCCAAATAGATGAGCAGTTCTCTCCTCTGTATGGATGTCTCCAGGCATGAGTCCATGCCTGGAGACATGCCTGGAAGGGGATAGGTTTAGAAGATAAAATAAAAAAAGAGCAAGTTAAAAATCACTTAGAAAAGTTAGATGCCTGCAAGTCACCAGGGCTTGATTAAATGCATCCTAAAATACTCAAGGAGTTAATAGAGGAGGTATCTGAGCCTCTAGCTATTATTTTTGGAAAGTCATGGGAGACGGGAGAGATTCCAGAAGACTGGAAAAGGGCAAATATAGTGCCCATCTATAAAAAGGGAAATAAAAACAACCCAGGAAACTACAGACCAGTTAGTTTAACTTCTGCGCCAGGGAAGATAATGGAGCAAGTAATTAAAGAAATCATCTGCAAACACTTGGAAGGTAGTAAGGTGATAGGGAATAGCCAGCATGGATTTGTAAAGAACAAATCGTGTCAAACCAATCTGATAGCTGTCTTTGATAGGATAACGAGTCTTGTGGATAAGGGAGAAGCGGTGGATGTGGTATACCTAGACTTTAGTAAGGCATTTGATATGGTCTCGCATGATATCCTTTTCGATAAACTAGGCAAACACAATTTAGATGGGGCTACTATAAGGTGGGTGCATAACTGGCTGGATAACTGTACTCAGAGAGTAGTTATTAATGGCTCCCAATCCTGCTGGAAAGGTATAACAAGTGGGGTTCCGCAGGGGTCTGTTTTGGGACCAGCTCTGTTCAATATCTTCATCAACGACTTAGATGTTGGCATAGAAAGTACGCGTATTAAGTTTGCGGACGATACCAAACTGAGAGGGATTGCAACTGCTTTGGAGGACAGGATCAAAATTCAAAATGATCTGGACAAATTGGAGAAATGGTCTGAGATAAACCGGATGAAGTTTAATAAAGGCAAATGCAAAGTGCTCCAAAGTTAGGAAGGAACAATCAGTTTCACACATACAGAATGGGAGGAGACTGTCTAGGAAGGAGTATGGCAGAAAGAGATCTAGGAGTCATAGTGGACCACATGCTAAATATGAGTCAACAGTGTGATACTGTTGCAAAAAAAAGCAAACGTGATTCTGAGATGCATTAACCGGTGTGTTGTAAACACGACATGAGAAGTCATTCTTCCACTCTACCCTGCGCTGGTTAGGCCTCAACTGGAGTACTGTGTCCAGTTCTGGGCAGCACATTTCAAGAAAGATGTGGAGAAATTGGAGAGGGTCCAGAGAAGAGCAACAAGAATGATTAAAGGTCTTGAGAACATGACCTATGAAGGAAGGCTGAAAGAATTGGGTTTGTTTAGTTTGGAAAAGAGAAGACTGAGAGGGGACATGATAGCAGTTTTCAGGTATCTAAAAGGGTGCCATAAGGAGGAGGGAGAAAACTTGTTCACCTTAGCCTCTAATGATAGAACAAGAAGCAATGGGCTTAAACTGCAGCAAGGGAGATTTAGGCTGGACATTAGGAAAAAGTTCCTAACTGTCAGAGTAGTTAAACACTGGAATAAATTGCCTAGGGAGGTTGTGGAATCTCCATCTCTGGAGATATTTAAGAGTAGGTTAGATAAATGTCTATCAGGGATGGTCTAGACAGTATTTGGTCCTGCCATGAGGGCAAGGGACTGGACTCAATGACCTCTCGAGGTCCCTTCCAGTCCTAGAGTCTATGAATCTATGAATCTATGCAAGCAGCTTAAAGCCTTCTGTGCCAAATATTTGTCCTCTGCAAATCCCTAATAAAGAGCTGATATTGGGCACATTGTGGAGTTCACCTGCTAAGTGGATTTTCTGTGTCTGAACTAAGGGGCTGGTTTTCCTCTCATGGGGGTGGGTAGCCACTCCACTGACTTCATGGAAATTACCCCTGATTTACACTAGTGCAAGGAACAAAAGCAGCAGGCCCTAATCTGGGATGCCACAGTCTGAGGACCAACGTTAATGAAAACCTTGACAGTGCCAGTCACTCCTATAGGTGGAGCCGATAGCAGAGCCCTCCCTGCACGTAGCAGACCCTGGCTTTTGTATTTTACAAAATAGGAAGCTTGGAACTAAAACATATAGACACAACATAAAGTTGCCACACTCCATAGACATAAAAGGCCTGGTTCTCCATTCCCTAGCCCTTTGTGCAGCCATTTCCTCTCCCTCCCCCCAGCGCAGAGCAGGTGTGAAATGCTGCCAGGTCAGAAGGGTAGCACTGCCACTGATTTTGCACTGGTGGAAATGACTGCCCGAGGGGGAGGCAATGGATCACGAGGCCATGATCTGCAGAAAACAGCCATAACCTTGCAGGACATCTCCATCAAGGGCATGTTTGTAAAAGAAGTGCCATGTTGGCCTCTCAGACCTCTGTAAGCTTTGGGCTCTTCCTCACCTTTAAAGGGATGGAAATGGAGGACGTGCATTCTGTAGATCCCTACTGCCTATAGCACTGTAGGCTATGTTCTCTGAGGTGGTGGCTGTGCTCTGTGTTTGTACAATGGGGTCCTGGTCCATGACGGGGGTTCCTAGGTGCTACCGTAATACAAGTGATAAATAATAATATTAAAAACAACATAGAGTGCAACAGTATGAAAGACACTGAATGACTGCTTATCCATCCTGTGACGCTGCAGTCTATATGATTTTATAAAAATTTGACAATGAGTGAATATAATGTAACTGAAATATGCTTCATGCAAAAGGTCTCTTGTAAGGTATCATTACAAAGCTTATTGTCTCCTGAGTGTGGTCATTCTATTTGTATAAAAGTATCACTCTTGTATCTGAAACTAGAAATATAAAATATAACTCTGAGGGCCTGTTGTAATTATGCAAAGTGTGGGCCATTAATGGTGGTTTGAAATCTTAATGGCTCCCATCAACAGGACAATTGACTGGATGAGTCTGTTTGCAGGCAGGCCTTCCTGAGAGTCAGGCTTGGAGGAATGAAGGCTTGGGGTCTTACAGTGACATGTGATGTCACATGAACTGGAATCCATCTTTAACCTGGTGCTTTTCCAGGGGGGTGGGGGGCGGGTGGAAACCCAGAGGGACAAAGGATTCCCGCCTTATGCAAAAGATATATAAATGAGTGGAACAGAACAGAGAAGGAGCCATCATGAAGAATCCCCTAGCTACTACCTGAGCTGGAACGAGAGCTGTACCAGGGGGAAGAATTCTGCCCAGGCCTGGAAGGTGTCCAGTCTGAGGAAAAAACTTACTGAAGCATCTCTGAGGGTGAGATTATCTGTATTCAGTTTGATTAGACATAGATTTGCGCATTTTATTTTATTTTGCTTGGTGACTTACGTTGTTCTGTCTGTTACTACTTGGAACCACTTAAATCCTAATTTCTCTATTTAATAAAATCACTTTTGACTTATTAATGAACTCAGAGTATGTATTAATACCTGGGGAAGCAAACAACTGTGCATATCTCTCTATCAGTGTTATAGAAGGAGAACAATTTATGAGTTTGCCCTGCATAAGCTTTATTTGGGTTTAGACCCCATGGGGAGTTGGGTATCTGAGTGTTAAAAACAAACACACGTCTGTGAGCTGCTTTCAGGTAAACCTGCAGCTTTGGGGCAAATAATTCAGACCCTGGGTCTTTGTTGGAGCAGATGGGAGTGTCTGGCTCAGCAAGACAGGGTGCTGGAGTCCTGAGCTGGCAGGGAAAACAAGAGCAGAGGTAGTCTTGGCACATCAGTTGGCAGCTCCCAGGGGGGTTTCTGTGATCTAACCCATCACACATCCTCCAGTACATGAGCAGAGACAGTCAATGTATCCAAAGACAACACTGGGGCCTGATCTGCACTAGAAAATTAAGTTGGTTAACTCTGTCGGTCAGTGGTGTGAAAAATCCATGCCCCTGAGCAATGTGCTTAAACTGTCCTAAGTCCCCGTGTACACAACGCTAGGTGGACTGCCTCTGGGGGAGGTGGATTACCTACACCAATGGGAGAACCCTCCCATCCCAGTAGGTAGCGTCTACGCTGAAGTGCTGCAGTGGCACAGCTGTGCTCCTGGAGCGTTCTAAGCGTAGACAAGCCCTGGATATTAGAGGATAGTTTTAATGAGAAAGAGGGAGAAAGATAAAGTGACTATCGATCTGGGGTTCTCCAATTTTGAGGAGCCCAAGTTGAGACCTCTTTAAAGGGTCTGATTTTTAGAAGGCGGGAGCACTGCACTTTATGAAAATCAGGCCCTTAAAGGTGTCTCAGGTTGTGCCCCCCAAACCACTAGACCCCTTTGAGAGCCAAGGTGGGTGAGGTAATATCTTTTATTGGCCCAACTTCTGTTGGTGAGAGAGACAAGCTTTCAAGCCACACAGAGCTCTTCTTCAGGTCTGTGTAGCTTACCCACCTTTTCTCTCTAATATCCTGGGACCAACATGGCTACAGCTACACTGCAATCAGGGCCGGCTCCAGGCCACAGCACACCAAGCCCGTGCTTGGGGCGGCACGCCGCGGGGGGCACTCTGCCGGTTGCTGGGAGGGCGGCAGGCAGCTCCGGTGAAGTTGCTGCAGGTGTGGCTGCGGACGGTCCACTGCTCCCGCGGCTCCGGTGGACCTCCCGCAGAAACACCTGCAGCAGCTCCACTGGAGCCGCGAGACCAGCTGACCGTCTGCAGAAACGCCTGCGGGAGGTCCATCGGAGCCGCGGGACAGGCAAGCGGCAGAGCGCCCCCCGCGGCGTGCCACCGTGCTTGGGGCGGCGAAATTGCTAGAGCCGGCCCTGACTGCAATGGGGCCCTCTCAGGGCTTTGCTACACTTGCAGGTGTGCAGTGCTGGGAGTTAAAGCTGTCTGCATACAGCTGTGCAGGGAAAGCGCTGGAGTGTGGCCACACTGACAGCTACCAGCGCTGCAGTGTGGCCACATTTGCAGTGGTGTTGAGAGTGGTGCATTATGGGCAGCTATCTCACAGAGCACCTCATCCCATTTTGGCACCATTTTGGCGCTGTGGGTTGTGTGAAGAGGGCGGAGGATGCGGGTCATTCTGCTTCCTGTCCCAACACCTCGTGATGCATCGCTTCACATCCCAGCAATCCCTGTTTTTCCATCCACCTTTGGCCCTATCTTGACTGTCTCAACGGTTTCTGTGCAGCACGATTTCTGAGGGAAATGGAGCCCGAACTGCTGAGGAGTATGCTGACGAATCTCACCAGCACATCACGTTTGGCAGTTGAGCTATTCCTTAAGATACAAAATGACGAGGAGTCTGACGATGATAGCGAGTTGCCTGACGCGTACGACGCTAAATTGCTTCTGGCATTCACGGAAATGCTCAGCACCGTGGAACGTCGCTTTTGGGCTCGGGAAACAAGCACTGAGTGGTGGGATCACATCGTCATGGAAGTCTGGGATGACGTGCAGTGGCTGCAGAACTTTCGGATGAGAAAAGCCACTTTCATGGGACTGTGTGCTGAGCTCTCCCCCCACCCTGCGGCACAAGGACACGAGATCGAGAGCTGCCCTGATGGTGGAGAAGCGGGTGGCTACTGCAATCTGGAAGCTGGCAACTCCAGACAGCTACCGATCCTCGGATTGGCGGTGGGGTCACCCCCAAGTATCGCACCCAGCTCTTTGTAGAAACGGCAGGTCGTGGAGGCAGCACCAGAGCAGTGATTTCCCTCATGGGCTTTGCAGTAGGCACTCCGCAGCTCCTTCACTTTAACCCTGCACTGCAGCGCATCCCGGTCATGGCCCCTTTCCAGCATGGCCCTTGATACCTGCCCAAAAGTATTGTAATTCCTACAGCTGGAGCGCAGCTGGGACTGCGCAGCTTCCTCCTCCCAAACACTGATGAGGTCTAGCAACTCGCCATTGCTCCATGCCGGGGCTCATTTGGCACGTGGAGGCATGGTCACCTGGAAAGATTCACTGATTGCACTCCACACCTGGCTGAGCAAACAGGAAGGGGATTTTTAAAATTCCTGGGGCATTTAAAGGGCGGGTCACCTGAGGCCAGGGCAGTAGAGTTCAAACTGATGAGCAGAGTGGCTGAACAGGCATTCTGGGATACCTCCGGAGGCCAATAACAGCGCTTTTGGTGGCCACACTGGCGGAGCAGCGCTGCAGTCGTTACTCCCCAGGCCGAGGCGGAGTACAGCCAGCGCTGTAGCCAGGGAGATACAGCGCTGTCCATGTGCCTTGCAAGTGTGGACAATGAGTGAGTTGCAGCGCTGTAAAGCCACCACCAGCGCTGCAACTCTCCAGTGTAGCCAAGCCCTCAGGGTCTATAAGCACTTCAGCAATACAAATAATATTCTAGAAACAGACAGAGAAGCCTGCAGACTTTATGAGTTGATGCCTGTGTAACTTAGAGCTGGTTTCCCCGTCCCATTAATATTTTTGAGAGTTTTAAATTTCTTACCATTCAAAATTGGGACAAAAAGTCCAAATTTCAAAAAAAATCATAAATCAGAGTACCAAAAAGTTTTTGGTTTGGGTCAACTGAAACATGTAATTTCAAAATTTTTCAATTTGATTTCTACCTTTTTTCTTTTTAAGAAACTCTAAAAATCTAAATTGCTTAAATTTCACACTGAAAAGTCATTTTGAACTGGGAAACAGAATTTTTCATTTAGAAAGTGGCCAAAAAATACTTTTTGACAACTTCAGAGTTTTCCAACATATTTTTCCAGCATTGTGAGATTGATTGGTTTTGCTGTCAACAAATCAGAATTTTCCAAGGAAAAAAAATTTAATTGAAAAATTCCTAAAGAGCTCTAGTGTTGAGTAATATGGTACATACTGCGAGATTGAGTGTGGGGAATGTGCCGAGTTTCCAATGATTGGGCCATGAGAATTTGCAGGGCTCAGCAGCAGAGGACTCTGGGAACGTGACGAAGACCCCGAGGATGTACTTTCCAAATATCTACCTAAAAAACAAAATAAGACAGTTCAAATAATGAAAGCATTTTCCCCCCTTACTCTTCCCAGCTGTCCCTGCTACACAGTCAAGAATTAAAACACCTTTCATGGTTTTTTACCTGGAGGCAGAAATACCTACCATTGACGTTAATGATATCAGTATATTTCTAAACTAATTAACAGAGTTTTACCTTCTCACCACAAATTCCAACCTGTGATGGTGGTAATTAATGACAAATACCACCATGTTACAGTGTCACATGCTTCTTCCCAAAAAGAAGCAGTGGAGTGATCCAGCAAGCAAACCACTGAACTAGTAGCCAGGAGACCTGGGTTCTAGTCTGACCTCTGCCACTGACTTCTTGTGTTGGTCACTGAATGAACAAGCCACGTCACTGCTCTTGCCTCAGTTTCACCAGGTGTAAAATGGGGATAGTGGTACTCACCCTCTTTCTAAAACACTTTGAGGTCCACTGTTGAAAATTGCTTTACAAGAACTAGACATGATTATAAGTTACTAGCACAATATTTTCCTTAGTTGTTGCACATTGAAGGTGGAGTTAAGGGAGCTGGAGAAGTGTTAGATACCAACTAATCCTCCCTTGGACTCTTCAGCTTGGAAGGACTCTTCAGCTTGGAAAAGAGGAGACTAAGAGGGGATTCGATCGAGGTATATAAAATCATGAGTGATGTGGAGAAAGTGGATAAGGAAAAGTTATTTACTTATTCCCATAATACAAGAACTAGGAGACACCAAATGAAATTAATGGGCAGCAGGTTTAAAACAAATAAAAGGAAGTTCTTCACACAATACACAGTCAACTTGTGGAACTCCTTACCTGAGGAGGTTGTGAAGGCAAGGACTAGAACAGCGTTTAAAAGAGAACTGGATAAATTCATGGTGGTTAAGTCCATTAATGGCTATTAGCCAGGATGGGTAAGGAATGGTGTCCCTAGCCTCTGTGTGTCAGAGTGTGGAGATGGGTGGCAGGAGAGAGATCACTTGATCATTGCCTGTTAGGTTCACTCCCTCTGAGGCACCTGGCATTGGCCACTGTCGGTAGACAGATACTGGGCTAGATGGACCTTTGGGCTGACCCGGTACGGCCGTTCTTATGTTATGTTCTTGTTTCACTCAAGGAAGTTCTCTCTCTCTCTCTCTCTTAGTATCCATGACTGGGCTGACATTTTCTGCAGCCAAGATGCAGTTAAGTATTCAGCGCCCAGAGGGTCAATACTCACTGCCGCCGTGGTGAACAGGAGAACTCCGTGCCGATTCTGTGTTGCTATGAGATCCAAACTTTTCCAGCAGCTCAGAGAACTCTCTCCTGAAAGACAAGGCCAAGCAGATTCACTTAGTTTCTCAATACACTTCTGCATGGATTTACAATGCAAACAATGCCTATGTTTATTCCATACTAACCAGTTTGTGGGATTAATTCTCTCGAGCACTGGAGCTCAGCTTAGCGCAGGGTGAGGCATTAGGGAACCAGATACAGCTCACAGGTAGTCCCAATGTAAATCAGAGCAGTTTCCAAGCAACTCAAGCTTGTGCCGCTGATTTAGAGTCCATAATCAAACTCACACCAGTAGAAGATTCTTTTGGTAAAGCAGAACTTTTGCATGCCCCATACTGTGTGTTAGGGGCAGAGGCCAGGTGCAGCGCAGATGCATCAGCAGCAAATTCCCTACATAGGGGGAATTCTCTGCTTGGCATTTGCAGCTGAATTATGGTCCCTTCTATGCCCCTTTTCATCCCACAGTCTTCAAGCACTTCATGAATGTTGATAAAGCATCATGACATCCCTCTCAGGTATTACTCATGCAGTAACACATACTGGTAAATTGAAGCGCAAAGTAGTTGTGTAATTTGTCCATTGTGAGGGACGAGGCTAGAACCCATGAGTCCTGGCACCCAGCCCTGGGCTTTAACCATTCGGTCAGAATGCCTCTTGTAGACTAGCCCAGGATAATTTCATCTCCAACCATCAGCCTAATTTGACATACAAGTTGAATACTGACTATTAAGGGGAGTTGCAACTAAGCCAAAATAACTTTTTTTTAATACACATTGGCCATCTGTGGGTTTTTTCATAATAGTCAAAGAAATGCAAATAACTGTCAAATATGCCAGCTCAAACTGTGAAATTATCATCCTTGGAACTGTGGCTATATTACATGTTTTAAAATCACCCCCCTTGACTACCCTGCTGTAATTCATACATAGAGAGGAGGAAGCTTAAAGCCAACAATTTAATTTAAAAGAACAAGTTGTGAGCACAGGGCCGGCACAAGGATAGTTTGCGCCCTAGGCAAAATTTCCACCTTGCGCCACCCCCTCCCAGCATCGCTTATTAAAAACTTTCAAAAATGAATACTGCATAATGTGGCATAGAATTAATACATGTTCAGCTTGAACATTTATTAATTTAATTATTTAGTCTATATATTTAATGAAAATAAATGAATAACCCGACAGCACTGACACTGTTATTGTTTTCACTTTGAAAACCATAGCATGGATCTTAAAATAAATCACACACATTACACATAATACACTGTCACAGAGTAACACATCATCATTCAGAATTTATTTTTCTGCGGAGAAGGGAAGCAGACCAGGTTTGTTCAGTGGGGGTTCGGGTTTGGCTGGGGAGGGGAAAGGAAGCAGACCGGGTTGAGTCAGTGGCGTATTGGGTTTGGTGGGGAGGCAAAGCAGACCGAGTCAGTGGGGGTTCGGGCTTGATGGGGAAGGGAAGCAGACTGGGTTCGGTCAGTGGGGGTTCGGGTTTGGCCGGGGAGGGGAAGGGAAGCAGACTGGATTCAGTCAGTGATGGTTCAAGTTTAGCTGGGAGGAGAGGGAAGCAGACCGGGTTGAGTCAGTGGGGGTTCGGCTTTGGCTGGGGAGGCGAAAGGAAGCAGACTGGGTTGAGTCAGTGGCGTATTGGGTTTGGTGGGGAAGCAAAGCAGACCGAGTCAGTGGGCGTTCGGGCTTGATGGGGAAGGAAGCAGACCGGGTTGAGTCAGTGGGGGTTCGGCTTTGGCTAGGGAGTGCAAGGGGAGCAGTCCGCAGACCAGGTTCAGTCACTGGGAGGATCGGGTTTGGCTGGGGAGTGCAAGGGGAGCAGACCGGGTTCGGTCACTGGGAGGATCGGGTTTGGCTGGGGTAGGGAAGGGAAGCAGATCGAGTCAGTGGGGTATCAGGTTAGGTGGAGAAGGCAAGCAGACCGGGTTCAGTCACTGGGAGGATCGGGTTTGGCTGGGGAGTGCAAGGGGAGCAGACCGGGTTCAGTCACTGGGAGGATCGGGTTTGGCTGGGGAGTGCAAGGGGAGCAGACTGGGTTCAGTCACTGGGAGGATCGGGTTTGGCTGGGGTAGGGAAGGGAAGCAGATCGAGTCAGTGGGTATCAGGTTAGGTGGAGAAGGCAAGCAGACCGGGTTCAGTCACTGGGAGGATCGGGTTTGGCTGGGGAGTGCAAGGGGAGCAGACTGGGTTCAGTCACTGGGAGGATCGGGTTTGGCTGGGGAGGGGAAGGGGAGCAGACCAGGTTTGAGTGTGGAGGGGGACGGCGGGCGGGGTAGGATTAAAAGAGCCACAAGGTAAAATGGGCACTCTCCTCTCCAGTCCCTGGCATGCAGTAGCAGCGGGCCAAGTGCACTTGCAACAGGGCAACGGGAGCGTGTGGATCTGCTTTGCCTTCACGAGTCCGTCCTGTGCCCAGGCTGGGGAGTTGAATGCTGGGCTCTTGCTCCAGCAGGGGGGTGAGGGGCAGGCAGGACTGTGAAGGCAGAAAGTTTGCGGCCCTGTCATAGCATTCTTTCTCAAATCTGAACCTTAGAGTCCAGGAATGAGATACTAGCATGAATTTCCCTAAGCTTAATTACCAGCTTAGATCTGACAGGCTGCCTCCACCCAAAAATATAGTGTTTTGGGGCACTCTGACCTCCCCAACCTTCCCTGGGGACCCCAAGAACCCAGATCCCTTGGGTTCTTAAAACAAGGAGAAATAAACCATTCCCCCACCTTCCCCCTCTCAGAACTTCCCTCCCTGGGCTATCCTGAGATACTGATCTAACCTCTTAAATCACCATTCAGAGAAGCATCTCCCTTCCCTTCCACAAAGAGGCAAACAGATTCAAGGAAAACAGAGAGAGATTTTATCTCTCCCCCTCCCGTCTCCCCACCCATCCTGGTGAATTATCCCAATCCCCTGGGATAAAACAAGGGAAACAGAGAAAAAACAATCAATCAGGTTCTCTAAAAAGAAATCTTTTAATAAAAGAAAGGAAAAAGTAAAGAATTATCTCTGTAACTTCAAGATGTCAATATACAGGGTCCTATAGCTTACAGATACCAGAAAGAGACTTTCCCCTCAGTACCAATACAAATCAAAATATTCCCAGCAACTACACATATAAAAGTTAACCAGCCAGATCCACAATTGCAAATAGAGTAAAACAATTAAAAAGCCTAAACCGCCTGGTTTTTACCTTCTATTTGAAAAGAAACTTAGAGAGCCTGTAGTAATGTCTGGTCTCTCTCAGACCCTCCGAGAGAAAAAAAAGAACAAAGAACTCACACCCAAACTTCCCTCCACCCGAATTTAAAAGTATCTTGTCTTCTGATTGGTCTTCTGGTCAGGTGTCCAGTTTCCTGCTTGTAACCCTTTACAGGTACAAGAGACATTAACCCTTAACACTCTGTTTATGACAGGCCCTCACGCCAAATCAGGGTTGGGAGGGTAGAAAGCTGGGGCGCAGGGAGGTGGGTTAAAGTGGCTTAGCTGCCCATCCACGCAAGAGAGCCAGCAGAGCTGCCAGCTGCGGCCTCCCTCCCTTCTCTCCCCAGGGACCAGAGTCTCTGCCCTGGAAAACCTGCAGCCCGCTCTCTGAGGAGCATGCCAAGTGCAAGCTGGCCCCGCTTGCACCACAGTGGCAGCATAGCTCAGCCCCAGCGGGGGATCTTACACTTCCCACCGCAAGCTGCTCCACTCTCCTTCTGGCTGCTGCTGTGCAATCTGCAAGACAGAGGAGCTAGTACTGTAATAATGTACCCACCAACACAGCAATCTGTACAATTATCAATTCACAATCAAATGACTTGGCTGGCTTTCTAAATGGCAGGAGTCGGAGAGCAATTCACTGGGAGTGTGATTCTTATCACCTCCCTATAGTCTGCGATCTAATCAAAGGACTTCCCTAATCACTGGCTATCTAAATGGCAGGAGAGCAATTCATTGGGAGCATGGTTCTTATCTACATCCTCCCTACAGTCTGTGATCTGCAGCCTGCGTCTTGATTGCTATCTGGTTCTATTTTTAGGCACCACTTTTCAGCGCCCCCCAAATCTCAGCGCCTTAGGCAGCCACCTAGTTTGCCTAGTGCTTGCACTGGCCTTGTGTGAGCATGATACAGATGGTGGGTAACACTTAGGGATTACAGACAGAGCATTAGAATGTGGGGGCCAAAATGCTATGGGATGGGACTCTTCCATTCAGTTTTGGGCGCCAAGTTCTTTACCTGCCTATAGTAATAAATGTAGTGAATCCTATTTGTTATGCTCATGGCATACAAACAGCGAAGTGAAATAAACAACATAAGATACTCTTGACAGGAGGTTGCAGTTTAACTGCTTTATTTTTTAGAATTCAGAACGATAACCCAAAAGCAGAGAGAGACAAAACAGGCTGCTCCCTGAAACAGAGAGGCCCAACTCACCTCACCTTATTCTAGACTACAGAGCCCCATAGCCTAAAAGCAGGACCAGGAATACCCCTCCCCGCCTTAAAAGGATAGCTTGCAAGTCTAACACAGTCTTCAAATGCCACATCGCTCATCAAGCATCAGAAAAATATTCATTTTTTTAAAAATTCTCCTACCGCAGTTGCTGTTGGCTCAAGCTCCTCTTTTTGATCACTAGTGAGAAAGGCCAATGCAACAGGGGGGAAACCAGAACCTATTCCACAAATGGCTCTAAGAGTGACATAGGTTTTTAAATGGGAGGATTCGATACCAGGGGAGGAGGTGAAGTGAGACACAACAGAGGGAGAAATGTGAAGAAAATCAGAGGTGACTTGGACCCAAATATCTCCAGACTTTAGGGGAGTTCTAGCTCAGATCTGGATCACACACTGTGGCTTGTACTCACTTCTAAAGAAAATAAATACGGACAATGGTGGGGAAAAAGGAGTAGGCCTGTTATTCTCCTTTCCTCTCCTTGCCTCTTTCTCCACCAATGGTATCCCTTCAGCCTGCATAGCTCAGACAGGAGTCTGTTGGTGAGCATCTGGTACTTATGTTGCTGCTGAGGTGTGACGGAATGGATACTTGTCATCAAGTAAGGTGGCATTCCACTCCCCTCTTTCATATTAGAGGCACCAGGGTGCTGCCCAAAGCGGACCAGAGGCTAGTCCCTTTTGAGTCCATCAATGGCACCTGTAATTGTCTAGAGCAGTTGTAACAGAGTAATTGGAAGCTCAGGCTATACTCCTGGTAAGTGCTGGCCTGGGAACTGAGATATCAAGCCCAGGAAAGCAGAGCTCTTCATGAGGCCAACCCCAGAGAGGTGACAAGCGCACACATCAAGGCAAGTTGATGGGAAAGATACATAGCAGCTGATGATAGAACAGCATTTTCTCAGGCGGTGGCTCCTTACAACACAGCAGCTATCAGAGGGAGCATCAATTTCCATCAACTCTGTTGGTACAAATCTCACTTTAATATCATTTCCAGTAAAACCCTTCATCTTCCCATCGCTCGCTCATAATCCCGTATCACTGCTGAGTTATGCCGCGACAAAGGCCAGACTGCAGCTGAGACTCTGTGAGCCTTCCATTCACTGTCTCCTCCTTTTCCTGGGCAGGACGCTTCACTCCTCCTTTAGCTCGCTCCTTTACTGCATGGACTAGCAACCCCAGGGCATACCCACGACCCCAACAGGCTTGTGCACAGGCAGCTAGCTTACGCTGAAGCCCATACTACCACGTCTTCACTGCTCTTGTCCCCACACTGGATAGGTTAAAGCTAACGAGCTACAGTCAGACCTTGGTTTGCTGTGTAGGTGTACCCATTGTCTCTCCCGTCCCATGCCTAACTCCACAGCCTAGTGCAGCTAGAGCTACAGGTTTCCTGTGATTTGGGGTTGTTGCATTTAAAGCATTCCCATTCTGAACTATCTCAAC